>NC_079209.1:6368611-6699631 GCF_026745355.1 Beta vulgaris subsp. vulgaris
ATATGTAGATTATTGAGGGCTGGGAATTTTGAACTATGTTAGATTTAGCCTGGCCACAAAATGTTCCGTTATGAACTTCAATCATGAAATATAAGAGGGTTAGATGAAGATGTTCTGCTAAAAACTGTAGTATTGTAGAATATCATGTGGGTTTTTGGTTTTGAGTGTTACTGAGGTCTGTTGTGATGAATGAAATTAGATGAGGTTGCGAGTTATGTAGGTTTTCCAGGGCACAAATATGCGATCATGAAATATAAGAGGAGGGTTAGATGAAGATATTCTGCTAAAAACTGTCGTATTGTAGAATATCATGTGGGTTTTTGGTTTTGAGTGTTACTGAGGTGAATTGTGATGAATGAAATTAGATGAGGTTATGAGTTATGTAGGTTTTCCAGGGCACAAATATGCGTTTTGAGAGTTCAGTACATGCACTCTCTATCTCCTTTTTTTCTTTGGAGGAGAATTAGTAATTTGCCTGTATTGGGACTCTGGGAGGCAGGAATAGGGATCATAATCACCTAAATGTTAGCGTGATGAGCTTGTTTTCCCAGAACAAGCAATAATAACAGAGAGAAACTTATTGGCCCTTGACTGAGTTACGAACATTTCAGGACTCAATAATTATACAATCTTGGAGTTTTATGCACTCATTAGCAATCAATAAATTTGATGGCAAAGACATGCAACCCGGTTTATCTGGACATACTTGAGTTTTTGTATTGAGTAGAAAATTAAACGGCCCCTCCTCCCCTCCCGATGGAAAAGGACATAAGGAGGCAAAATGATCAATATTTCAGCCTTTCGCAGCTGTCATCATCCATTTTCTATGTACTGGCCGTTTTGTGCGGCTCGTTCTTTTTTTTTTTTTTAGCGCCAGTGAAGTGCGAAGGATGCATTTGCATTACTAGATTTATTTTCTTTGATAATTTCTTGATCTTATGAAACCTTGATTTATGCCCTATTTGGTTTTCAGTATGACTGGAGAGCAGGCTCATGCCCCTTCTAGTCCTAGAGATGGGGAGGATGTTTCCATAATGCTTGAGCGCCCAAAGGTATATTGGAACTTCTTTTAGTATTTGTAATGTCACTTTTAGCTCATCTTCACTCTTATGCTTTTGCATTCCTTACAATTTGTAGTTGTTAGTTACAGAGGGAAAGGGATAAACAAGCTCAAACAACTACATGAACCAAAAGGAAAGATAGGAGGAGATATTGGCAGCCTAGATTATATTTGTTTTCCTTCAGTCCTTTCTAATGCTTTATGAACATGGAGCCTCTACACCTATTGTAATAAAAAGCATGCTTTTCTTGTTTATATTAAAAGAGTTATGTAAATAGAACCAAGAAACAGTGGTCAACTAAGAGGAGAAGTGAATCTCTATCACGCTAATTAGCTTAAACTTGGCATCAAAACTTCCTCAGAAGGTCCAGCTGCATGAGGCTAAAGTGAAGACGATGAACCAATTGTGTCCATTTAACCAAAACGACTCAGTATTTCAACTTTGTATGATTCTATCATTCTTTTTCTAGCTACAAAACTCTCTCAATTGCCATGAAGGTACTCTTTAGAGGTATTGCGATCCTCATCCGAGAATAAGATAAGTCAGGTGTTATGTGCTCAAAGATTTTGCTGCACATAGCCATATCTCTATTTGCACCATTATCAGATTGCAACAAACTCGAGAGACCAACTTTAACTGTACGCGGAAAACAATGAACAAGTCTCAGTTTCCCGCTCTCACATATTATAGGCTCATCAGTGCAACTATCTGGTCCTTTTGGCCTGTGTCTGCAGCCTGTCATTATAATTTGTTCTATATGCAGGCAAAGGAAAGTGCTGTACTTTTATCCTCAGTAGGACTGCTGTTTTCTAAGAGCCTCACACCGGGAAGTTATCAGTATATGATGATTGATGAGTTACAGATTGGAATAAACCTTAGAATTCCTGTTATGAAGTGTTTTTTTAGGCTTTAAAAGATGCCTGTTCATTGCACTGCCAGTGAACTGTTGGTAGATGTCATTGCACAGATGAATCCCGAACTTGATGTAATCTATAATGTGATGCTTTTACTGAAATTATTCAGAAATTTGGTAGGGATTTTACCAATTAACACATTGATGAACTTTGCTTACCCTGCACTTCACCTACTGTTCCTTTGATTGTATCTTTGTCAAGACTTTTTTTGAAAAGCAATAGTTGCTTTGATTAAATTTCCCCTCTGGTATACCTTAACTCTTACATCATGCACATTGATCAAGTTTGTTTGCCCTGTACTTGACAAGGTTTGACTTTATGTGAATATCTAGGATTAAACCTTTGTATTGGGTAGCTATAATTTAAGTGAAATCATGTGGTTTGTAATGATAAAATTTCATTAATCTCCTCTTCTAGGATACTTGAAATTTCACCCTTTCCATGTGGTGGGCATGGTGGAGTCCAGCACCGTACGGACTTCTGAGCTCATAGATTCCTCATCACTGATGATGATGCATCAAGCTTTTTTTTTTTTTTTTTTTTTTTTTTTGGTTTAGGGACTTCTGAGCTCATAGATGTGCTTCCTCATTATTGTCGGGTTCCTTATATGTTATACTACTTAAAAATATGGGAGGTAATGTATCGTCACAGGCATTGACTTGGTTTGGTCGTCATAATTAGGTAGCTAAACTTTTGATTATGGACACCTTTCTCTAGTGTAGTCACTAAATAGAAGTATCTATTGTTTTTTGTGTTTGTTGAATTTTGGGCCAAAAATTATTTTGATTACAATTATCTATGTGAGTTATTGCTTATAGAGGAAAACATGATTATAGTTTGTAATACGTTTATATGTAAGAATGTTGCAGGCTACTGATGTCAAATTGGGAACCTTGATGGGTGTATTTTTGCCATGCTTGCAAAATATACTGGGGATCATATACTACATTCGGTTCACTTGGTAATATGCTTATTCCTTACTTTCATCTTGATTTTTCTTCTTTTCGGATACCTTTGTGTAGTAATATCATTCTGTTTTTTTTGGTTACTTTACTTGTTAGAATTTGATGTTGTGGGGTGGGGGAATGTTGATTAGAAAGCGTTTGGTTTAAATTGGATCATGAGATTGTCATACTGCATCATGTTGGATGCAGATCAAATTTAATTTATTAGGAAAACGCGGATGATGCTTATGCAAGCAAGTTGACGGTAAGATGGGTTACAAAGGTCTTTCAATTGAGTTGGACAAATGGATGAGGGATAGAATTTTAAAAGACATTATCCCTGAAATTATTTAAGGCAAAGCCACTGAACTTCTAAGTTTAGGAGCCAACAGATCATCAGCTTCATTTAAATAAATAAATTTTTCTGCATAGCATATGTCCTTTGAGAGAGAACTTAAAGCATAACACTTATATTTTTTGCGGTAATCTGACGATTCTTATGAGCCTACAGACTGCAATTGCAGACTTTTATAGTTTTATGACATTGCTCATGTTCAAACTAGGAAAGCATAAATTCTGTAATACTACCTCCGTTTCTTAATACTTGCAATATATTCTTTTTTGGTATTTTTCAGATACTTGCGACATTTCTCAACTATAACACCCCTGAATTTCGAGTTGCTAATTAAATTAAATAATATCAAAATTCTACAGAAAATTCGGCAGAGCTCCGTCTGAAATATGGACGGCCTAAAATTCAATTTAGGACTCGCGTCCAAATTATGAACCTGTATGAATAATCCAGCAAACCAAGTTCTCCAAAATCCTTATCCAGCTCAAAAGTCAATACATCCATGCATATGTACCCGAAATCCAAAAGTGTTATTCCACGGTTATTGCAGGAATAACTGTTAAGGGTAACTACCTAACTAAATTAATGTTAAAGCAACAACTAAATTAAACTATTACAATCCAAACGTGTAAAGGTTTAAGTAAATTAATATTTACAACCTTAAGTTCCAAAATGATGATATATATATATATATATATATATATATATGTGGTGCAGCGAAAATAGAACTACTATATTTCAACTAAGCTAGTGGAACTTTGCTCTCAGCCCACACCCCACTTGCAAATCTTCATGTACCTCCATATATCAGGCATGTAGTATCAGCCAAACTGGCTGAGCAAGATTTCATACTAAGAAGCCAAACATATATGCAGGTAGGATATAACAAACATATTCTACATATCATTTACTTTCAAAACATAATACTAAATACAACTTTATAAAACCCGTTTTTCTTTCTTTGTATTTCTCTCAAAAACGTATACATTCTTTCTTTTTCTTTTTGAAACCAAATCTTTTCTTTCCTTTTCCTTTTGAAACCAAATTCTTTCTTTCCTTTTTCTTTCACAAAATATATTAATAGTCTCAAAGTTATAAATCTAGAGAATGGAACAACTTTTATTTCCATTGGGCTAGCTAGACCCTCAGGATAAAACTAAGACAAAGATTCCTAGTGTGCACACCCTACAAACGCCCAAACCATAGCAGAAGATCAGAGTCCGAGGTACTGATCAACGTACCCCCACAAACTATTCTATAAAATCGAGCCAAACCCGACAAAGTTCCATTCTTTGAGATGCCACACAGGCAATCACCACAACTTTAAAAACACAAAACTATTTGATATAATCTTTCCATAAACTTTCATTAACTTTCTATTTGTAGTTCGGAAACCAACATCTTTATCTTTGGGGGAACATCCTCCCTTACCAACCAAACTTTCTATTAATAGAGGAATATCCTCCTTTTCAAACCACTTTCAACCAAAATGAGATACATACCTCTTCAAAACTCTTCTCTAACTACAAAAGTTTTAGTAAGAAATCTTACCTTTTGAAATACAGCAAATCATTTATGTCAAGCAGTGAATACGGCTCCTCAATGAAACCGGAATCTACAATATAAACATATATGTACTCATTAAGTAATAATAGACTTGACTTAACTAGTTAATGAGCTTTGCTTAACTCTAGTTTTATAAATTATGAGCCTCACTTCAAATGACATAACTAACTAATACTAACAATACTAAAATCTCTCTTAGTTTATATAAAACCAACACATAAGCTTCATAATATATATTTAGATACTTAAAAATCCATTAGGAAAAACATTCAAACTTAAAATACTCGAAAACAGATTTATTAATTTCAGCAGAAAATTAAAATGGGCATAACTTTCTCATTCGAACTTCGAATCAAGCATTTCTTGAGCCTAACTTTTGTATTTTTGCAAAAAATGCCCGGAAACTGTTGAAAAACATGAATTACGAAACTGACCAGTGATTTCTACGAATTTCAAGTCTTGTTCATAAACTCATTATTATCATGAAACAATCTCACTCAATCAAACTACACCCAACATTCACAATCAAAAACCCTCAATTCAATTTCAATTATAAAAACCCGAACTCATATACTTTCAGAAAACTAAAATTAAATTAAGAACTTAACTTACCCACTACTATGGAAGATTAATGGTGAAAAAAGCTTGTGAAATCGACCCTTAAAACGCATCCCAAACCTCAAAAGCACCGAATTCCGACTTTTTTGTTAAACCTATTCCTCACGGTGCCACTTGAGATTGTTGTGTTGTAGTTGAGGCGCCGGAAAGATAGAGAGGTTGAAGGTGGTAGTGTTCTTTGTGTGATGAAGATTGTGAGAGCTTGATGGAGAGGATGAAGATGGAAGGAAACGTTATGAACGCAAGTTTGTTTCCTTTCTTTTCTTTTCTTTTCTTATTCTTTTATTTTCCCCCTTTCCTTTTTAACATGAATACTATTCCTTTCCTTTTTCCAAATAACTATATAGATATATAACCTTTCTTTATTAATACTTAAACTCCTCACTAAACTTAACCCACTAAATTCATAAACATTTATATTTTTATATATATATTTTTTAAAAATAAGTCCTACATAAAAATATTAAATATGAAATAATTAAAAGAAATAATTTATTTTCAGTAGAATAAATATTAATTATATTCCCAAAAACTGGGGTGTTACAATCTACCCCCCTTAAAATAAGTTTCGTCCTCGAAACTTCAAACTATTCTTAAGCTCGTGGAGAAAATCCTATCATTTTTCAAAACCTTAGCTCATTAACTTTGTATATTAAGCCAACTATCTATTATCAAAGTACAAAGGATAATACCTATATATTATCAAACTTCCACATAAACTATCATACTAACTTTCAAGTAGAATCAAACACATACTATCAACATGCCATTAACTTTCAAGTCGAATCCAACTCTCGATACAAGTCAAACACGTCCTAAATGTTTATGAATGTAGTGGGTTAAGTTTAGTGAAGAGTTTAAGTATTAATAAAGAAAGGTTATATATCTATATAGTTATTTGGAAAAAGGAAAGGAATAGTATTCATGTTAAAAAGGAGAGGGGGAAAATAAAAGAATAAGAAAAGAAAAGAAAGGAAACAAACTTGCGTTCATAACGTTTCCTTCCATCTTCATCCTCTCCATCAAGCTCTCACAATCTTCATCACACAAAGAACACTACCACCTTCAACCTCTCTATCTTTCCGGCGCCTCAACTACAACACAACAATCTCGAACTAGCGGCAAGTGGCACCGTGAAGAATAGGTTTAACACAAAGAACACTACCACCTTCAACCTCTCTATCTTTCCGGCGCCTCAACTACAACACAACAATCTCGAACTAGCAGCAAGTGGCACCGTGATGAATAGGTTTAACAAAAAAGTCGGATTTCGGTGCGTTTGAGGTTTGGGGTGCGTTTTAAGGGTCGATTTCACAAGCTTTCTTCACCATTAATCTTCCATAGTAGTGGGTAAGTTAAGTTCTTAATTTAATTTTAGTTTTCTCAAAGTTTATGAAGTTAGAGTTTTTATAATTGAAATTGAATTGAGGGTTTTTGATTGTGAATGTTAGGTGTAGTTTGATTGAGTGAGATTGTTTCATGATAATAATGAGTTTATGAACAAGACTTGAAATTCGTAGAAATCACATGTCAGTTTCGTAATTCATGTTTTTCAACAGTTTTCGGGCATTTTTCGCAAAAATGCTATTTCACAAAAGTTGTTCATATCGAAATTCTACTCAAGTTAGGCTCAAGAAACGCTTGATTCGGAGTTCGAATGAGGAGTTATGCCCATTTTAATTTTCTGCTGAAATTAATAAATCTGGTTTCGAGTGTTTTAAGTTTGAATGTTTTTCCTAAATGGATTTTTAAGTATCTAAATATATATTATGAAGCTTATGTGTTGGTTTTATATAAACTAAGAGAGATTTTAGTATTGTTAGTATTAGTTAGTTATGTCATTTGAAGTGGGTCTCATAATTTATAAAACTAGAGTTAAGCAAAGCTCATTGATTAGTTAAGCCAAGTCTATTATTACTTGATGAGTACATATATGTTTATATTGTAGATTCCGGTTTCATTGAGGAGTCGTATTGACTGCTTGAGATAGTTGATATGCTGTATTTCAAAAGGTAAAATTTCTTACTAAAACTTTTGTAGTTAGAGAAGAGTTTTGAAGAGGTATGTATCTCATTTTGGTTGAAAGTGGTTTGAAAAGGAGGATGTTCCTCCATTAATAGAAAGTTTGGTTGGTAAGGGAGGATGTTTCCCCAAAGATAAAGATGTTGGTTTCCGAACCACAAATAGAAAGTTAAAGGAAAGTTTATGGAAAGATTATATCAAATAGTTTTGTGTTTTTAAAGTTGTGGGGATTGCTTGTGTGACATCTCAAAGAATGGAACTTTGTCGGGTATGGCTCGATTTTATAGAATAGTTTGTGGGGGTTATGTACAAAAAGAAAAGTCGTACTATATTATTACCACATTGGAGATGTTTCACTCTCTCTCCTTTTCCTTGGTTCTTGTGCTATTTTCATATGTTGCAAGTATTAAGAAAGGTAGATAACAGGGGTTGTAGTAGTATTAGTAGCAGGAGGAGCAGCAGAAACAGTAGCTGTAGCAGATGAACAAGCGACAAGGATTTGGAATTCCTTGCTGCTATTTAGAGTTTGAGTAACCTACACTAGGGAGTCATTTTGGTGATTGCGACTAAAGAATAGAGATGGCAATTCAATTCGAATCCAACTTGATTTGAATATTAAATCTGACCCAAATCCGAGGATCAAATAAGAAAAATGAGATCCAAATAGTATTGCATTTGTATCTGCAGAGTGCAGACCCACCAGCAGATCAAGGTATGAATTTGTGGCTGAATTGCACCCGAGCTACTCAGTTGTGTCGGGATTTCAAATTGGTGACGGTGACGTAATATCAATCAATGTGCCGGGTGTTTCAATTCCTCAGCTTCTTGGGCGTATTTCCCAATACGTATTAGGTTGCGCTCAATGTATATGCTATATAACTTCAACAATCACATGTTTACTGGATTGTATCCTTGATCCTTCTCTCTGAACTATTTCGTCTGCTATCTCATATTGGTTTGTGAGTTTTATCGCCTACCTGCTCTCCTGTTAGATGCCTAAATAATGGCAAAAAAAATGTGGTGAGCGAGAGAATTTATAACAGCTGATAGCCTGATAGCTGTTGTTTTTTTCAAAATAATTTTTGGGGATGAGAGAGAGAGAGAGGGGAGAGGAGAGAGAATTGAATATAGTGAGAGAGTGTGGAGAAAGCATTCCAACTTTTAATTTAGGCTTTAGATGGTGGGGTGTTGTTTTTTGAAATTATAGTATGTTGTGCTAATGGTGTTAGGCGGATTTATTTCCCCTACTTTTTTTAATTAAGTTTCTTCCAAGTTTCACCCAGCTTCACACCCTAGCTTATGATGGAAATTGGAAGTGTTACTTTCCGCTTATGTTCCTATAAGAAAATCTTATGCGTGTAAATATGAAGCTATGATGCTAAGGTCATGTAAGTTTTATCAAGTGTAAAATTTACGTGGCATAAATATAGTTTTAGGACTCACGTCTTATTTTGTTGGTGCAACCAAACAAGTATAGAAACATATACTCCCCCTATCCTATAAATTTTCTTCATTCCTTTGTGGTCAGTCCACAAGTGAAATTCTTATTACCTTAAATGGAACTTTATTCCCACCAGACCCTTGTGATGTAGGCCCCCCAATAACTCCTCTTTTTCCCACTCTCTTTCTATATCCCATGTGATGTGGGATGGGACCCCACTCTAACTCCTTACTATTATGCTATTTATCAAAGAGCCTATATCCCTTCAAAGATTTATCAAAATCCGTGCCCTTGTTGAATAGTTTATATGATGACAAAGGGAGTATAGATACTGTAAACCACAACCTGGTTTGTGACTACCGTTTCCACGACCCCATCACCACGATTGTGACCTCAAATCCTCAACATGAACTTTTTTTCTTTTTGCACAAGCAACTCCACAGTGGAGAAAATGTCTTCACAATCTTATAGTCTTCTTTTGTTGCAGTGCTGATTAACTCTACAGGATGCTTGTTGACTTGTTGCCTATCTGTATCTTTTGTAGGGGGATCTCATAATACTTATGTTGACAACCCGTTTAAATATTGCATCTTTTTAGTTCATGGTTGATAAAATCTCAAAAGTTACATGAGTAGTTTCTTGGGTGTTCAGTCTTTTCTTTAAAAAATCTAATTTAATTGAATGATTCGATTGCTATTTTTTCCAAGTTACTAAAAATAGTTATGCTGTATCCTTCTCCAGTTCGGTTGCTTTTAATAATATTAGCCAATTTTCTTTTTGCTTAATGTTTTGCAAATTACAGGATT
Organism: Beta vulgaris subsp. vulgaris; assembly: GCF_026745355.1. Classification (NCBI taxonomy): domain Eukaryota; kingdom Viridiplantae; phylum Streptophyta; class Magnoliopsida; order Caryophyllales; family Amaranthaceae; genus Beta; species Beta vulgaris. The sequence goes on from NC_079209.1 coordinate 6,378,336, forward strand.
GTTGGTATGGCAGGCATAGGTGAGTCCTTATTTCTCGTGTCATTCTGCTGCATGTGCACGTTCTTGACAGCGGTGTCATTAAGTGCAATTGCGACAAATGGTGCAATGAAGGTAAATTCAGCACTTTCTACTCTAAAAAGTGTGTACTTGTTTGATTGCAAAGGCCAAAGAAGAATAATATGCAAAGGTCTCTGTTTGGATAGGCAAATCTGTGTGTGTGGAAACTTTGTAATGTATATCTTCGGCAATGTTTTTGCAGACAAAGGATGATCAGAAAATCTTGCTTTCATAGACAAAAGATGATTAGAAATTAACTGTAGTTTTAATATAGTCTTGCTTTGTGGTTGGACGTTGGAGTATTGGTCAATGAGGCATTAATGTCCCACTTGATGGGCGATGTACAAATGAAATGATGTTAAGACGCAGTCACACAAATAGAGATGGAATTAGAAATTAAGTCAGCATGGATCAGCACATGCGGGAAGTAACGTCTAAGGTGGGTCGGAGAATCTATCGTATGACCTTCAAATGCATCTCCGTAAAGATGAGGGAAAATGTTGATTTTAAACCAAGGAGAAGATCTATGAAAAGGATTGCTGCAATGTTGAGGCATCTTGATTGCCTATGTCTTTTATGAGGATGATGCCTTGCCATTTGATTTAGCTGGACATATGATGTATCATGATTGGTAAAGCCAATGGGCTAATCATGAAGCAGCAGTCAGCAGAGTCACACCGAGCTGAGCCCAATCTTCCTGTCAATTGCATAACTTGGATGAGTTTTGTATCTAGCTTTTATTGTGCTCAATCAGCTGTTGAATCTAAGTCATTTTAGATTGCCTTGTTCAAGAATGTTTTATAGCTTTAGTGAGCTTTGGCTCACTTGAGGGCTATGGCTATTTGATGAGATGAGCTTGGTTAAAGCTTGTTTGCATTTGAAATCATCTAACAAACAATGATAAGTTGTACTATGAGTGAAAAGTTTCTGATCTTTGAATTAGGATTTCAAAGAAGCTTAAGTTGCCTTCAAGTGAGCTTTGAAATATCTTTCAAAACAAATTAACAATACACATTCTACCTTAGCCAATTGAGGAACTAATCTTGACCACAAAGCTAAGCATTTTTGTGCTCATATCCACTATGCTTAGATGAGCTTAAGAGTTGTTCAAAGTGACTTTTTTTTTATTGAATTAAAGGGACAATGACTATCTTTAGTTGATCTGAAGTTCCAGGTGTTTAATGATTGCATTAGTCATATGGTCTCTCCAGTTAATGATTGTTTTTTATGAGGGTTGTGGAATTGTAGAAATCAGATCTGGTTAAATTGAACTAAACTTTTGACTATGTCTCAGTTTTTGCAATCTACTTTGTGGTCCGAACTCAATTCCCTTTTCTAGTTTGGGCTGTTTAGCGGTAACCGTGGTTCACAACTATTAATCCATAATGATTTTGGATTAGAGAATTATGGTACTTCGTTCGTTCACGGCCTGTTTAGTCAGTATAAATGGTGTTGGTGATGCAATTGAGTTTACATTTGTAGGGTACTTCCCATGTCAATTTTCATGGTAAAGCTACTTCATCCCAAAACATCTCTTTTCTTCGTAGAAATCTATTACCATCCATTGTCACTTGGAAAGGTGGTTGATTGGTTACAAATCATTTATGAAACAAACACATGTTTAAGGGTGAAGTTTCATCACCAAAGTTATTGACATGAGATTTTTATTACAAATTTAAACACAAACTTCATTACCGTTACTACTATTTATAACCTTTTACGAAACAGGCCATGAAGGTTATGTACCACCTTTTTGTTTTTTGTCCTGCCATTACAAGTAACAGATGAGCTAGATAATTTTTGGAATTTGGAATCAATAGAATGGATCATAAGTGGGTGATAAATGTATTAAACTCTTGATGAGTAGAGTTGATTTCATATTTGGGTATCACTAAAGATGAGGGCATCAAGTAGCCACAGAGTTACAGCTAGTCGGACATATGCACTTGAGGCTCTTCTATGTCACTACTATGGACAGGATGGCAAGAGTATGAATTTTTTCATGCTTGCTTTTGCGGTTTAATCGGTCCAATTTATGTCTAGAAAGCCATTGAAACTTGAGAGGCAAAATACTAGGACCATGCTGTACTGGCTGAAACTTCCTAAAGAGCATACTAGAATTGTGAAATCCTTCTTTAGGCTATCAGACTTCAACATTTCCAACTCCATGTTCAAGTATTTTTCCCTAGACTCTCAGAGTGGCAAATCTAAATATTCCCTGAAATAATGATGTTTAGCACCATCCTCTCAATTCTCATTCCAACCTGTGAAAAGCTTGAACTTGAAAATACCTGTACCCAAACCCATGCAACTGGACCAGCCTAAAGACTTTGAATGACCAGAGCTTACCATTTAATTAGAACTTCAAGGGGGATTGATACTTGATTGAATTCATCCTAATATTCATTTATTCCACAATTCAAATCTGCAACCCTGACTAGGCCTATGTTTTTATTTCACTGAATGGTATGGCTCTTGTGAACACTAGGCCATTTAATTGTTGGTTTGAGGGCTTGAGCTAACATTAAGCTGATTAATACTCACCTGACTACATATTGAATCCAAGACTATCTGGATATATTGTTTACTTGTTAAGAACTGATAAGAGCAAGACTGACCAATATATGAGCTGAACTTTGACCCAAGTGCTATGTCTGTGTTGACTAGTTCTATGTTTAACCTGATTTGAAAGATTGCGGACCAGCTCATATTAGCCCTGAATGGGTAGATTGGAAAGGGTGAGCCTGGTCTCGAACATAGCATAAACCAGTTAGACCCTGGGAATATTACCTAACCTGATCTCAATTCCCTCGCCCCCCCCCAAAGGAGAAAATTATATATCATTTCATAACTGAATGCTAACATGCTATATGGATATCTTTTGTGACTTGGTTACTTGTATTGTAATGCTTGTTGAATTCCTTGCATGCAATTATTCAGGCATGCTGTATATGAGATAGTTGCATGAGTGTACGCTTTTTAAGGGTCTAAATTCAGTAACCCTGTTTATATCCAACATGAGTTTAAATGAGTACACATTCGTATGTTACAGGGTGGGGGACCATATTATCTCATTGGTCGTGCTCTTGGTCCAGAAGTTGGCGTCAGTATAGGGCTTTGTTTCTTCCTAGGAACCGCAGTAGCTGCAGCTCTGTGAGTGTTCACCTGAGGATTCTATGCTGTTGTGTTTTTGCTCTTTTTGTTGTTTAATTGTCTTCGTGACAATCATTCAAGTAATGACTTCTACACGGTTTGAGTCGTTTTTCAGTAGTTTATGGTGTAACTATATTCATTTCTCTGTTTGATCGCCAGCTATGTGTTAGGAGCTGTTGAAACATTTCTTAGTGCTGTGCCAGGTGCTGGGATTTTTACAGGTAATGATTATGGGATGATGCATGCTTATCCTTGAATCTTTTGAATTATAAGGGTAGCATTAGTTTTACTTTCTAAAAATTCTGGTGTTGGAATGATGGAGGGGCAGATTTTCAGACGAGGTATTGTGAAGTTTGTGTGCATTGGAGGGGTTGGTGGGAGAGATGTGAGAGTTTATGGGGCCTTTGATAACCAAGACCTCTGAGGCTTCTTGTAATTCACATCCATAAATACTAACTAGCCTTTCTATTATATTCTTGATTTGGGAAATTGCCTCAAATTACACAAACATTGGTTTTTTTGCAACTAGTGACACAAACTTAAGATTCCATAGAGCATATAATAGTTACTTTCACTGTATCTACTTGTATTAGCATGATAATGACTGATTCTGTTAGAAAAGAACACATGACATGAATCTTTCTTTCCTTGCAGATAGCTAATATAGATTTATTGTTTGGAATTCATATAGTTTTCTGAATTAGATATTTCTTATGTGCAGAGACCATTACAAGGGTGAATGGCACAACAGTCAGCCCCATACACCAACCAAGTTTACATGATCTACAAATTTATGGGATTGTTGTGACCATCATCCTCTGTTTTATTGTTTTTGGTGGTGTCAAGATGATCAACCGAGTAGCTCCCGCTTTCCTTATACCAGTTTTGTTCTCGATGCTCTGCATATTTATTGGAGTATTTGCATCTGGAACGGACAAGCCTGTCGGTGAGTCTGCTACTCTGCTTCTTTTTACTTCTCAATTTGGCAATTGAAGAATTATTGCTCTGTGGCCTAAAGAACTGTGGTGTACTGTTAGGGGGCACCAGGGGCGCTAAACTGAAAATAATAGTGTTACACCTTATCTTGAGTAAAATAATGACTAATTTTTCGTACTGAACCTCCATGATATGCATTTCCACTTGATGGTTCTGAGCATTTTCACGAAATTGCTTAATTGATTTGTAGATTTGCAAACTATACTGTACATTACTCCCTCCTCCCTCTTTTGGTTGCTCTTATTTCCTCCTTGGGACATCTCTAAAAGATTGCCCCATACTAACAATGATCTTGAGGACCCACCAATTTTGTCTCATATAAGATCTAACTCCACCCGACAAAATTTAAATAAGTAACTTGACTTCAGTGGGGCAAACAAAAGGGGACAGAGAGAATATATAACAGAAAAGAGTTGATTCAGTGATTGATAAAATTTGTGTCGAAATAACATGTATATGTATGCATATTTGTCTATAGATGTCTTTACAACAACAAAGAATTACTTAGCTCAGAAGGTTCTTTATCTTTTTGGACTTCTTTTATATATTTTTCCTTTGCTTGGGGGAATGGGACCCTCGTTTGTTTTACACAGAGGGAATTACCGGCTTGAGTTTAACAACGTTCAAAGACAATTGGAGTTCCGCTTACCAAATGACTAATCAAGCTGGCATACCTGATCCCAATGGTTCGGTTTACTGGAATTTCAAGTAAGTCTCCAGACACTTTTTCCTTGTTTTTTTGCCTTTTGGTTCGTATTGGCAGGTATAGGCTTCAATGCAACATTGCAGCTTAGTTTTTGCTTTTATTTACTCATTTAGATATGTTTTTGGATTTTGGTAGCCCATAGTTTGCGTGTGAGTTTATGGAGGGAACCTTCTGATAGTGTTCGGCGTACTTGTGATCATTCAAGCTCACTAATCCCTCACATGGAACTTTCTATGTAGTCACTGGTGGAGCCAATACCAACGCGACCCCCCGAATTTTAAATTTTTTTTTGAAGGTTTTTCGTTAAAAAGAAAAAGAATTTAAAACCGAAGTCAGGAAATTGCAGTGTCAGGTGGGAATTCGAGAAAAAGATAGTGTAGGGAAGAGAAAGTTAAAAAGTCATTTCTGACTTGTTCGGCATTTCCAATGCTTTATTTACCATTGGGGCCCACAAGTATAAATTAAATTCAACTAAAAAGCTGAAAGATGCTCCAACCTACTTTCTATTTCTAATCTAAAAAATACTTTTAAGTGGTTAGTGTTATTATTAAAACCTACATACATTTTCTCCCTCCTCACTCAAGTGCTCAACTCTCAATAAACCACTTCACGCATACTGGCACACGAGCCACCAGCAAGGCACCGCCCACTGCCCACGCCGTCCGCCGGCACGGCGACGAGTACTAGTCGTACTAAATTTTTTTTTTTTTTTAACATTAAAATCTTCCTATATTTTATATTTAAAATATTGTTTGGTTGATATTAATTGTGACATTTGAGCGAATGTGTGAATTTTTGTGATTGATTTACTTTGTTGTAAAGCTCTAAAATCGAAATTAGGTATAAATAATGAATATAGGAAATGATAAGTGATAGACCTAGATAATAATTTATTGGTTGACTCGTTGAATGCACTTGTGATTTTATATATTAGTTATGTAATATTTTCCTTAGTTTGGGATGTATGACAATGGATATTAAACAATGCTTTGTGCATTTTAAAATTTTTATTGGTGGATATCTTTTATCTTCGTTGTGCACCCCCGAATTCGAAATCCTGGCTCCACCACTGTATGTAGTTATCATGTTTTGTGCATAGGTCACTATTGCAACTTTTGTGGTTCTGATTCATGGTTGAGTATGTGTGTGTTGAAAAGCCTGAATTGGAACTCTAGATTGTCTTTTTAATGGTTGAGTATGTGTGTACGGAACAGCCTTAACTCATATGGAGTAGTATAAGCATCAAGGCTATCTGTATACGGACCTCCTTGCTTTGGCAGAATCTATAGTAATTTTGTTGTGGCTGTTATGTTAACTGTGTGTTTTTGTACAACAAATAAGGTATTGAAAAACTATTGGTTTCTATCTCGCAAGTGCACCTTCAAATTGCCGACAGAATCATATTTTATATAACCACAACAATCTTTTAAACGGTTCCGATATATGCAGCCCTTAGGGCTGTTCATAAAAACTAGCAAAAACACAATTTAATACTTATTTATACTTCCAAAGGAACCTATTGATATAATTAAGAATTACTAATTGTTGACTTAAATGCTCCTCATAACTACTAAGAATTATCAAATGTTGACCTTTTAAATGCTCCTCAAAGCTACTAGGATTATTAATTGTTGATAACTCACAATATTTCCTAATAGTAATTTTTTTTTTATGGCTTCCTCTTGTTCATAGGCTAATAGCTCACGTACTGTAGAGAAGAAAATCCATTATGCAGCAAATTCAATCAAAAGTCAGACACTAGTAAAATCTTAGACATGCAACTACACACCATTGATACACAGGATTTAATCCAAGAATTTTATGGAACCTAAACATGGAAGATGAAGTGGAGTAAATAAATCAGATACTGTATTTTATTTCTTTGTCCTTTTTACAAACACTTAGTGTGCAAGAGCCAAGAATGGATGAAAAAAAAATTGAAAAAAATAAATTTGCCTCTTACTTGCTTCATCTGATGCTGAGAACTTTTCTGGGAGGGGAATGAAAATATATTGTGATAAATTTGCCTCTTACTTGCTTCATCTGATGCTGAGAACTTTTCTGGGAGGGGAATGAAAATATATTGTGGAGAACATGATTGTGGAGAAGATGACTATTTTGTCATTTGGGGAGAAGCAAAATTGTCGTGTGAAGTTGTAAAGTGAAGTTCAATAGTTTTCATTGTTATGACTTATGAGTGATATTGGTTTTAATTATGGATATTCACTTCTCCCCATAGATTCTATTTTTTGTTGAAAATATAAAAGTAATTAATGCTTATATGCAGCCCTAAGGACTACATATATCATTTACCTGTTTTAAAATTAACGTCTTGACAGATGTGACTAGATAGGTAAACAGAAAAAACCTCCAAGAAACAGATCATTGATTAACTTGTAGAAAGAAAAATAAACTTAATCTTCAATGAGGGGAAAAGTGTGAAACCAGGTGCTTCAATAGAGGGAAAATCACATGAGATTAGGCTGAGAATAAACAATGGGGGAAAGTGTGAAATCAGGTATTAGCACTATACTAGAGGGAAAAACACATGAGGTTCGGGAGAGAATATATTTTATGTTTTTTTTTTTTATGAATAACACTGAAAATAAATTAAGATTGTAGATTAACTAAATTAAGAAAGAAAAACATTCGAGAATACATGATTTTTTTCTGGCCAAGTTAAAACTTGAAAATTCAATGCAGGAAGGTACTATTGTGTATCTAGTTCTCCTCACCTAACTTGCAAAAAGACATTGTGAAGTGGATATTGATTGAGGAATAGTTATGGTTGTAGCTACCAATGTAAGCTTCCGTAAAGTTGAGCACAGCTTTTTGGCCTTTTTTTTTCGAAGTTGAGGGAGGGTAGAAGGAAGGTATTATTGTTTCCTAGAAGTTATGATTTCAACAAATCTATAATTGATTTTACGATTGTTCTATTGGCTCTTCAGTTTCTCTGCATGTCATGGCATCATCAACTGCTTCTCTTCTCTCATAGTAAGTTGAGAAAATCTTATCTATTAGAATATGCTATTTAAATTACACCGTGACTTTTTACAGTGCATTGGTTGGCCTTTTTTTTCCTGCTGTTACGGGTATCATGGCTGGTTCAAATCGCTCTGCCTCACTAAAAGATACTCAGCATTCAATCCCTGTTGGAACATTGGCTTCACAACTCACAACAACTGGTCTATATCTGATCTCAGTTTTATTGTTTGGTGCTTTTGCGACCAGGGAAAAGCTTCTGACTGACAGGTGTGTGATTCCAAACTTCATTAGGCTTTTACTCTTTTTCTATGTTAGTTGAACTCAAGAATACAATCAAGTGCAGCCTCATGTCTAGGTGAGGGGTTTCCTTTAGCCAATTGGAGGACCTTAAGTATTAAGTACGATTGTACAACTTTGCTTCCTGCTGTGAGCAGGCACTGTACAATCAACCTACTTTCTTTATGTCATATCGAGTTGTCTGACGCATAGTATTTGCATCCATAGTTTACACTGAGCCCGATATATGCTAGGTTGATTGGCTGCAGTCTTGCAAAGTTCTTAAGATATAAGGAGTCATACCGGGGTTTGTTGTATAATTACAGTGTAGTGGAGTGTAGCACAAAATGTCCTTGAAATTTTGAAGTATTGGTAGGAAATTATTATTATTGTGTCTTTGAAAGAAGGGAATGTCTATGAAAGAAAATGAAACAAGGGAATGTCTTTGAAGAAGGGAATGTCTTTAAAAGACAATCCTAGTTTAGATAGAGTGAGGAGGTTCAGGCTGGCTTCCCTTGGGGGGGTGTATATCAATCTAGATTAGATGAGTTGAGAAATGCTCTAAAGGTCATTAGACAATAGTTGAACTAGCTCTTGATCAAGGTAAAAGTCAAGATACTGAGTTTTGATACATGAAAGCATGATTCAGTTCGCCACAAATCAAAGATGGAAATAAGAACCTGATACATGAATGTGAGATTCAATTGGCCACAAATCAAAGATGGAAATAAAGAACCTGATGGCGTGTGAGCTATTGCCTACACTTCATGATAGTCTTTATATGCTTGAAGTATTTGAAATTTCCTTTCGGGTCGTGAGTTGTGTAAATTTCCAGGTTATTTAATTACAAGAGGTGGCATGTCTTATAGGAACCTTCTTGCCTGATTCCCCATACAGTTTCTTATGGAAAGATCCCAGTTTAACTCAAGTTTATTCAACTTATTTATGTAGCTGTGATATGATTTATTGGGACCTCCTTTGCCTCGTTTACCATGCAGCTTTTTATGGAAAAGATCACAGTACGGCGATGTGCAGAAATTATATGAGCTGATGCTATTAATAGGTTGGTGCATGGGTAAAATTACTGTGCAGTGCACCATTCATTCATTTCTTAAATGGAAAAGGGATAGGAAGGAACCTCGGATTTGATTTGAAGACTATGATACGATGGGAAAGCCTACATTTTAGTCTTATAGCTGCCTTTTCAGATAGGCTGAATCGTTTGTTCAAGAATTCCTTTTATGTGTGACGTTTTGTACGCATTGGTACTTCAATACCGGTGTTACAAAATACATTTAAACCTTACTCTGTAAATAAGTTGGTGACATTAATTAATTTTCATTGCTTTGTTTCATATCTGTTCTATTGTGCAGATTACTTACAGCAACAGTTGCTTGGCCTTTTCCAGTAATAATCTATGTGGGTATTATCTTGTCGACCTTGGGTGCTGCTCTCCAGAGCTTAACCGGAGCACCGCGCTTGTTAGCAGCTATTGCAAATGACGATATTTTACCTGTTCTTAATTATTTCAAGGTAGCTGATGGGAGTGAGCCGCATATTGCCACCCTCTTTACTGCCTTCATTTGTATTGCATGTGTTGTGATTGGGAACCTGGATCTTATCTCTCCGACAATTACCATGTTTTACTTGCTGTGTTATGCGGGTGTGAACTTATCCTGCTTCCTTTTGGACCTTCTTGATGCTCCTAGCTGGCGTCCAAGGTGGAAATTTCACCATTGGAGCCTCTCACTTTTTGGTGCAACTATTTGCATAGGTACGATGATGTTATTATCTTGCTATAATCATGATCTGGCATATTTTGGTAATTGATCTTCTGACTGTCTGACAAGTGACAAGGTTGATGCTGAACTTTTTTTTTTTTTTTTTGGAATAGGCCCCTACGCTGCTCGAAAGGGTGGTATGGGAAGATGTAGATAGTTGCCTTAGAAGAATTTGAAACTTATCTAAGATACTTTACAAATATTAGTATTATTCAACATCACTTGGACACTTAACCGACCTTTTTTGAAATATCTGTAATTTAATAAGGTTAGTAACATTGACCAAGTATTACAAAATCACAGTAGAAACAGTTGGTTGTTTTTTTCATTAACCATAAAAACGATCATATTATGGATTTGTGAGAGAAATATGTAATTGGTAGAGCAAGAGAGACAAAAAATTAATGTGAACAAGGAGTCGACTTCCCCCTCACAAGAAGTGAAATGGAGGAAGCGGGTAGGGAAATGTTTTGCTCTGAATATTTGATGCTGAGAAGTCAGGAAGTTGTGTCAGCACCTGTGCTACTTGGCAAGAAATGTCTTGCTTTAGGAGTAGAAAATGAAACCTTGCAGAATTGATTAGAAGATGCTTTATTGGACAGGGCTATCCCTTCCATTAGCATGATTTATTTTTACAGGAAAAGAAATCAAGAGACGGTGAATAACTTCTTGTCTATGAAAGCCATAAGTTGTTTTCTACCTAGTGGATCTTTGTTTTTTGTTTTGTTTTCTTGAGAACAGAATAGACTATAGTCTGTCTTTTTTTTTTGTTTCACATAATAAGATTGGCTGCCTCAGTCCAACTACGTTCCCCCCCCCCCCCCCCCAAGCCTCCTCGAAGAACCTTTTATTTTCCCTGGCCTCTGTGTACTTGATCCCATGATCTCAGATACTAAGGTGGGTGCATACAGCACCACCATCTTTCCACCTCACATCTCAGTCTTTTCAGTTAAATGATCCTGGCAGGACTTATCATTCTTCATACCATGAATTAGTAAAAAACTACTGGAGAGACAGATGCTGCCTCTAGAAAAAATCAATAAATTCGTATACGTTTTATAGGGGAGGGACCAGCTGAAGCACTTAAAGCAAGAAAGTGAGGAGGCAACTATATTGGACTAAATGTTCCATTTTTGATTAATTTAGTGGAACTGAAAGCACTTTTCTTCAAGAGAAATCCTCTTCAAAGTTGCACATTCATTTTATAAAAGTTGCCCTTTTGTTTTAAGCTCTTGCTCATTGACCCTCAATTTGCTATCTATACATCTCTACTCTCTTGTATGCTTATCTGCATGAATGCGTTATGGACAAATGTGATTTACTTAAGGTTTTGTGATGCAGTGATCATGTTCTTGATCTCTTGGTCATTCACGATTGTCTCTCTTGCCCTTGCATGCCTTATTTACAAATATGTGTGTATCAAAGGGAAAGCCGGAGATTGGGGTGATGGTTTCAAGAGTGCTTATTTTCAACTCGCCCTCCGAAGTCTTCGTTCTCTTGGAGGTATTGATTTACTGATTTTACTATTAATCACTATTATGTCCTCATCAATTATGTATTTGTGGATTAGTAAAAGATGTATAGAATTTGGACAGAAAGACAAGTGCGCAAGTTAAAATAGTGTAGTGATATTGATAGTCTTTTGGGACCGTTTCACATAAAAAATTGTTTGGTTTGACTGAGGAATGAAACTCAAAAAAAGGAAGAGAACAAAAACTATGCTACATTCTCCATCTTCCTCCTTGAAAGTTGCTTTTGCCAACAACCTTTCCCTTGCTCAGATCTCTCAAACCAAGGCCAATCATCATCACTTTCAGTCCAGTGCTCATGCATGGTTGATAGTTATATCCAACTATTAGGTGGTTGAATTAGCTCACCAAGGTTCCAGATCTAGAACCTTGATGGCCAAACGCAACCATCAAAAGGTTGGATTTTACATTATTAATCATCGGATTTCACGCACGGTGGAGCTTGTGGGTGGTAATAGTGGTGGTTGCGGGATGTGGGAGTGGCCGATAGGTGGAGATTGATGCCGTTTGTTGGGACATAGGCGGTGAAGGTGGTGCTTGTACACATGCTTCTAAAGCTACTCGATTCGCTACAGCACCTGGTACATTTCCCCAAGGGTGTCCTAAAGTTCCTCCACCAAACTGTAGTACAGAATCATACCCAAAGATCTCGGTTAGAGCAGGCATATGCCAAACATGATACCTCCTGGCTGTCACTGCCAGCCCATATAGGTGTGGCTAGGTGGTGGTTCAGTTGACATAGGTCATAGATGGGTGCAGGGAAGAAAAACTCGCCCGTTCCGTTCTAGAACGGGCGCTCTGTAACGGGTTTGAGAGTTGCCGTTCCGAGAAAACCCGTTCTAGAACGGTGCAAGGAAATTCACACCAAACTCGGCCGTTCTGCCGTTACGTAACGGATTCGCGGCGTTCTAGAACGTTTTCTTGGCCGCTTTGTGTAAAAACGCGAGGGAGAGAAGGAAATATGAGAACAAAAGCATAAATCTGACTTAAATTTCTCAAATTAAATCTTACCTGGCTTCTTTAAACTCGAATTCGACACAAACCCCTCAAGTAATTGCATTGAATTACTTCAGATTGCAGTCTAAAATGAAAACCCTAATTTTATAGAAAACCCTAATTTTATAGAAAACCCTAATTGCCTGTGGGAGGTAAATGACACCCCCTACCTTGCCGGTCACACCAAGCAATGTCTTTGACATACCTGCGGCTGCCGGTGGACGGCGGTAGTAGTTGAAGCAGGTTAGTGATCTATTTCGCTCTTTGTCGATCTGATTCTTCCTCTTATTTTCTCTCTCTTCTTATTTCTTCTCTTTTTCTTTTTATTCTTGTGACTGCAGACTCACGTGAGAATTGAGATAAAATATCTCTTTCTCTGTCTTCTTTTCTTCCCTTTTTTATTTTTTATTCTCTTTTCTTTTTATTCTCTTTTTCTTTTTATTCCCACTCTCAGTCACATATTTACTATTTTTTAATTGCACTATTCTTTTTGGTAGTGGTTGTCTTCCATTTTACTTATACACGAGCTCTTGTAAAGGATTGTATGCTCAAATATCATCAAAAGTACCCCCAAAGAGTGTATTTATAACTGTTTTGGACATGATATAGTATAAAAATAAAATATAAGAAAAACAAAGTTAAAACAAAGCTTGTGTGAATTTTTTTAAAAAATTCACGCCGCGACGGCCGCGAAACGTTCTATTCCCCCGTTACAGTCCGTTCCCGCGAAAACGCGACCGTTCCCGCGAACGCATTAGCGACCGCGTTTTTTTTCCCTGGATGGGTGTGGTCAGCTAGAGAGGTTGAATAGTAATATATGGGGAGATTCAAATTCCAAGGGGGAGGTAGGGAATCATGAAACTTGACTTGAGGTGTCTTGAAACTGGAAACAAGTGAAGGGGAATTACTATACTGGTCAACCAAACATTAAGAAACGGAAAAAAGAGTCCTCTTTCCCTTCCTCGATTACCCCCAACCAAACACCCCCTGATTGCCTACAATTAGCTGCTTGAAACATATTCTGTGATCACAAGACACCTTGTTTTAGGGCATAGGCATTATTGATGAGACTAGCCCACTAGCTGTGATGCTTAGTGGCGATAGTTTCAGTTGTGGATCTTGGTCTTGACATGAGTGTTTGTCAATTTCTCAATTTTTCTAACTAGACTGATGTGATTTAACACATAACTAGACGTCTTATATATCTATTGATTTCATGAAAGCAGCAAGTTACAGTACCTCATTTTCCTTATGTTTTCAGCAGACTATGGGCAGTGGTGCTCCTATTTGATAATAGGGTTGTAGATATAGGGTTGACATAGGAAACAAGAGAATGAGATGAATGATAAGGCTGACCGAAAACTAATATTATTGTGTTTGTATCATATTCTGATTAAGAAAGTCAAAAGAAAGGAAAGGCATCATATATTATTATGTATGCAATTTGCAAAGTGATTCTGATCAGGGATAAGCAGTTTCGTAAAATGATCCGTATGAGACAGGTCTGCATCAGAGTTGCAGAGAATCAATTAGGAGAATACTATATGAATTATGATATTATAGGAATATATCGCTCACCAGCTAATGGAGAATGTTATTTAGAAGTGACCATTTGTATACAAACTAAAAGCTTAGACCTATTTCTACAACTGGCTCAATTACTTGGAGACTGAGATAACCATATTATTGCGTTTTTCAGATACAATACCGAGCCTTCATAGCATGTTGTATAAATATGTATTTGTGTACGCAAATCAAGCTGTTTGCTACAATTTTTATCGCTAACTTCATTGCACTTCCAGCAAATCAGGTGCATGCAAAAAACTGGTATCCTATTCCGTTGATCTTCTGCAGGCCTTGGGGCAAGCTACCAGAGAATGTACCATGTCACCCCAAACTTGCAGATTTTGCAAATTGTGTGAAAAAGAAAGGGCGCGGAATGTCAATCTTTGTCTCTATTCTTGATGGGGACTATCTTGAATGTGCCGAAGATGCCAAGATTGCCTGCCAACAGTTGAGTACATACATTGAATACAAGCAGTGTGAAGGTGTTGCAGAAGTAGTGGTGGCCCCCGACATGTCTGCTGGTTTCCGTGGAATTGTCCAAACGATGGGCCTTGGAAATCTCAAACCTAACATTGTGGTAATGCGATACCCAGAAATCTGGCGTCGTGAAAACCTTACTGAAATTCCCTCCACCTTTGTTGGAATAATCAATGACTGTATTGTAGCAAACAAGGCAGTCGTCATTGTCAAGGGTCTTGAGGAATGGCCCAATGTATTTCAACGGCAGTTTGGCACAATCGATCTTTATTGGATTGTTCGAGATGGAGGTCTCATGCTACTCCTCTCCCAGCTTCTCTTGACTAAGGAGAGCTTTGAGAATTGCAAAATTCAAGTCTTCTGCATAGCAGAGGAGGAAACTGATGCTGAAGGCCTCAAAGCTGATGTGAAGAAGTTCCTTTACGATCTCCGTATGCAGGCAGAAGTAATTGTTATTACAATAAAAACTTGGGATGCACAAGTAGAAGGTGGGTCCCCGCAGGATGAGTCAATTGAAGCATATACAGCTGCTCAGCGCCGAGTTGCTGATTACTTGTCAAATATGAAAGAAACCGCCGAGAGAGAAGGCACTCCTATGAGGGATGATGGTAAAAATGTAGTTGTGAACGAGCAGCAGATAGAAAAGTTTCTTTACACCACTTTGAAGTTGAATTCGACAATGCTAAGATACTCCAGAATGGCGGCTGTAGTGCTTGTTAGTCTACCGCCACCTCCTGTGAACCACCCATCCTACTTTTATATGGAATACTTGGATCTTTTAGTGGAAAACATTCCAAGGCTTTTAATTGTAAGAGGATACAGGAAAGATGTGGTCACCTTGTTCACATAAGTTAAATTGTTGTACTTAAGGACTAGAAACAACTTGGAACAAGATAATTTCTTCTGTTTCTTAATTCTTTGTAGCTTCAAAATTTTGTCAATTATTCTTTTTGTAGATGTATCATTATTTTCTTGTCACCAGACGGTGACTTCCACAAGTTTGGGAGATCTTTTTGTTTGTGCTGTTGCCTGTTGGTGATAGGCTCATACCCCTGCTTCACTTGCTTAAGATTTCGCTTAGCTTATTCCCCAAGAAAAACAAATCGCTTGGCTTAAAATAATATGAACTGAATTATTTCCTATAAACCATATGAACTTTATATAAATGAGGCTTGCCTATAGCAAATTATTGTGATAGTATACTACCAAAAAACTTTAGAAAAAAAGAATTTTCAGACTTCACTAAACTTTTAAGTAGATGTTACACTTTTTTTTTAGGCAATAATTTTTCTCTATCTCATTCCTATCACATAGATCCCCTCTTTCCTTTCTCTCTATTTCTCTCCTCTTTAAAAAATTGCCTAGAAAAATGTGTGTTTAAAATTGGGGGAGGGGGGGGGGGGGTGTTTCAAGTTGGGTCCACCTGGATCCAGACCTAGACCCTTTTTATTTTTTACAAATCCAAACCCACTCCAGATCTGTTGGGTCTAGCGGGTTCACGAGTACTAAGTGGGTCCTTCATTTTAAGTTTTCATCACATTTTTGAATATATGTTATTAAAAAATTTCGCCCTAATATATGTAGGTCATGTATCCATGGTTAGCATTATCTAAACAAAATTTTAAAAATTCTCATAAAATATTAAAATGCTACAACTTACAAGTCTTAGATGGAGTTACAACATTAACGAGTTCACAAAATCACAACTCATAAAACCTTAACGTTTAGGTAAGTAAAAATTCTAATATGTAAATGGATCTGCGGGTCACGCCTGGGTCTAGCATATGTGGATCCGGATCCGGATCCGGACCCGACCCATGTTTTTTTGGGACACGACCAGATCCGGACCCATTGGGCCTAAAGTTTATGGACCTAAACCTTTATAAATGAATCGAATCATAGCAAATTTGGGTCGGATCGAGGACTCATTGTTATCTCTAAGTATTAGTGCTTGCATTAATAGGTTAACGAATTGTCTAGTGAATTGAGAAATGAAAATTCTCTAATGATTGAGGCAAGAATGTGAAGCTCGAGCAGCAAAAATTCAATAAGTGGTGAAACAAATAATCCTCCTCCGGCTAAAAAATTCCCTTGCTTTATTCCAAGACTATCACGCCCGTAATCTTAGGATGTCCAGAATTCACCGCCAAACGTACACTTAGCATTGATGTCTTGATGATATTATTGATATCATGCCCAAATTAAATGTTTTGTACTGATGCCACGACAATGACTCACTGAGCACCTCCCTTTAATTTTGGGATATATACTTATTTATAAAGGAAGTTAGGAGGGTTTTTTTTATTTTACATTTTACTTTATTTTTTCTAGGAAAGATACTAATTGATATGAAAATCAATTCTTGCTAGGCTATTAATTTACATAACACATCACCAATTCAGAAGTTCGGTACAAAGCTAAACAGTACAGAAGACAAGAGACCTATAAGGCCATCGTCAACACAAGTGAGTGCCTTATTGGGATGAGGATTCAAACCCTGAAAAATTTCCTGAGATTTGAGGTGATACTCCATTAATAAGTTACAAACTCTCCCTCTTACTTTTATAGTTATGTGTATAACACCTTCCTTTAATTTTGGGATACTAGAGTATTTAAAAGGAATGATCGACTAAAAAATCACCCCTAAAAAAAAAAAAAAAAAATAAAATAAAAATATATAAAAAAAACTCATTTTTTATATAACGATATAAAATGACTCATAAATATGACATAAAAAATTCTTCAAACCATCCAGGTACCCATAAATAATTTTTAGTTAAGGATAATTTTGAAATTTTAACGCCCACTTATAAATTGTTTTTGAGTAATCGTATTAAAAATGACAAATATAACTAATGATGCAAAAACAATATCTACCTATATATTATATCAATACCAATATATATTATTAAAATATGTGGGCATACAGTGTAAGCCGCCATATGCCGCTTCATTTTAACTGCTGACATGATGCTACATCATTTTTTAGAAGACGATTCTATGATCACTAAAATGATACACACTCATTACGGCCTACGGACAATGTTATATCTACTTAGTGGGTAGTTAACCCACTAGAAATAGATTACTCGAAATATCATCCGGAGTCCACACTTAATTAGTTAATTAGTATCGCAAAAGAATAAAAAAAGCAAAAAAAATATCTTAAGGGCTTATGCTTAGTTTACTTTCAAACCCACCTTATATTTTATTGGAAGGACTCGCAAAAGAGAACCACCTTTTATTTACTTTTTTAAAAGAGAAGCACTTTACTTGGAAGTGTACGTCATTGTTAAATACCCGAAACGACGTTGAAATTCCGTTGTGTTTGCAGTTTGCCATATTTCTAAAAGCTTGGGGCATATAAATATATTCTTCAAAAAGCAAAATACCCCATTTTTTCCCACAAACTTCACTCACATTCTCTCTCTTCTTTCTTCCTGATCTCAAAGATCGCAACTTTTCCATCACATTCATCATCAAAAGGGAAGATCACTCGCTTTGCGTTCCAATTTTGTCCATTTAATTTTCCAATTTGGTACGTTTTCTCCCCCTTTTATTTTTTGGATTAATTTCAGTTCTTTTTTCTTTATGTTTTAGTGTATGATAATTGGGTTGAAATTTACTTCTATGTAATTGGGGTTTGAGCTACAAGCATTCTTTTTTCTTTTTAGTGTATGTTCTGTATGATAATTGGTTGAAATATTCTGTTTTTTTGTGTGTGTTTAAGATTGTGTAAATGTGTTGAGAGGTCTATGGATTTGAGATTGAGGGAAGTAGGGAAGATATACCCATTTGAACCAAGATAAAAAAGAAAACATGATTAGAACAAATTTAGTGTTTTAATTGATAGTTATTATGTGTAGACTCTAGTAAAAGTTCATTTTGTGCGTTCAAAATTGATCCTAAGACCTATTTGACACATCTAAGATGAACCTACTACATGTAGTGTCGTTGGACTTTGAAGGAATTAGAAAGAGGTAAGTACTTGAGGTGTTTTGAAGTTAGAGTTAGCGATTAAACGAATTCGGTTTACCCAATGTGCTTGGATGTACTCTTGGTTCTCAGTGAATATGAACCTTAAGGTGTATAATTCATAGGTTTAACTTTTAAAATTGAGGAGTTGAGCATTTTGTTTGCTTTTAAGGAAGATATGAACAAGGGATTCTGATTTTCTAAGTGCAAACCCGAAAGTATGTTGTGAATCCTGATACCACTAATGGTGAGAAATGGGATGGGGGAAGATGAGTGGAATGCCATAGGGATACTTCTTCTAGTTACTCTTGGAAGTTCATATAATGATTCTGACGGCTCTTTATCAGTGCTAGGGATACCAAATATGTGCCTTTTTTTGGTTACATTGGTAGTCACTGGGCATGTTCTGAACTTCTGTTGATGGTCTACTCTCGGAAAACTTCATTTTTCCATGCTCGAGAGACACAATTGATGGACTTTCAAGGGACCCTAATTATTTATTGATAATAACTCTTTCTCTATTCAAGCCTCATATATAGGACTGAGGTGATGATCAGGATTGCCAACTTTTGTCCTTGTGGAAAGTAGTAGTCAAACCACCATGTGGTGCCATCTTAGCAGTTAGCAGCTCTACTGGGTAAACTTGAGTATGGTATTTGACCCTAAGGAGAGCAAGGCTATTGGTTAGGAGGGAGCCGAACCTTAGCTACCCAATGAGCAATTTAGTGGTTTTCTTGAGATTGATCGTTATGTTAACTAATAATCATGACGAAGGAGTCCTTTGGTTTTCATGATAGTTTTTTCCTTTTTTGTTTCGGAAGAGAATTGGGGGGAGGTTCTCATTAGGTGTCAGCTTTGACATTTTGAGTAGCTTATGCCCTTTGTTCATCATTTTCCTTCATCTTTAATACTCAATATCTTCTATGAAACACTGAACTTTAATCGACAACAAATCAATGAAATATAATAAATGTCATGTCACATCCCACCTAAATCCTTGTGGCTAGTGAAGGCCGAACCTTAGTGGAAATGCTCACTCGGGGATTCAGAGAGAGCCTGTCCTCTTGAAGGCTTACTTTCATATAATTATTTGACACTTGACACCATTGTCTATATTGCTACGATTAAGCTTCCTTGACTAGGTGATGTCTAGTGGTCTACAAAATACAAATGAAAACGTTTACATTAGGGGTGACTTCTTGCTGTAAGTTTGCCAAAAAGTGGCCCTTTTTCTATTAGACTTTTCACCCTTAGTCCCTTTCCTTAGAATTTTGATAAAACGCCTTCACTTTATTGGTTCGATCAATTGTTTCATATAAATAGTATTGGAAACTCCGTTGTTTATTTTAACTATAAACTTCCTTTACTCTTTAGTTTAGTAATGAATTAGAGAAGCATGCTACTTTATGATTTATATTAAAGCTAAAAAGAATGTCCCTTGATACCGCATGGGGGATCCAAAGAGCTAGCTTATACGAATGGGGTGAACAATGAGAGAGAAAGTGGGAGAGGGAAGGGAAGGGAGGGGAGGAGAGTAAAATGAGGAAGGGAGAGGGAGGTGGATGGCTAAAGACAATCTGTGAGCTTGGATGTGATATGTTTCAGTTGGTGGGTGGGAGTATTTGAGCATTGGGGGTCTGATAGGAGGATGGAAGCTGGGAGGGGAAGTCCAGGATAGGCTACTATTATATTAGTTACTTTGTTGGGGTTGAAGCACTGTTACTTGGCCGTGGTGCTTCCGAAAGCTAGTTGTTTTCTAAGATATTAGAAGCCAAATTTCTCATTAGACAATTTGGTCAATAATAATATTAAATCGTTAAACAACTATTTTCTAAGACATTAAAGACCAAAAGTCTCAAAGTTTGCAACTATAGTCAAAGTACAAAGAACGAAAAGGAGGCATATGATAAAGTTTGCAAATAAGTTATACCTAAGTTGGAGTCTTAAAACATGGAATGCTCCATGAACGTTGTAACCAAATGTCCTTTTATGTCTTATTTTATTTTTTAAGATTCTTAAAAGCCTATCTTAAGATGGAAAATTTTCAGTGAGGTAGGTCTGTCATAAATACATTGGGTACCATGACTACCATCACTTTTGAATAAATATATTGAATTAATTTATTCCAAAACTTTGAGGCTTTGAGTTAAATTTATTTTTGATATTCACATTGATAAACGCAAACACAATTACACTGTAAAGTTACACCTAAATTATAAATAAGTATGTCCCCTTTAAATAATTATGAATTTATGATGAGGTCTTTCATTCTAAAACTTTGAGTTTTTGCCTTTTGATTGACATTGAAACAAAAACATGAATCTACAAAGAAAAGTTCAACTAAAATTTAGTAAATCCAGTTAAACAAAAATATGCTGGTATGCATATACCTTTTTCTTTAAAAAACGAACAACACTCTCCTATAGTATCCCTCTCTGTCTTTTTTTTTTTAATTGGTGACATTTCTATAATTATTAATAGGATGCTCAATGCTGTCACTTATTAATAGAATGAAGTTTGATGCATCAGAGTAATTTATGTATGAAGCATGGTGAGCAACATAATTGCATGGCTAGCGTTAATCAGTGTGCATAAAAAAATCATCAAGTAAAATCTAGGGTGCTGTTGGTACATAAATGTGTTGATTGTAGCTCGTCATCTGAAAATTGCATTATATACCCATTGGTGATCTGTTTCAAGACTTGGGTGTTCCCTTTTACGATTTTGTGCTCCAACATTAACAGTAGCTCCAAGTAATTGAAGTTTATGCTAGAAAGTGGTCCAAGTTAAATAATTCATCAATCTTCTTTGGCTTGTATTAACAGCGATATTCCCAACTATTCGATCTTTTCTCAAAATAATCGTAAGTATTGATTAATTTAAAGTAATCCTAACTGTAACATCAACCTTCCTGGAACAGTCTCTGCTTACTGATGACTTCTACACCCGATTTTTTTTAGCCTTTTTCCTGCTCCTCCCTCCCTCTCTTCTCCCCTCCAATTTAACAGATTAACGGGCTTTCTTCCTCCATGACCACCAATAATACGTGAAATCCACTGCTGTGAACTGACATGAAGGTTGAGGTAAGGAATAAAAGACAGTTTTGTGTTTGATTAAGTGAGAATTACAGAAGTTAATGGATAAAAAGAACGTTTAAGTGGCTTGAACACTACCAAAAAAAAAAAAAATTAGAAGAAATTATGGTCAATGTGCTTCATGCCTCTTTGTCTCTGATCTAATTTTTTTACAGAGAAACTGATTCTCTTTATTTCCCCTCTCCATCCTCTAGCTAACTCACTTGCTTCTCCTTTTAGCTACTCCTAATTATGCAATGCCTTTCACAACTCTTTCTCATTAGGCTAGTTCATTACAATATTACACCCACCTCTAACAAACTGTCCCTGTTCTCACTTCTCACTTCCTCATCAACCACCAAAAACAAATGGGGGATTGGGGAGGGGCTGCGCTGCTGTCAAAGTCGAGGGAGGGGAGATTTTCCACATTGTAAATCTATCTTCATTAAATAAACAAAGAAAAACATCTTCTCTTAACCCAAACAATACGATTATTTTTGCTGATTTTGATGTTTGGCTGCAGTAAACATTAGCACCTTTTTTCTCACTCCCAAAACAACGAGGAGCTGTGGTAAGAGATGGCAATAAATCAAAACAATCCGCTGCATTTCAAGATGGGCTGGGTTTCTTAACAGTTTTGCTTATCTTGCAGTGGCAGCGTTTACTCAACTCTTTTTTTTTTTTCAAAGAAACAAATTTAAGGTTTAAAAGCTTTAAATTTCTTCTCAAATTCAATGGTGAAACTGAAATTCTAACAGAGAAAACGATTTTTGACTTATTTGTATGAAAAATTATCAAAATGCACACTTACATTGAAGAGTTGATTACACTGAAGAAGTTAATATATGGTTTGATGGCAAGAAGGTTAGGTCTTGTTTGACTTATCAAAATTTTAGTTGCTTTTGAAATTAAAATCATACTGCAGCTGTCAGGATTTTCTGGCTATTGGGAAAGAGGAAGGAGACAGCATGCCATATCAGGGGGAGGGGAAAAGGAGCGGGGGAAGTATACTGGTCGGAGAAGGTTTGGGAAGGGGGATGGTCTGATGGCTGTGAAGGGGGAAGCAGGAATAAAATAAGGGAGAGGGAAAGGGGAGGGGTAGGGAAATCTGATTCATTTTCAAAAGAAAAATATCTGGCAAGAACTTAATAGTTGGGTTTTTTCGGAGTTAGTTCAATATTTTGGGATTAGTGTAATAAGGTGGACTGGTGAACAATAGTTGGGATTTTTGCTGGAATTTATGTTTTTTTTTTTTTTTCAAATTTCAGTATCTGCTTAAAACTCAGGATACGCTACTTTGATATAATTATCAAAAGGTGAGGCTATCACAAGTTCATAACAACAAACTTTTAAGCTGCTTCAATTGAAAAATATAGGTTAAGGCAAATGTGACGAGATTTTTTTGCTATTCTATGTGCTTTTCCGCAACCATACTGCTTGATTGGCATTCGATTCCTGCAATTTTGAGTATTCCTCTTTTGTTTTACAGGTTTAAGAATACGCTGTCTAGGTGATTTTTGGCAGAATGGCAAACGGGGGAGAGAAGCCATTGAGGAAGATCTCTGAAGCATTTAACGATCTAGCCACCACTGTCAATTCCCAGGAATCCGATCTTCAGCTTGCCTCATTTTCCCATGCTTGCTCGCTTGTCTCCCCCTTGTTTGGTTGTCTGGGCATAGCTTTTAAATTTGCGGAAATGGACTATGTTAACAAGGTAAACCAATCCTTTCTCTTACTCTCCTCATCTCCTCCTCTCCTCCTCTCTCCTGCTATTTGCTGGGCTTTTCTTTTTTGAATTCGCTTTTATATTCTGGACTCTGACATCTAGTGATTGTAATTTTATATGAATTTGTGTAGGTTAATGATCTTGCTGAGACTTCAAACTCAATCATGACATTACAAGCACTGATTGATCAAGATATTCAGGCAAAGACTGTACGTAAACAAGGCAGCCATACGAGAAATCTTTTGAGAGTAAAACGTGGTCTAGACATGGTCAAAGTACTTTTTGAGAAAATCATTGCAACTGAGTATGTTTCTTTCTCTCCTGGCTTCTCACTCACTCTATACTTTGGCTTTGTTTGCTCCTACCAGTGATTGCTAATGCTGTGCTCTTAAACATTTGGTCGTGGATGTTTGAGGCTCCTTTTGCTTAAACCTTTTTTCTATATTCTAATTGCATCGTGAAAGAAGACTTTGCACTTTTCTTTTGGGTTTTTGTTTGTTGTCGGTCATTTAGTTTACATGCGTTTAAGTGAATACATAGATCACTCACCTCCTGCATGAAACTCTTCACCTGCAAAAGGGGTTGTTGCCTTATGTAATAGCAGATTTTGAGTGGATGGGATCCTTCTCCCATTGCCATATTCTCAAAGCATGGTTCGTAACTTTGTTTGTGATGTCTGGGTAGCTTTTGACGTGCAGATGGTCGAGAAGAATTTGATATATTTGTCTGAATTACTAATTGCTATGGAAATTTGTGCAGATAGTTTGAGTTTCTTTTGCTTTTGCTACTCTTTTTTGGGGTAGGGGAGGGGGGAATGGTAACGCGATAACAGGTAGCAAAATACATAGTGTTTATATTTTGCGACATAGTGTCTGTTCATAAATACAATGTTTGTGGAAACAGCAAAATAAGAGAGAAATGTTTACCAATCCACAAAACAACAAAATAAGAAAGGAATGTTCACCTTTTACAAATACTACTCCCTTCGTTTTCTTTTGTTGTTCGGTGTTCCTATTTGGAATCTTGTTGTGAGAGGAAATTGGTCAAAGTAGGAAGAACTTTCGAAAACAAAGTATATATTAGCAACACCGACACTAGCGGAAAAAATACACACTATATTTTGGTGTTAGTGGGCACAACGGCCGCTACCTGTTATCGTTTAATCACCTCTTTTGGGGGGGGGGGGGGTTGGAGGGTAGGGTAGCTGGGGTGTGTGTGTGTGTGTGTGTGTGAATACTTTTAGTGTTGTGTTGGAACTTGGAAGGAACACATTTACAGAAAAACTAGTATATTAATTTTATTTGTTTTGTTTGTAAAGGGTGGTGAATGGTTTTTACTGGAGTGGAAATTAGTTCTTGTGAAGATGGAACTTTTTAAAATTAAAATAAAGTGATGCAATACTTTCATCCCTATTCCTCACCTTTCTCTTTTCCCAACCATCCTCTACCCTCCATTCCATTCTTCCTTTTGTCTTTAAGTTCTATTGCAAGGAAGTAGTAACCAAACAAAGGAAACTACAAATGTGTTTTCCCCTAGAAAATGTTTCTTCAAAGAAAATCATTTTATATTGTTTTTCTGCCCAACCAAACAAAGCACCAGTACCTTTCTTTGTTTCTTTCCCTTTCTTTACTTTGATGGGTTTCTTAATAAATGATAATCACTTACGGGTTTATTTCATTAGTATCTTGTCATCATTGCTATGAATGTGGCGACCTGTCAACTTTGTGATGGGGGTTATATATTAAACATAATTACTTATGACCTGTCAATGTGGCAATTTGCCAATCACTTTGTGATGCGGCAGGTAGTTGAAACTATTGCTACTCTAGTTTTTGGTGCCTCTGGCCAAACTTTTAGATGAGAGTGGCTTTAAATTGAATGAGGAAAGCTCAGATTTCAGCGAAAGTGTGGCTGCTAACATTTAACAAGTCCAATTTTTATCAAGCGTTTCGGTGGCTCTGTTGGGGACTGGAGGCCGGACGGAGTTGATAAAGATATATTACCACATCTGTTATTGTGGCATTTCTTAGAAATGTATTGGTTGATGATTTTTCATGCGTTCAGACTTCAGACAAAGTAGAAAGAAGATCAAAGTAATTGTGCTGCGATTATAGTTTGAAGTACTGTAATTCAGGGAGCAAGTGGCACTATCAAGATTTAAGATTCACCAAGTTTGAGATGCAATCTTCGTTGAGGCAATAAATGGAGGTGGAATGTAGTATTGGCATTTTAGGGGTCCATGCTGTTCATGGATCTTTACTTCTTTGCATCATAGGCCTGTAAATCATTCTTGTTGCATATTTTTGTTCTTCTTGTGCAGAACCATATTGCATGATATACAACTGCTGCTATCTGCTTTAATCTTTGTCTTCATCTTCAGGGGGGATTCTTTGAAGAATGCGGCTTCTGACGCATACACTCAAGTATTTGCCCCACATCATGGATGGGCTATTAGGAAAGCGGTTGGTGCAGGGATGTATGCCCTTCCTACTAGACCGCAGTTGATGAAGAAGTTGAATGAGGATGGTGGGGTGCACTTTCTAAACTAGTTTTTCTTGCCTAAATTATATTTTGGTGATTCATGTGCATGTTCAATGGATTATAAAATGCTTTTAAAAATTATATTCGATCTTTTCTTTTAAGGGTTTTCCTTTTTCAAATTAATGATGTGTATTGTTTAGTTTGTTTAAAATATTAAGCTTCTTAATCTGGAGAAAACATGGCTGTAAATGCTTAGAGTACTTGTATATTTACGGGTTACAAACTTAGAATTAGAAGTGATTTTAGAAATGGTGTTGAAGAGTCTTGGACAAGCATTAGTCAGTAGTTTCTTAAAGGCAGGAGTGTTTGTGAGGAATATGTATTTAGAGCAAACCACATATAAATTCTCCTTTTAATCAAACATGTCTTAGTTACTTTGTATGTAGTCATATGCTCACCATTTGTTCAAAGTTTTCAAGCAAGATTATGGTCTTCCCCAACCATGCTTTTAATCGTTAAATGCTCTCCCAAGTATCAATTGCCTAGCATCTAATAGTAGTTGGATAATTAGTTTCACATCGCAATTGTCTGTTAACACTTAATATCTTGTTGGGTATGGGTGGTTCAGGTCACTACTTTCTCGGGTCGTTACCAGGTATATCATAGTTGGTTCGAGTCGGTTGTGCTGGTCGAGTTAGATATTTATATAGTGATCAGCTGTTAGTGTGATTTTTATGCGTCCTTGCTTTCATGTTATGATTTTCCGCAAGTAATATGGATCTTGTATCGACTAGTTTGGTGATATATATGCTGATTTTGCATTTTGATTGGTTTCTTTGCAGAGAATTCTGCCTGCGTCCCAATGCAAAGCTACATTACTTCTTCGACTGCTGTGATTGGATACGTTGAGAAGCTGTTCCTCTCAAAAGAACTAGGCTTAGATTGGTGATTGTGGGGAATTTAATGTATGATTTAGTGAATAATGTACTGTACTACACTCTTGCTATGTAATAAAAATCTAGAAGACCTTTCGCTAATCATCCATTGCTCGCTCTAGTGCCATATGTTATGTGAGAGGGCCTCTGGTGACGTAGGAAAGCTACTTCACTTACCCTATTCATTTAACGTTGAGTCTAAGGTGTGTCCTTGAGGCGTGGATTATACCTTCAAACTAGGGTCCATGAGGTTATCTCAAGTCCTTTCCTGTACCGTAAGTGGAAATTCTAGTGACATATATGATCCAACCTGATAACCGACTCAAAACTGACATGAAAATTTAGAGTTTGGAGTGAGACTTTCGACCTGAAATAAAAAATGGATCGACACAACCCAACTTGAAAATATAACGAGTTAGGTTTAGGTTCACCTTTTGAATATGAAAACTAGTATTTGGGCCAAGACGTTGTCTCGAGTTGGTATTGTTTTTCGAAGCATTTTTTTCTATTCCCATTAGAATATATATTAAGGAAAACTCAACATTTAAAAAGTACAAATATAATAATGTGGACACTTAAAACATGATTAAAAGTTGGTTGAGATAATAATTGTGTCATGTATAATAGCAAGAGGTCATGGGTTCAAATCTTGTTGCAAGGTAATTTTACTTTTGTTAATTGACATGACTTGTGTACACATTGGACAATGCTAGTGTAGTAACAGAGGTGCCACGTGGCGTGTATACCTTGTCATCCATGCTTTTTAATATATTTGTATAGATAACCTGAATAACCTGATTTAGAAGTCGGGTTATTTTCACTTTAGATCAACCTGAAATTAACTTCGAGTTTCATAATTTATACAGCCTATCTTCATTGTTTTTATTTGTATTAGACCAACCCCGTTGTTTGGATCATCTAAATTTCATTTCATCATTAACCTAGACTTTCATAACTTTGCGTGTATAGTTAAATTTCACTTCAGGTTGGTTTCGGATCGACTCGGAATCGAAAAGGCCGGGTTTGGGTTATGATTTTTGACCTGAAATTAAAATCAGGTTGGGTTTGGGTTAGAGGTAAGTGACCTGAAATATAAAACCAGGTCAACTTGAAATTGACCCAACTCGATCTGATTGCCAACCCTAATCGTAGGGATCTTTGTCGACTGAGAAACTCTTCTTTTTAAACTTATACACGAGGCGTGAATAACCTTCAAATTCAGCTTGCCATGGTTTGTTTCATACCCAATATCGTTCATGGACGTAAGGACGATCCCCAAAGCCTGCATCTTTGGTTGGGCTTGTAGCTCTGCCTTGTGTTTTCGATGGTTTTTGGGAGGGTTTGGAAAGCCTTTTAGGAGCTATCACCTTTTTGAATGCATAAGTAGATCATGCAATAAGGCCTCTAGTGTGGTAGTGCCCTTTAGTAGGGATGACAATCCAATCCGGATCTGATCCTATTCCGCTCCAATTCCAAGAAAAAAATTCGAGTCGATTCCGTTTAAAAAGTCCGACTCTGAGTTGGATCTCATAAAATGTGTATTAAAGCTTTCAAAATATTTGGGTGTTCTCGAAACTCAGACAATATTATTTATGACGACTTTTCCAATGAGCTTTGCGTGCTTGAGATGTCTCTTGGACAATTGGGTCTCCTCCTTATTGACTTGAAAATGTGATTTACAAGTATATTTTGACTTTTGTTTATTTAACTCTAGAACAACTAGATAAACCTTAATTTTCCACCATATGCAAGCTATTACTCCTGGTTATGGTTAGGACAGTCTTAAATACTTTAGAGGTCCTGTTCTCATATGAAAAATTAGACCTTTAGTATCAATACGTGACATTTTTTATTTAGCTAATATTTCTCTTAGTAATTTTGACCCTAACCATAATTCATTCCCATCAATACTAATAGTTAGATTAGCTATTAACATATGCTTTTTTGAAAAGAAAAATAAAAAAAAAACATTGCAATTACAATTAGTTATCTCACTATCTGATCACTATAAAATAATTAATCGATAACTCGGAATATAAATATAAGTGAAGAAAAGGAATGATAATATAAAACAAACAATTGGTTATAGTATTGACTAAGTCTAACCTACATCAAACTGTTAAGATATGTAACTAGCTTATAAATGAAATTTTACCCTTCTAATTCAATACCCACAAATAAGAGCAAAACATCACGACTAACCAAAATTCAATATATCTAAACATATCCTATATGTCTGACAACTACAAAGATAACTTTAGTAATCTAAAAAATAAGATTAGCAAAAATAAGACAGTTTTATGAACTTATAGATTGCACTTGTTATTTGCTTAGCAGCCGCTCGCGAAAAAATTCTTCAAATCTTCACAACAGCACTCACAACTCCTTTTCCCAAAATGAATTTGGTTTTTTGTCCCAAAAACAAAATAATCAATAACTGTAATCTTAGATTCTTGATGGATAGGTAAAGAATTAAAGATCGAGTAGAAATTTATAGGAAAAATTGACAATAGAGGTCTGAACTTTGGGTGATAATTTTTAAAAGGTCTGAACTATTGATTAACCTGTGTAGGTCCCAACTTTAGGGGGTCTTAACTTTTAGCGGGCCTCGACGACTTAAAACTGAAGATTTTTTTAAAAATCTCACCTAGTTCCTACATCCCTCCCTCAATTAACCCTTCTGATGTGACCCAAGTTTTATAGGTGATGACCTACTAAGCCAGTTTTAAGTCACTAAAGCCTGCTAAAAGTTAAGACCCCCTAAAGTTGGGACCTACACAGGTTAATCAATAGTTCAGACCTTTTAAAAATTATAACCCAAAGTTCAGACCTCTATTGTCAATTTTTCCAAATTTATAAGGGGAAAATTATTAGTCGGTAATGGCCGATTTAATTGAGGAAAAATTAAAGTTAATTTTGATATCGATAGTTTCTCAAGGAGTGAGGAAAATATATTTAAAATGGCTATAAATTTAGAAAGGAAGGTGAGATGGTGAATGGGAAACTTTGGTTATGAGAGAAAGTTAATTAATAAATAAGAAAAACAAGAATGAATCTGGAAAGTTCCATTAATTTTGTGGAATTCTAAGATAGAAAGAGTAACCAACAGAGTGGAAGATCAAAAGTTTCTACCTATACAACGTAGAAAATCTAACAGGAAAATAAGGAAAGTACGAGACAACTGTTATTAAGAAAGAGAGAAAAACAAGGGAACTAATGAATAAGTTGTAGGATGCGGGGCCCCAAAAAGTTCGAGGCCCTATGCTATGGGTCTGCTTGCACAGGCCCATAGCCGGCGCTGGACTTATGGCTGGTATATGAATTTAGTTAATAATCCAAATTATTACAAGAACTTAATTCGATAAAATTATGAAACAAACATATAAGCTTCAATCATATAACCTTCATAATAATTATACGAAGTAAATCATTCCATGCGCACTTCTAGAGTCCAAAACTTACACATTATCAACAAGAAACATCAGGTTAGGACACCCAACCTTCTTCTTGGAGATTGTTAAACGTCGCCCCAAAATTACTTAAAATCACCCCTAAATTTATTTTTATAGACCATTTTACGCTTCCTCTATTCCACACCACCCACCACCTGACCACCTGCCACCACCTACCTCCCCGCTACCACCCACCACCCCACCACCTACCTCCCAACTACCACCCGCCACCTCCTCATCACCCACCTGGTACGAAATCAAAATGTTTTTGGGCCATGGGTGGAACGTCCAATCTGGACGTTCGCCCATGGTCCAAAAAATTTTCGATCGCTTTGCGCAACCAAAGAAGAGAAGAGGAAGAAGCTAAAGGCCTGGACGGTGTAGTGTGTTTTGGAAACTGTGAAAACACTCTCATTGAAGGATTCAACCTAAGATTATTGCGGCTAATGGAAAGATCGGATGCTGGAGACTCATGAAGCCATGATTGACTATGTTATGTGAGTGTAAAAAGAGAGAGAAAAAAAGGAAGAGGTAAAAAAGGTGGTGGTGGCAGGAGGTGGATGGTGGTGGAGTGAGGTAGCTGGTGGTGAGGGTGGGGGTAGAGGTGGTGAATCTGGTGATGGTTTAGGGAAAAAGAAAAAAAAAGGTTAGAAATGCAATTTCAACTTTTTTGGGGCGATTTTAAGTAATTTTGGAGTGACGAATAAAAGTTCGGCTCTTGGATAGAACATTTATTTAGCCTATCATAATGCAAAATACTCCCTCTTTGTACAAAGAAGGGGAGGGGGGATTCGAACCTGTGACCTATCGCTCACAGCACCTCAATCTTAACCACTAGGCCAAGACATCCTTGGTTTTTTTTTTTTTTTTTTTTTTTTATCATTCACACTTTTCTGTATATGTTTCCCAATACACCTCTTTGAACATAAATATATTTCGATTGTGGTAAACCCCCAATTCTTCTTTTTTCTTCTAGTTTTCATTGGTTTGTTATTAATAATCTTCCATTCTCTCTCTTTCTGAGAGTTTTCTACCCAATTTTGGGTTCTTTCTCTCCTTTCATAGGAGTTTAGAGTTTAGTTTTATTCTCTTCCCACGTGGAAGTTTAAAAATTGGTATGAGAAATTGTTCTTATTATTTGAAGTTCAAGACCATCAACATCGAAGTATTGAAAATTTGGATGTGCTCAACCTAGTTAAATCAAGAATTTTCTTCTCCAAATTATGTCAGAATGATATACTTCCCATCAATAGCTGCATGATTCAGCAAATACAAGGGGGCTTCGCTGTATTGCCCAATCTGGTTCATTGTAGTTTCTTCGAAGACGAATTTGATTTGATCTTGTCTGATTATATTTTATTTTTCTTTAATACTTATTGTAGATGCCGTTTGGCCTTCAATTAATAAAATTTCTCTTTCAAAAAAAAAATATATTAATAAAAGTTATAACAATTGAATATTAATAATGTAATAATTGAGACGAATCAAACAAGATTCCACATGAATATATTTTTTATTATAAATTGAAAAAAATGGAGAAGATTCTCTCTAAATATAAATAGTGTGAAAATTGTAATTGAAAAAGATAAAAAGAAACGGAGGAATTATATGCAATCCAATTGGTTGTGACTGGTTTGTTCCCCGAACACTGTTGGATTTGAACATACTACCATCATACATTATACAGTTAGTTTAAGGTAAGCAGGAGTATTGACAATTGTCATGACCTGTTGAAAGAAACAAAACATTAAGTTAATAAACCATTTCCAAAACTTAAAATCCAACAATTGAAAGAGGAAAGTAAGGGCCCGTTTGGTATGACTGTGGTTTTCTGTTTTTTGGTTTTTTGATTTTCAAAGTCATATGATATATGTTCTCTAATGAATAAAAAATTAGTCATATTTATTGGGAACATGATGATTTTGAAAACTGACAACTGAAAAGTGAAAACAATTTTTTTAGGTTTCCAGTTTTTGGCTTTTAGTTTTCAAAAAAACTGGAAACTGAAAACAAAAAACGATAACGAACGGTACCTAAATAATAGGGTATGTTAATTTTCGATTTTCATTTGCTGTCAAAACTAGAAACAACAATACGAAAATTAAAATCAGAAAAAGTATTTTCAATTTTCTAGTTTTTAGTTTTCAAAATCACTAGAAATAGTGTAAGTACGGCTAATTTTAAAGTCATAACAAAATTTATAACATATACTCTCTCCGTTTCCTAAAGATCTTTTCACTTACTGTTCCTACAGAAACCAAGGAAAATCAAGTTGTGTGGGGGCATGATGTGAGTAAAGTATGAGAGAGAAAGGGGTTAAAATAAATAAACAAATAAAAAGGGGTTAAAGTAGGAGAGAGAAAGGGAGTAAAATTGAATTAATATATAATGTAATGGTGGACCATATGATAGTGACATGAGAGGGTAAATAGGGAAATTTGTTTTGCCAAACAAGGAATAAAGCAAAAGAGGAAAGATCTTTTGGAAACACCCTTAAACGGAAAAAGGGAAGATCTTTAGGAAAAACGGAGGGAGTAATTATTAAAATCTTGAAATCAAAAGCTGAAAGTTGACAACGATGTCGAAAGAACTCAAATTTTCTTGTTTTTATTTAATACTTTAAAATAAATTTAATTAGCATAGTAAGTAGTAAGTATGAATAATTTTATTTTGAATGACTTATTTTATACGATTTTGCAATCTTAAAACCATAAATAATTTCAATCTAATAGCGACATCGAAAAAACCCCTTAATTCAACGAAAATATATAGTGGGTAATAAATTAAGACGGGGCCAGGTTTAAGTTGCACTTACTTGGGTCATTATAGACCAAAGTAGCAGCACCAAACACATCACAAAGTGCACCAGGCGAGTGCTTGACTTGCTGCCAATAGTCATTGAAAGCACAGGAAGCAACCCCTCTTAAATCATTTGGTCGATAACAAGCTTGTCCTGGCTGTATTCTACTGCATGCACTTCCATATACGCATACCCAATCTAGCGATTTTTGTATCACTTGGTCTGAAGCGTCATTCCTAGCAACACACCACTCTGTGCAACTACTATATCCCCCTAATTAAGTTACCACATTGCAAACCATGAGAAATTATCATATTGTTCAAGATTATTTACATTATCTATGATAAATTAAATGATCTAGGAAGTACTCAAACTTCAATTTTTATCGGTTTTGATTTTTTTTTTTTTGGTGTGTAAATGAGTGACTAAACACAATGATGTAGACGAGATTTGATCCCAAGTCTTGAGAACACTTTGCACAAGAATTTACCAAATAAGCTAAATAATATCCACAATAATCGATGAAACATGAGGTTTTCGTGCTTGAAATAAGTTTTAGTTTAATAACGGAGTTCCATGTACATGGAGTATAGTTTATGAAATTAATAGTGATAATGAAATTATGTATAAAAGAATGAAAAATTAATTTCTTTATCAATCCCTAAGCATTACTTGATAAATTCAAGATCGTGACTTTCTGATAATATGTGAGTCTTAGATGACCCTAATGACATCAATACTAGAATGTTATTATAATCATATGTTGAATACTCCCATTTTTTTGTTGTATCTTTACACCATTCGTAGTATTATCGTACCTCCATCCGAAAAAACAAAATTATTTCATCAATTATGACCATAACTCTTTCGATAACGGTTGTAAATTATCATATGAAATTAAAATTCCTAGTAAATACAATAATTTCATATCGTTATCAACTTATATCTTTTAGCTAGAATTATATTATAAATATGTAACTATAGAAATCAATTTCTAATAGTACTTAATATAATAATGAAAACAAAGTTCAAATATATATGTCTCACCAGATATTTGTGCAAAAATAACCAACAATATGCAAGCAAGGAAAGAGCTCCAGCCAAAACTCGCCATCTTTGATATGATATTTGGCTTGTACAAGTTTGAGCTGTGCGAAATAATTATAATCAGGTCCTAGTAGACTGCTACTTGTTAACACTACTATTTGTCTTGCATTTATACTTCGGTTTACAAGGGTAGGAACTAGGAAACGTTTCTTATTCTTTCCATGAGAAAATGGGAAATATTCAAGAAATTATGGGATCAGGATCATCTGATGATATCTTTCTTTCCAAAGGTGATTTTATCATTAGTTTCCAATTACTCCAGATAATAGTACCAAATTTTTTTGAGTATAATTTGGTTCTCAGAATATATTTTGATCAGTTACCAAAATTAGTTGGTACTCCACACTTCCAATAATTTACTCTTTGTTTTTTTGACCGAAAGAAAAATAATTTCATTGATAAGGGATGGCCAAACGGCACTTACAATCAATTCCTGAAAAATCGAAAATTCCAACATAGGTATATAACACCTTAGAACTAGATACATCGCAGATTTGATAAAAAATAACCTTAATAAAAAACTTCATCTGAAGCAATACAATCTGTGAGTTCGCCCTAATTCGGCTTAACTTCTGCTGATGCATAGTCGTTTGGGTGAAAATACTTCCGTGGTCTTCTAGATTCTTACAGAGAAGAGTGATTGTTAGATTTTCCTTCTTCATTAGATGAACAAAAAAAGAAATGGAACATTCTAAAATAAATACCATCTTAATGATGGGATATACTTATTGGAAGCAATTAAAAAGATTTTTGGGGCTTACCACCGGTACGAACACCAGTGGAAGCCCCTACAAAGATTCACAATTGAGACCAAGAAGAAAAGTGATGAAAAAACAAAGAGAAAGAAGAAAGAATGAAGGAAAAACCTTCAAAAAAGAAGAAAAACCTAGCGACGGAGGCTAGGAAAAAACCCTCCGAAAAAGAAACCCTAGAGAGAAAAAATCCTCTCAAAGAGAAACCCTAGAGGGAACCCGTAATAATTTACTCTTTGTTGATCAACAAATATTTGAATTATTTACATTTGTGAGAGTACACATTTTTAAGTCAGTATAATAGGATGCATGATTTGTCTAATGCATGCCTACAGACTATAGGTTCCTTTAAAAAAAAAAAAAAAAATCTACAACTTCCTTTCAAAATAAAAAATCTACAAGTTGAATATATTTTTAGCAATTTTTATTCTTTTATGTGATATAATAATTTATTAATATC
Organism: Beta vulgaris subsp. vulgaris; assembly: GCF_026745355.1. Taxonomy (NCBI): domain Eukaryota; kingdom Viridiplantae; phylum Streptophyta; class Magnoliopsida; order Caryophyllales; family Amaranthaceae; genus Beta; species Beta vulgaris. Next base: position 6,413,620 of record NC_079209.1, read on the forward strand.
GAACAATTTTTTTCTGGCAAAATACAATATAGAATTTATAGTTTTTCTGTTGGGTGCATGCCTAATTGCGAATAGCTACAGACAGGTGATAGTGTCGTATCTATTATACACTTTACGCGTATCTGAATAACATAATAATTGGTCATAGAATAACTAAAAGTAGGGGTGGTAATGAGGTAGGATTCAGGCTGACCTGACTTCTATTACGGATCAATTACCTCTAGTCCAAATCCGACCTGGTTTTAATTTCAGACCACAAAACAATAACTGACATATTAGGTTTCAGGTTGACTCGAAACCAACCCAATATGACTTGAATTATTTTTTTATAATTGCAATAATTATACATTACAAAAATAAACTTTTTTTTGGGTGAACCATACTCGATTTTCGAAATCCATTTTTGGATCCCGACTAATACGGATTTGAGCTAGGTCAGGTCCTAATTAGGGGAAAGCTCTCCCAACACACTCTGCTGCATTCTCAGGGCTCGAACCCAAGACCTCTGGTTAAGTTAGAACAACTCTCTTACTAGTTGATCTAAGCATGTGTTAGTAAATTCAGATTAATTTTCTTACGCTTCATTGAACCCCTTGCAAATATTTGGTTAGTTTTAGATCCAAATAACAATTTAATTCATTTTATAATATTCGGAGTATTTGAGTCTTGAGATATATAATTAATTCAAGACTAGAGTCATGAGCCACTTGCACTCAAAGTAGGGGTGTTCGCGGTTTGGGTTGGTGCGGTTTGGGATGTAATCGAACCCAAAGCATAAATATATAGTTTGACATTTTTCCAACTCAAACCGCACTGCACTTTTGCCCAAACTAACCCAAACCAAACCGCGTAAAACGGTTTGGTGCGGTTTAACCATTTTTTCCTGCGCGACATTAATTTAGTAATCTAAGAGTAAAAAGAAATTGTTAATAAATATAAAGAGTCCAAATAAATATGAAATTGACTCCATAATTAAACATATAAAATAATTTATCAAAAGTGTCCAGGTTCTTTACCTCAAACTTCTTTTTTCATTTATATACTTGTATGCCACCTTGTCAAGTGAATTTTAAAAAAAATTAAAAAAAAAAATCAGATAAAATTGCGGTTTATGATGCGGTTTCGGTTTACAAAACATAAAACTCAACCCAAACCGCAATTTGCTTGAAATCATAACCCAAACTGCAACTTTAAAACTGCAAACCAACCCGAATCGCGAAAAAATGGTTTGAGTTGTGGTTTGGTGCGTTCAGACGCACTCTGAACAGGCCTAACTCAAAGTGATCTATCCTGATTGTACAACTTAATTATGGGAAGCACCAGTAGAGATTTAGAGCAAACCTCGAATTTCACATTATTCCAAAGTTAAATTACTAAGCTAGTACAAAATAACGAGTGCTATAAACTAATACTACAAGAATGTTGTCATTAATCCACAAGACATTTTCGTGGATGAAGATTGTAAATTTGTAACTCCGATATATAATTCTAGTATAGTATAGGTAAGTGATAAGATTTCTTCGAGAAGACATTGCACGACTGTTTTTTCTGTTCTTTACATCATCGGATGTAATCGTACTTGCATTTTCCATAACCTGCCAAGTCAAAGTTAAACACGCAAGAATCATGCATTAATTCAGAAATGAACTTTTCCTCAAAAAACAAAATTAGAATAAAATCAGAAATGAACCTATACATATATGTTCCTCCTCATACTATAACTAATATTATCTGCTTGTTAAAAATGGAATACATGTTACACGATCCATTTGATACATGATGATAAATGGTGAAACTAATAATGGATATATAGTTAATTTTCTAATACAAATCTCACATTAATGTCCATTATAATGCTTGCCTAAATAATTCGAGATATTTTTCTCTTTATAAATTTTCATTACCATTTATAACCAATTTAGTTGAAGTATTGACAGTCGCCAAATAAATAGTAATAAATGGCATCAATAATAATGAAATTTTAAGTATTTTAGTGAAAAAGATTCATATGAAAATATCCTCAATAATGCACTTCATTATCAAATATTCATTACCATCCATTACCATCGCTAAATACCGATTTAAATTTTGTAATAATTTAATAAAGGTGTTTATATATTTAGAGATGAAATCTGGGGCTTTTGGCATGAGACATACTTTCCAGTTTGCACAATTATTACCTATGAATTAATTATCATTACCACCATATATTCAATAATTATTTCATATGGACTAGCTTCTAGATTGATCTATATTTACCATATGGATGTTGGCAAAATATATTTCCCGTCATCGATCTCCATCATTTATTATCGACTACCAAAGAGGCCGTTATGTACAGTTTAGATATCAAGTTATATATGATGCTTACTGGGATCAACGCCGGTGATCATAGCTGCTGATTTGAAGTAGCAAGAGCCACCCTTGTGCTTGAACTTCTGAAAGTAGCTATTGAAGGCGTATGAAGCATGGTCTCTTACTGTATTTGGCAAAAAACAAGCCTTATTTTTCTGAATTTTACTGCAGTCTGCTCCTCCTTTCCCACATGCCCAATCAAGTGCACTCTGAAGTTCATCATCTGGCGTCTGCTCGTCTGCAATGCACCACTCTTCCAGCTGCGCTTCTATCACTAACACTGCAATAATACCTCATTAATTAACACACAATTAATTAGTCACTCCAAAAACTGATCCTACTATTATTAATCTTATGTACTTAATTACCAAGGATGTCTTGACCTAGTGGTTAAGATTGAGGTACTATGAACGATAGGTCACTGGTTTGAATCCCCCTTCCCCTTCTTTGTACTTTGTACCGCCTTCGTAGCTCATATGGATAAAAAAAAAATCTTATGGACTTAATTAGAGCTAGGTATGGCTGTGAATTGTGATACATCATTGATCATACATGCATGCATGGCAGCATGGTGGGTCATTCATTTTCGAAATTCAGCACAAGCCCGGCATGGCACGACCCGGCCCAACATGTGGGTCGCCCATGCATGGAGTCCCTTTTGCAAAATCGGCACATAGTCCGACATGACACAACACAAGAAATTTTCTAGTGAGTATCAAGCCCGTCGCCGTCCAGTAGGCCCGACATGTGGGCCCGTCTGGTTCGCAGTTCTACGCCTCTACCACTGAATACTGATCTAGGGTGCGGGCCTGCAGAGAGGTACATACTAAAAATTGTGGTGTATATGCAGTCATGTAGAGGCTAGAGCAAGTAATTCTATGATCTTTTTTAATTTGGATTTGGTTGTGCATGTGCATGATTGATAACTAGTAGTACTAGAACCTTAAATTATTATCTGATAATTCTATATAGTAAGTGCTAAGTTATTAATCATATATAATTTCATAATGCCAATATTATATACCTGATTTGAGTGAGATCGATATCAATACGAGTAGAACGAGCAGACTTCTTGTAAGCAACATGGTTTTTGGAACTGGCTGAAGAAGCAGAACCATCTAAATCTGCTGCTGAAGTATTAGTACATGTTATATAATGTTAACCACAATTTTGATGGATATAATTGAAAGAATCTCCTTAAATATAGTATAACCAGGGAACATGAAAGCCAAATGCACATACCCTATGTATAATAAACTATTTCTACGATATATTCTTCGATTTCTTGGATCTAGCACTAGTAGCTTAATTAGGCTTGCCTTTCACTAAGAATATTGAAAATCTAGGATATTAATTAATTGTATGCTAGAACTTAGAATTAAGTCTTCACTTTTTTTAATAATGGATCTCTAACTCACCCCCACTAAATCTTGTTCATGTGCTTACTTGAAAACGTACCCTTTATAGTAGACAATGTTAAATTCCATATTCTTCAGCATGATGGGCTTTAATGGGGATTATATATAAAACGCACTTGTTTCGTACAGATTTAAATCATCAGTATTAACAGATCTAGAGTACAATTATCTTATTATCTAATACACAGGATTATGTAAAATGCACATATACACATAAGGCAGCTATTCTCTTACTCATTTGGAGGGCTCCAAATTTGCAAATAAACAATATACAATCTAATTAAAGTGTACCATGCGCAATGTACCATGCTGCGCATGGTTACACCAGTGTGTATAGTAAAAATTGTTGGAGTTAGAGCGATGAACAAGTAGTGGTTAAATAAAACAATAATAAGGAGATTGATATGTGTCTGGGCTCAATAAATGATCCGTCCAATATCTATTTCATGTCATCAGGAATTACCACACAGGTGGCACAGTGGGTCCCACCTGGGAGTTGACCTAGCTCCAGGTCATCTATGGATCACAGATGGGGCTGGAAGGGCCAATTGCCGGAAAATGCAACACAACCATTGATTCCTAGAAAGCCCATCCCATCAATGTTACCTTTCTAGGAATTGACAATGCTATAAATACCAACCGTCTCATCAATGAACAGATATTAAATTTTCATCTAACAAACTAGAGCATCTCTCTCTAGACTTTCTCTCTCAACCTCAACTGACTTGAGCATCGGAGGGGCGATCCTAAAACAACCCCCGGGGTAGTCTAACCTTGTTTTTCAGGTTTTCGACATATGGACGATTTACTCAGACAAACGCTCTTGGGGCTCATTCGTACTTAACACACTTCAACAATCATCCTTAATTTCTAGGCACACACAGTTTGGTGCCGCCTGTGGGGAAGTTACAAACAAAGTTACTTCACGTCCACTCAACAAGATTTACCTTATTGTCACTCAACAATGGCCCCAACCAAGAGCACTCGCAACAGACAGCCTTCAGCAGAGGCCCAAAGATCCGAACGGACACCCTCGCCCTCCCACCATCGGAGACCTGAACGGGTAACTTCACCTCCACCCCATCGGACTCCCACGGTTCAGACCATCGATCTTAACGAAGAGCAATCCAATGGTGATCGGCCTACTCCCTCACAATAGTTGCAACAAGCCGACCCTTAACCCTTGTTTGCGGTAGATATCACCCTAATAGCTACTCAGCTCCAATAAACCTTGCAACGCAGCATAATGGAATGCTGACCACCTTACAGCAGGGACACGCTCTTCCCAACCCTAGGGAACAAGCTTTGGTACTCTCCTAAAAGGATAATTACAACCCCAACTCGGCCCATGGCCAGTCTACCCGGCAACGATCTGAAGCATTGGAACCCAGCCAGCATGACAGGCAGAGATCTAGACAAGGAGAAGACGAGCAGCATCTAACCAAGGGGAAATCCGCTCGGCGTGGAGAAAAGACTCACGTCTCCAAGTATTCTAGAGGCAACATCAGACACAAACCTAGGGATGCCCGACACTTCCTCAACTAGAAGCGCCTCAACCAGGGTATGACGTCAGATTTATTCTAAACAAGAAAGTCGCTTAGCGAGAGGGACAAGACGATTCAGCTCATTTTAGCCTCCTCGGATCAACAGTGGAGCACTTAAGTTCATGGTCCCATTCAACCAAGAAATCCTAGAAGCAACTAGTCCATGGAAGATCAAAACACCCACCATTAAACCATTCGCGGGCCTAACTGACCCAGACGATCACATGGCCACATACAAAGCTCATATGAGCGTTCAAACCAGCTGTGAAGTTACTTGGTGCCGCTTCTTCCCTACTACACTCAAGGGCCTCGCCCTAAATTAGTTCCAAGAACTTCCCGCAGGAATCATAACCGACTTCTCAGTACTTGAGGACTTGTTCATTCATCAGTTCGTAGCAGGGAAGAGGAAAAAGAAAATGAGCCCCCATTTGATGGCGGTCAGACAAGAGAAGAATGAATGTCTAGCCGACTACATCAAAAGGTTCAATGAGGAATCAATAAAAGTTTCAGATCTTCAGAATGCAGTAGCATTTGCCGCCCTAATGCTCGGACTACATCCGGACGGTTGAGATGGTCCTTGACTGAAAATGAAGTAAAAACTTTCTCCGAGGCAATGAACGGGCTCAGACATATCTCACCACTTGGACGATGGAAGCAAAAAAAGGAAGGAAGAAGGAAACCACAAAGATCAGCCAAAATAACAAAAAAATAGCAGGTCGGTCAGACAGGTTCAACGACCATGGTCATGACTTTTGGTTCAACAAAAACAAAAGAGCGATCTACTTGGACATAAAAGACAAGTCCATGCTTCCCCGCCCACCTCCCATCAGAACGTCCTCCACTCGGAAAAATAAGAGTCTGTGGTGTGAGTACCACAAAGAATGTGGACAAATCACCAAGGACTGCAAAGAACTCAAGAAGTCCCTTGATAATCTGACAGACCAAAGGCAAGATTAACCACCACCTCAAGCACACAAGCTAGGAGAAAGACAAGCAGAATGTGGGTCAGTCGAACAATAGAGAAACCGAAGGATTCATTGGGGTCATAGCAGGTGGTTTTGAATCAGGAGGCCTAACCGGCCGATCCCGCAAAGTCGACTTACAGAATTTCAAGCATCAAGTGCTTGATGTCCACCACCCCGACCCGACTGTCCCGTAACGACTTTTGGAGAATCCAGTCGGGCCCTACACACACCTCATGACAATCCCCTAATCATTGAACTGAAAGTGGCTAACATAAGAGTTGAAAGGATGTTAGTAGATAGTGGATTATCAGTTGACATAATGACACTGGAGGGCCACAAGAAGTTGAAATGCAGCGAAAGGGATGTCACCCCCCTCAATAAGCCACTCATAGGCTTCGGGGAAACTCTGTACATCCAGTTGGATCGATAAAGCTACCCACTCGTATGGGAGAAAAAGGCAAGGGAAGAAGCCCACTAATTGAGTTCCTAGTGGTGGACATCCCTCTGCCAGACAACATCATAATGGGAAGGCCTGTATTAAACAAGGTTAAAGATGCAATTTCCACCTACCAACTCTTCATGCAATTTGAAACCGACAAGGGTAAGGACGAAAAGATCCAGGGGGATCAACACACAGTAAGGGAATGTTATGTTAATAGCTTGAACAACAAGGTCGACATCCAAACGAATTAGAAAAATAGAAAGCGGGAAGATAATAAGCCTTCAAGTGGCCTTAAGGTTTACATCACTAAAAACCCTAAGCATTCCCCTCAGCCGGCTGAGGATGATGAAGAAGTTCCTTTGACAAGAAACTTGGTCGGACTCTTTGAGAGTAGGAGAATTTAAAAAAAAATTATTGCAGGGTTCATAGGATAGTGTCAGTACTCAGAATGGTTGGCCAACGTTGTGTTGGTTGAAAAGTTGAGCGGGGCATGGAAAATGTGCGTAGATTTCACAGACCCGAACAAGCTAAGACCTGTCCAAAGGATAACCTCCCACTACCAAGATTGACAGGCTAGTCGACTCAACAGCGAGGCGCTCTCTTAAGCTTCATGGACGCAAATGCAGGGTACCACCTGATCCAAATGGCCGAACACGATCGAATCCACACTGCCTTTGTCACAAGCCAAGGGTGTACAGCTACAAAATGATGCCATTCAAATGCGGGGGCTACGTATTAACGAACAGTGAACAAAATCTTCAACGATTAGCTCGGTCGAAACATTAAAGTGTATGTTGACGATATGAGCGTCAAAAGCGAAGCCAAGGGGGATCACCCCTCGGAACCCTGAGGCGATTAAGCATGATGTTTAGTCCGAAGAAATGTCTCTTCGAAGTAAAGGGGGGGGAAGTGCCTCAGATTCATGGTGTATGAAAGGGGAATGAAGGCAAATCCCGATAAAATCAAGGATGTAATGGAGATGAAATCTCCCACGAATGGACGAGAGGTACAGCGCCTAACTGGTTGTCTAGCTTCCCTCGAACACTTCCTCACCCCGTCAGCAAATAAGAGCCTTTACTTCTTCAAGGCACAAAAAAAAGAGTTCACTTGGGATGGCGAGGCCAAACAAGCCTTCACCTCCCTCAAAACACATCTATATACCCTTCTTAAACTGATATCCCCCTTGCCGGGGGAAACCTTGTTCATTTAGGGTGCGTTCTCGTCACATTAATAAATTCAATTTCAGGTCCAATAAGTCCAGTGTAGTTCAAATAAGTTCAGTTTAGTTCAGATAAGTTTTAATCAGGTCTAATAAGGTCCAATAAATTCCAATCAGGTGCAATAAGTTCCAATAAGGTCTAATAAGGTCCAAAAAGTTCCAATCAAGTGCAATAAGTTCCAATCAGGTCTAAACAAGTCCAATAAATTCCAATCAGGTCTAATCAGGTCCAATAAGTTCCAATAAGGTCCAAATAGTCAATGATCAATAAATATTTGTATTATTGTCTATTATTTTATTATTCAAATCATTATTAGTTGATTATCTTACTATTAGAATTTTAATTAAAGTACCACAATGAATATATTATATTATACTTGTATTATTGTCTTTTATTTTATTAAATAACATTTGTATTATTGTCTATTATTTTATTATTCATATTACTATTAGTTGATTATTTTGTTATTAAATTTTTTAATTAAAGTACCATAATGTATAGTATTATACTTGTATTATTATCTATTATTTTATTATTCATATTACTATTAGCTGATTATATTATTATTAAAAAATAGTATAATCATGGTCAAATGAGGTTAACAATAATAATTATCATACTTACAATATTTTGCATTTCGTCTTTAAATAACTAGAGATAACATGTTTTCGTTAATAATAACAATGAAAGATATAAATGTTATCGATTGATTGCTTCATAGGAGTTAATCAATTCTACTACCTTCAAGTGAATGAAAGTGGAGTGAGAGTTAATGACTTCTACAATTTAGTCATAAAACTGAAGTGGAGTTAGAGATAAATTTTTCCATACGTGGTAATTTTTCACTTGTTAGCAATAAATGTATATTGACTTTTGATTTTCTACTAGCGCTTTATGAAATCAAAACAAGACTATTAAATATATTAGTGGTGAAAGTTGTGTATAGGCAAGTATATAAATAATATTTCTTTTTGTTAAATTGTTTATCATGAAAGATAATTAATAATAATTATTTTTTAAAAGGGTAAATTTTAATAATAATTATTTCATAATAAATTTTGAGGGGTAGTATTTATGTTAGGGGTAATGTGTATGTTATTACTCATCAATTTTTTTTGTCTAATAAGGTCAAATAGGTTCCATTTTGGTCCAATAAGGTATAATAAATTTCAATTAGGTCCAATAAAGTCTAATAAATTTCAACCAGGTCCAATAAGGTCTAATAAGTTTCAATCAGGTCATTAAGTTTCAATGAGGTCCAATAAGTTCCACTCAGGTTCAATAAGGTGCAATAAGTTGAATCAGGTCCAATAAGGTCTTATAAGTTCAGTTTAGTTCAGTTCAGGTCCAATAAGCTATGTTCAGTTCTAATAAGTTCAGGATTATTCAGGTGAAGAGAACGCACCCTTACTTGGCTATTTCAGAATATGCGCTCAGCACTGTTTAGGTAGCCGAGAGAGAGAAAAAGAGACACCCAGTCTACTTCATCAGCCACGCTATCAAAGGAGCGGAAGCTAAGTACAACGAGGTAGAGAAGATAGTCTTTGCCCTAGTAATGGTGAGTCGAAAACAGGAACCGTACTTTCAAGCTCATCAAATCAAAGTCCTCACCGGTCCGCCACCGAGGAAGTTGATTCAGAACAGGAACCACTCTAGTCGAATGACTGTTTGGGCGGATCAACTTGCAGATTTTAGGTTAGAATATGAACCAAGGAGGAAAATCAAAGCCTTGGACTTGGTAGATTTCATCACTAAGTGCACCACCAAGCCCCCGGTTGGGGAAAAGATGGTTGGGAGATGCAGTCGGGAAAAAGATGGAGTATGGCATCAAATTGAATTCTTGGGATCTAACAACTAAGTCCAGTATGAAGCTCTCATCCTCAGACTTCAGCTATGCATCTTGGCCGGAGCCATGACAATCAAAGCTAAATCCGACTCACAACTCATAGTGGGTTAGGTTCAGGAAAATACGAAGCCAAGGACGACAACATGAGAGTATACTTGGACAAAACCCTAGAATTCATCAAAAATCTATCCCATTTCAGCATCAACCACATACCTAGGTCGAAAAATCAACAAGCAGATGCTTTGGCTTGGATTGCCAGTTTAGTTGAGGGATCAGCCCCTCGGACCATTACATGGGAAGTACTACGTCAGCCGAGCATCAATGCCAAAAAGCAACAGGCGTTTACCTAGATGGAAGAGGTGGTCAAATACTTGAAAGATAGGATACTGCTCGAGGACCACAAGGAAGCCGAGCGAGTCAAGCGTAAATTCGGATGGTTCGTATGGCATGAGGATCAACTTTACAAGAAGTCCTTCACCCACCCTCTGCTCAAGTGTGTGACCCCCGAAGAAGGGGATTACATCCTTAGGGAAATCCACCAAGAGCATGTCGAAGCCACCAAGGGGGAAAGACCATAGCGGGAAAAGCTCTCAGAGCAGGTTACTACTGGCCCACTCTGAAGCCGGATTCCCAAGAGTTGTTCAAGAGGTGTCAATCATGCCAGATCCAGTCGGATATTCCCAGAGCACCAGCCACTCCTCTGACAACCATCCAGGCAGTTTTGCCATTCGACAAATGAGGCATGGACATACGTCCGACCATTTCCCCCAGATTCTAGCCAACGCAAGTTCTTAATAGTGGTGATTGACTACTTTACCAAGTGGACAGAGGCTGAGCTACTCTCGTCAATAACGGATAAACAGGTTCAAGCGTTTATTGGGGAAAACATCATCACCAGGTTCGGGGTACCAAGGACACTGGTCTCCGACAATAGGTGGCAGTTCAAGTGGCCTTGCACGAGAATGTTGTGCCTGGTTCGGGTTACAGACCAAGTTCTTCGTCGTGTGTAGACCACAGAGAAACGGACATGCCGAGTCAGCCAATACGATAATCTTCAAAGGAATAAAAAAATCCTTAGAGGGTTCCAAAGGAGCATGGATTGATGACCTATTTGGGGTCCCATGGTCAGCCCGGACCACCGGAAAAGAAGCAAGTTAGTATATGGAAAAGAGGCGATCCTCCCAGTGGAGGTCGACACCCTCTCACCCCGAATGACCTTCTACGAGTTTGAAAAGAATGAAGATGAAATACCTGTCAACTTGGATCTACTGCCAAAAACCATGGGCAATACGTTATTGAGGCCCATTCAGTACAAACAATGAGTAACTCGACAATTCAATCGATGAGTCAAGGCCAGACAAATCCGATACGTGACTGGATAGTATGAAAAGTAGAAGCCACGACGAGATTATCATATCTCAAGGGAAAGTTCGAACCAAATTGGGACGACCCCTACAAGGTAACATAGGTGGTCAAACCCGGCACATTCCGACTAGAATCCTCGTAAGGCGTTGCCATGGCCCGACCCGACAATGTAGACAATCTTAAAAGGTTCTACGTATAAAGTGTTTGTTAATTGCAATAGGAGCATATATAATAGCCTAAAGGCATATTGTAGCTAATTGGCACATTTTGTAACGAATCGGAGTACTAGACTTTACCAGTCGAATTTAGACCAAACATCATTCCATTCCAGAGAAGGGTAAGTCACAGCCAACGCCCTCTTCAGCCGCTCCAGGGCTTCATCTTGTGGGACTTGTGACCTACATCAGCGTTATAACCGTCACAAGCTTGAGTGGTCTGCCATTCGGTAAACCATTGCTCCTCGGACTACTTGGCCATCACCTTGGCCGCCGCTATTTTCCCCTCGGCAGCCTTCAGCTTGAAGTGGACGTCGGCCAAGTCCTGCTCCACCTTAGCCAATTTGGCTTCAGCATCACCCTTAACAATATGGGCCCGTCCCAAGCCATGATGAGGTCCGCTTCGGTCTTCTTCCACTGATCCCGCTCGACCTGTATGTTCTCCTAGTCTGTCTTGATGGCCCTAATAACATCATGACAAAGGGAAGTTAGGTTGTTACTAATCTCCTAAGGTCAAACAAATCCTAACTAAACCACTAATAACCTAAGTAAAGTGTCAAACAAGGGTCATTCTTCCACAAGGAATAAGGAACACCGATATATATGTGTTAATTTGAAAATAAGCTAGGTTGAAAAAGAGTCGGAAGGTGTCGACTACCAACTAATTAAGTCTATTAAGCTAAACTAACTACTAAAGAACGACTAGTATTAGGAAAAGGGATCCACCACCAACCAAATCATGATTTAGGCAATTAGAAAGGTGAAACATGGAGGAAAGAAACCAAGCAAATAATTGAAGTCATTATTGACTCCTAATTAGCTCTAAGCCATCTCGCAAGGGTGCATAAAACTACCTAAGTCACATAATTAAGCCACTCTCATGGTCTTAAATATGCAACCAAGGGGGTAAGTGCAATGTCAAATCACAAAACCTCACTCAAATCTCACGCTCATGAGTAATTAAGCAAGATAATAGCATAAATGTCAACCTTAATCTCCTCTCTCGATTGGATTTAGGTATCAATAAAACAAACATCCAAGTGGCCAATTAGAATGCAAGTAAATAGTAATCATGCTATTAATCAATTAATAAGCCCAATTCAAACCCCCTAATTTCATATTTCAACACCCAAATCAATCATTGTTGGGTTTTCACCCAAACCCTAACCAACAAACTACTCCATAAATACAAAAATGAGGACTTTAGAGAAATTAAGCACTAATAACATGATAATAATCATTAATCTAACATTAAGTTAAACAAAATAAATTATAAATAATTAAACTAATCATGAACAACTAATCTAAGAAAAACAATTAAAGTAATAAAAGCTGATAGAGTAAGAAATGCTCATTGATTAATGGTTGAAAGTTCCAATACAAGTGTCACCCTTGAATCTGCAATCTTCAACCCCTATTTGAGTTTTCTCCCTTTTTCCCTCTAAACTAATCTATGGAGGCTAATCCTTTTTAAAACCCTAAAACTATTCGAAAAACTAAGAGTGGTGAAAATTTATCTATGCTAAAAAACTGCCTCCATAAAAAGATGATATAATGGGTATTTATACTACTAATAAAAAGGAAAGAAAATATATAATGTGAAGATAAAAAATAAGGGGAAAAGAAAAAATGGAAAAGATAAGTAAAAAAAAAATGGAAAGAGAAACGTGGGGTTTTAAGGCTGAAGTAAAAGTTAGAGATATACCAAGGCAGAAAACAGCTACGTCTGAAAATCGGACCCTCTCGGCCAATTACTCTTGGGAAAGACCGGGCTCAGTCCCATTGATGCTAGGAAATGTTCGTTCTTGAAAAGACAATAACTGGGCAACCAGTTGCCTGCGACAAATATCTCCCCCCCTCCCCCCCGCTCACAATCTTGGACTCGAGCTACATGTACCAGGCCGCCACGACCTCTTTATCGTCCAGCTCAGGGACTTAGAAATTAAGCTCGGGCGTCGGTTAGACGGTCAGTACCCCCTAGTCACCACCATAATAAACGAAGTGAACCCCCTTCGGAAACCTTGATCTATCACGGTCTGGTAACCTCTTCGGACCTGAAAACACCACCAACCTGACACAATCTCACCGGCCATCATTTCTACCAACTTGTACATATGACGCCACAAGGTCACGGTCGGCCTCACCCTAATTATCTCACAAATGGTCTGCACAGCGAGGATGCCTCCCCAATAGTTGGGCGAAATTTGACCCAAAGATAGATTGTAGGCATTCAAAAAATCCTTGACGAAAGGAGTCGAGGGAAACCGAAGTCCCATCTACATGGCCTTGTACTACGCCACTATACAACCGGGAGGTGAAGTCAAAATGGTGCGGAAGGCCTCCGGTCGGACCAAATGATATGGGTCCCTTATATGAAATATGGTTGCACTAGTAGAAAAGGTCGATTTGCGTCGCCCCATTTGCGTCGCATGAATGGCCAAACGACACAATAAAGTAATTTGTGTCACACGTAAAGAGGAGTGCGACGCATAACATGGGTACATAAGTACCAGATACGAGCTATATGCGTCGCACGTGACTTAGGCGCGTTGCAAAAGACTAATTTGCGTCGCACCATATTCAACGTGTGATGCAGATACTGAGCCCAATTTGCGTCGCACCTTACTCAACGTGCGACGTAGATACCAAGAGGCCCACTTCCTTTTCACAACCCTAGCTCCCATATTTCAATTTGATAGATATTTGCCTCAACCCTAATTCCTCTCAGCCATTTCATCATCATCATCACTCATCTCCTCTCTCTCTGCCTCTCTCTCTCCCTCTCCCTCTCCCTCTCCCTCACTCAACCGTTATAAGACGTTTCATCAACAACGCATCTGCTTCTTCACCAACAACGCATCTGCTTGTTCACCAACAACGCATCTGCTTGTTCACCAACAACGCATCTGCTTGTTCACCAACAACGATAACACCGTTTTCATCTGCTTCTTCAAATCGAACCATCTGATTCTTCATCTGATTCGTTATTTTTATCGCGATGTCCTCTCTCACTCTCACCGGCGAAAGGCGCGATAAAGCTGAAGATGAAGGCGCAAGAAAGTAGAAGATGACGATGAATATTGAAGAAACATTAGAATTCAACTGAAAGTTGACGGTTAATATTTTACTTAGATTGTATTGTTGATGCTTTAGATTTTAGGGTTTTTTATTAGATCTAAATTTTGTTTTTTGGGGTTACATTTTATAATTTCGTTTTAGAGACATGAATTTTTAGTATTCTTTTGTGTTACATTTGATTTTGTTTTGTGATATATTTCGTTTTGTACTTCGAGTCATTTCGTCGCCTTGGTATTCTTTCTTTTTCTTCTTTTATTCGTTTCATTTCGTTTATCACAAGCTTCCTGATGGACCTGATGTGCCATTACGTTCATTTTCCTTTGTTTTCAATACTTCGTTTAAGTGAAGATATGGTTTTGCACCAGTAATTCTCTAATCTTTATTAGACTATAATTTTCTTTTTTGATTTTCTATAATTTATGTATTCTTTTTTATGTAATTATCTCTTTTTCTTTATTTTCTGTAATTTATTATTACAAATCTACGACTTTAGGGTGCAACAGCCTCATTCTTGGTTCATTAATTTTTTTTTAAAAAATATTTTTTTAAAAAAAATTGCAATTTGCGTCGCACGTAGCCCAAGGCAAATCACTCATCTGCGTCGCACCCTAGGCGATGTGCGACACACATTACCCTATGTGGGCTGGGGAGACCAATTTGCGTCGCACCGTATACAACGTGCGACGCATATAGCTAAAAGATCTGCGTCGTTTCCTCATACGACACAGATCAATTATAGGTCATCTGCGTCGAGACCTGTGCCATCGGACCCAATTCCGGCGCAAATAAGGGTCCCAGGTCCTACGCAAATCGACCTTTTTCTACTAGTGTTGCTTTGCCGTGAGGATCATCCATCAGCACCTTAATCAAGGAATGGGTGGAGAATTTTGAGCATGTACCTCCCTTCAGATCTAGATCAGGGTACTCCAGTCGGTCTGAAGTTAATGCCTCGCCTTCCTCCCTCGTCATGGCTATCCTAACTACACCATCAAACAAGTATCGGTATACGAAACTCCTCGAAGAGGGATAGGCTTTGGACACCTCCCAAGGATAGGGAATGATGCCCTCGGCCTCCTCTTCCACTTGTAATGGAATCGGGAGAGAGACCGCGTCGGGTACATCCGAGAGGTCAGGGTAACTTATTAAAGTTGACACCAACGTTATTCTCATCCTCCTTACTTCCTTTTCCAAGTTATAAGGAGGCAAAGTTGGGCAGTCACCGACTCGGAAGAACTCCCCATTATTTATAAACAAGGGGGTCGACCGAGGAATATTGAAATAAAAAGAGAAACTTAAAGAAAGGTCAACAGTGTACATGGTCGGATGAAGAAACCGGAGAAACGGTGCTGGAGAGTTGAGAGAGAAAAATGGAGAATTTTTGAGAGAGAAAGTTTGGGAAAAGAACAAATGATTCGAAAATCTCTCTCCTCCCCCATATATATAGATAGACCTCAGAAGACGCGCAACGCAAACCTCCCCGCGTCACTTAATGGTTCTTTTTAGGCGGCCTAAATGGATCGGACTAACTCAACCCAAAGGTCTTCGTCCAGGGAAGGTGAAACGTCGAAAATTCTCGGCAATTTTCCGTCAGCTCAACCCTGAGGAGGGACCGTAAAATCCCAAGTATCCAAGATTGCCATGTGGCATCCATGGTCAGATGCACCCGCTCGGATAAAAAATAACTCTCGTCTCTTTATATGACAAATAAATGTCAATCAGCACCTACTCGGGCAGCTTGGGGGTCCTTAGCCCCTCATCCGAGTGGGCTCAACCCTACTCTGCTCACAGGGGACCCTCTCCCCTTGCCCGAGTCACCTTTAATTTGTACTTAGTCAAATATGATTAAGTACCGATTGGCACCCACTCGAACAGTTTGGGGCTCATTAGCCACTCATCGAGTGGCGTCTACCCTACTCGGCTCATAGGGGACCCTCTCCCCTTGACCGAGTCACTTTAGTACTTAGTCAAATAAGATTAAGTACCGATTGGCACCCACTCGGACGGCTTAGGGCTCATTACCTCATCATCCGAGTGGTGTCCACCCTACTCAGCTCATAGAGGACTATTTCCCCTACCCGAGTTACTTTTGTAATTGGCACCCACCCAGACTGTCTGGGGTTCATTAGCCACTCATCCAGGTATTGTCCACCCTACTCGACTTATAGGTGATCCCCCCTTTCCCGAGTCACTTCTTGGCACCTACTCGGACAACTTGGGGATCATTAACCCCTCATCCGAGTGGTGTCATACCTACTCGGCCGAATCACTCCTATACTTAGCCAAATATGGCTAAGTAGTAGTTATTACCCACTCGGTCATCCAAGGATTCAAGCTCTCCATGAAGGACGACCTGGTCGGCCGAGTCATTCTCCTAAAGAAATAAGACTCGGGGCGCGTTCTCTTCACCTGAATAACCCTGAACTTATCTGAACTGAACTTATTGGACCTGAACTGAACTTATTAGACCTGATTGGATTTGATTCAACTTATTGGACCTTATTGAACCTAAGTGGAACTAATTGGACCTGATTGAAACAAACTTATTGACCTGATTCAAACTTATTAGACCTTATTGGACCTAATTGAAACTTATTAGACCTTATTGGATCTGATTGGAACTTATTTGACCTTATTAGACAAAAAAAATTGATGAGTTATAATATAAATATTACCCTAACGTAAATACTACCCCTCAAATTTTATTATATAATAATAATTATTAAAATTTTCCCTTTAAAAAAATAATTATTATTAATTATCTCTTCTGATAAACAATTTAACAAAAAAAAATATACTATTTTTATACTTGCTTATACACAACTTTCACCACTAGTATATCTATTATAATTAGTCTTGTTAATAGTAATATGAATAATAAAATAATAGACAATATTACAAGTATAATACTATACATTGTGGTACTTTTATTAAAAAATTTAATAATAATATAATCAGTTAATAGTAATATGAATAATAAAATAATAGACAATAATGCAAATATTTAATAAAATAATAGACAATAATGCAAATATTTAATAAAAAAAAAGACAATAATACGAGTATAATACGATATAATCATTATGGTACTTTAATTAAAATTCTAATAATAACATAATCAGCTAATAGTGATATAAATAATAAAATAATGGTCAATAATACAAATATTTATTGATCATTGACTATTTGGACCTTATTGGACCTAATTAGACCTAATTGGAACTTATTGCTCCTAATTGGAACTTATTGGACCTTATTAGATCTGATTGGAACTTATTGCACCTGATTGGAACTTAATGGACCTGATTGGAACTTATTGTCCTAAGTGGATCTGATTGAAACTTATCTGAACTGAACTGAACTTATCTGAACTGGACTGAACTTATTGGAACTGAAATTTAATTTATTAAAGTGAAGAGAACGCAGCCTCGGTCGGCTTCAATCACTCCCAAGGAAAAGTGACCCGATAGGCTAAGCAAAATCTTTAAGGGGAGGCGACTCAGTCGGCCTCACTAACACTCAATAAAAGATGACCCGGTCGGCCATGTAATTTCCTCAAGGGGAGGTGACTCGGTCGGCCTCAATAATCCTTAATACAGGGTTACCCAGTCGGTCAAGCGATTCCCTCAAGGGGAAGCGACTCGGTTAGCCTCAACAACCTCAATGGAAGACCACCCGGTCGGTCAGGTAATCCCTTAGGGGAGGTGACTCGGTCGGCTCAACCACCCTCAAGGGGCATAGATCTAGTGACGCTGAGTCCATTCCGAAAGATCCTGCTCTTCCGTCGGATCTCTGTGAAAGGAGAGTTATTACTTTGCCACGGATGGGCATCACCCAGTCGGACCTCAATAATCCCTCATCCTGGCGTGAGGCTAATTATTTAAGCTCAATAAATGGCCCGCCCAATATCTATGCCATGTCATCAAGAATTACCAGGCAGGTTGCATAGTGAGTCCCACCTGGAAGTTGACCTAGCTCTAGGTCATCTATGGATTCACAGATGGGGCTAGAAAGGGCAATTATCGAAAAAGGCAACACAATCATTGACCCCCGGAAAGCTCATCCCATCAATGTTACCTTTCTGGAAATTTGCAATCATATAAATACCAATTGTCTCATCAATGAACAAGTATTGAATTCTCACCTAACAAACTAGCATCTCCCTCTAGACTTTCTCTCTCTACCTCAACTGACTTGAGCGTCGGAGGGGCGATCCCGGAACAACCCTCGGGGTAGTCTAACCTTATTTTTCAGGTTTCCGACGTACGGACAATTGACTTAGACAAACGCTCTTGGGGCTCATTCCTACTCAGCACATTTCAACAATTCTTAATTTCTAGACAAAAACAATATTAAAAAATTGTGTTAATGATTGCATTTGCTGGAATTTTACGTCTTCTTAGGTGAAATAAAGTACTTTCAAATGAGTATTATGTTAGATAAAGTAGTTTTGGGATCCTTCAATTGCATTGTATTTTGAAGAGCATGAAGGAACAATCTGATGTAGAGTAATTAAAGAGCGTGATTCTTCTTCAGACCTTTAATTAGCTTTTGAAAGTACATCAAATGTTTCTCTTATTTGAAGGAAAAACCTTACTATTTAAAGGTGCAATCACAAAATTAATTAATTTTCACTTTTTAGTAGCTTCATATGTACTAACTTCGTAAGTCCATATCCCCCTATTCGAAGCTACAGGGTTGTCCTTGGCCTATCATTGGAAAATTAGAACTCGTACTCATGTTGGCCAGGATCTAGACCTAAAAGACTGTGTGACACTAGCCCACAACTATATTGGTACGAAGGTTTGTAAATTTTATGTGGAAGTGGAAAGAATGCTCACAATAGAAGATAGCAAAAGTGATACATTCAAAACCTGCTAGTAATAAGGATGAGGAGCTAGCTCATGTGGTAGAGCACTTTCCTCTGATCTTTGAGGTCAGGGGTTTGATCCTTACCCCCAACATTATGTTGGGGTATTTCCTTAGCATGCTTTACCCGCCAATACGCTGGTAGTTCCTACAAGGCTAGTAGCCTTGGTAGGGGTTAGCCCTTGGGCTGACTTAATTTCCCAATCAAAAAAAAAAACCTGCTAGTAATTTGCAAAATTAAACATGCTCGCATGGAATATAATATAGATCCAAAACTCTCATAATTCACTAGTTAATAACTAATAACTGTTCCAAAAACCAAATAAATATATATGCATATCTTAAATTAACCTTCATTTTTAGATAAGTGCAAAAATTTAACTTTCACGCTTGTCAACGGACAACTTTGACCATTAATATATCTAATTATGTATTTGTAGAAGTTATAAAAGTTCATATCATGGAAATATTAATTAAAATAAATCCAACAACATGTTATATGATCAAATTTTATTACTGTTTTTTTTACCATATACCCCTTACAATTTCTTAGTGCACCATATAACCTTGTGAGTTTCCAAATTCACCATATACCCAGACGTTTTAAAAAGTACATCAAACTATCATTATGGTTAACGAAAGTCTAAAAACGTTAGTCAATAACCCCTAATCCTAACTCTAATCCTAATTAGATACCCTAAACTTTTTAAAACGTCTGGGTATATGGTGAATTTGGAAACTCGTAAGGTTATATGATGCAAAATAAACTTTGTCAGGGGTATATGGTGAAATAATTGTTCTTTTTATATATTAGTAAAAAACACAATCAAACACTAGTGGGAAAAACGCTACCGGATAAGCTAAAGGCACAAAGTTTCCAGCGATAGAAGAGAGGCCCAAAGTTTACAAAGGCCCAAATTCCATTGAATACTCGTAAATAAACCTAATGCCAAAACCGATATATTAACACTCACTCCACTCTCACTCAACCAGTCTACCCTGATCCCTCCTCTCTCTCTCATAGCTCACTCAACCCTAATCCTTCATCTCTCTCCTCTTCAGATCTGCTCCTCCCTCTTCCCTCTCAAACCCACGACACCAACCACTCTCACTCGTAATCTCTCTCTCACCTACGAACACCATCAACGAACACCCTCTCACCCACCTGACTTCGCAAACCACAAAAATCTCCACCATCTCAAGCCACCATAGCAACACACTCTCTTTGCCTCGCCTTCTCTCTATTCATCATCATTGTTAACACCACCTTGCTCGTCGATCGTTTCGTTGCGATTTCGAAGAAAAAGCATGTGAGTTTAAGTCCTTGCCAACCACTCGTCGCTTGCCACAACGGCTCGACTCATCCTTACTCGCCGTTCGTTTCGTTTGAAGACTCGTCTTAGGCACGTTAAAGTTTCGTCGCCGCGTGTTGCCATGGAGGTTTCAACCAAATCTAAAATGTCATCTATAATTAAATGAAACTCACTAGATCCCCCTCAACCCTTTCTTAAAGCTTGTATCGCTAGAAGGCTATCACTCTCCACCTCCAAGTGACGGTAGCCTAACTCCTTCACCAGTTTGAGACCATGATAAATCGCCTTTGCTTCCGCTACACGCGGCTCCCAAGCTACCTCGAATTGCAACGCACCAGCAGCTAGCACATCACTCTTCTCATCACGGAACACCGCACCTAACCCGCTCCCACCAACCCCAATTTGGCCCGCATCAATATTGAGCTTCAAGGTTCCAGCGTTGGGCTTGGCCCATTCACTTGCGTGGGGGGCAGCAGTAGCTCCTCCCTTGTGGCGCGTTTGGCTAATTTCCAAGGCTTCTTTACATATCTTCTTTGCATATTGCCATGTGGCCATAGGATAGCCCCCCTCACCTTCCATCAACATCTTGCATCGAGCCCCCCAAATCACCCAAGATAGAGTCACCAGCTCGCACATCGCCTCCCCTTCCAACTTTTCGAAACAACCTTCCCACCAATCACCCACATTCCTGCCCACGTCTCGCTCCCTAGTGTCAAAATCACTAAGTCTCCAAACCTCCTGTGCGAAAAAGCAGTAGTATAGTGCATGAACTACAGATTCATCGCCTAGCCCACACACGCTACAAATCTTTTCCCTGCTAGGAACACGACGGTTCAAGGCTAAAATTTTGGGGAGGGCGTTTGAGAGAGCCATCCACGCAAAAATTTTAACCCGGGGCAGCACTTGCAAACTCCATATTTTCTTCCAAACCATCGAAGGAGACGAAGTAGAGGCTTCAATAGCTTGCTCCGAGTCACCCAAAATAGCTTTGTATGCAGAGCTCACCGAATACACTACATCCTTTTCAAGGTCCCAACACATAACATCCTCCGGAAGACGGGAACTTATAGGGATGCTCATTACTCGTTCCACCTCAAAAGGTAGAAAAAGCTGTGATTATAAACTTCTATTCCAAAATTCTTATAAATAGGATGAATTAAATCCCCCACCATAGTGTTAGGATTCGAATTCCCTCGCGGATAAATAATTTTGCGAGACTGCATACCTGGAATCCATTCATCATGCCAAACTCGGATTTTCTCACCATCACCAACCCTCCACCTAACTCCTCTTCTCAACACACACCTCGCTTCCCAAATACCACGCCAAGTATAGCTCGGATTCGACCCCAACTCAGCATCCATAAAAGAGGAATAGGGATAATATTTCGCCTTTAGAACTTGTTCAATCAAACTTCCCTTGTGAGTCGTAAGACGCCATGCCTGTTTTCCCAATAGAGCCCAGTTGAACAGATGAAGTATTTGAAATGAAGCGAGTGATTTAAATCTTCTACTGTAAACAAATTCTTCTTTCCCACTTTATATGATGTACATTCATACGCGAATTGGTTCATTTTAATACTTTTCCTTCTTTGAACTAGTAATGGGGGCATCCAAGAGATCAAGTCTTGGTTGTGCGTTTCCACTACTACTCTGGACTTATAGCAGATTTGTAGATGGGTTAGAAGAAGTTCATGTTGGAACATTTATAGGGTAATGGGTTTGAAACTCATAAGGGTATGTACTAGAAGAGGAGGAGGTCTAGTATGCAAAAGGCTAGAATGTATCAAGTGGCAAAACGCATTGATAAACCAAGGGAGACAGAAGACTGACCGCGAGTCGCGACAAGCGTCGCGAGTCGCGACCAGTGGCCCGTCGCGAGTCGCGACAGGCGTCGCGGGTCGCGACCAGCGCCTCGCGGCTCGCGAGCTTTTTCGCGAGTCGCGACGTGTCTTCTGCCTTGGAATGCGAAAAGTTGCCTCGACGGTTTTATATCCGTTGTGATGCTTTATTGATCATTTTAATGACTTTAAGGTCCTTTAATCAGTAGATTAAAGACCTTTGATGAGTGATTAAGATGGGGTTATGTGATTAACCTCTCTAGTCAATGTGATTAAGTTGGGGGTTATGTGATTAACCTCCCTAGACAATGAAAGGTTTATTCTTCCTATATAAACCTTGGGATTCCTATGAGTGAAGGGTTGGAAGAAAATCAGATTTTCTATACTCTCAAATACTTCTTGCTTTGCTTAAGAGAAACCTTGCAATCTTCTCTTGAGTGTTCTTCACAAACACAAAAACACAAGTTCTTGTTGATTCACTTAGAAGATCATCTAAGTGGATTGTTTCTCTCCATTGTATCTCATTAGTTATTTCGTGTTAACCCGGTGATCCTAGAGGGGCGAAATTAAACTAATAGGAAAGCGTAGTTTCCGTGCCTTGGAGTGGATATCCGGTTCTCTCATTGATCACACATCTAACAATCTATTAGTTTAATTTCTCTTTTTTTCGGATATGGCTCAATCACTCAAGGACATGACTATGAACTTCCAAAAGTTGGATAAGTTTGAGGGGGTGGGCTATCGGAGGTGGCAAAAGAAGATGCACTTCTTGTTGACCGCCTTGAATGTGGTGTATGTTTTATCAACTCCTATGCCACCATTCCCAAAAGATGGAGAGGAGGATCCCGTGGAGACTACAAGGAAGAGGACAAAGTGGGAGAATGATGACTATATTTGCCGTGGTCATATTCTCAACTCTTACCGACCCTTTTTGATCTCTACCAAAATGTGGAGAGTGCAAAGGAACTTTGGGATGCTCTTGAGGCCAAGTACATTTCGGAAGATGCTTCAAGTAAGAAATTCCTTGTTAGTAATTTTAATTCTTTTAAAATGACTAATGATCGGCCTATTATGGAGCAATTCCATGAGGTTCATCATATTTTGAACCAAATAAGATCACATGGTATGGTGATGGATGAGGCAATTGCGGTTGCCTCAATCATTGACAAATTACCAAATTCTTGGAAAGATACAAAACATCTTTTAAAACATAAAAAGGAAGACATGTCCATGGAGCAATTAGGAACTCATCTTCGTATTGAAGAGGGGATCCGGGCTCAAGATGGGGTTAAGGATACTACTCCTAGTATTCCTAAATCTACCGTTAATTTGGTAGAGGTTGGTGGGTCTAGTAAGACCAAGAAATCCAACAACAACAACAACAATAACAAAACCAATGTTGCAAACAAGAAGAGGAAGACCCTCTCTTGTTGGATATGCAATGGTCCTCATCTTAAGAGGGATTGTCCTTCTAACAACAAGAAGAAGACAAAGAACACACAACCTAGTGTTGTTCAAAACCAAGGTAACAATGCACATGTTAATGTAATTGAAGAAATGCATTTTGTTGCTATGATTTCTGAAATTATGTGTGTGCAGGTTGATGATTCTTGGTGGATAGATTCGGGAGCCTCTAGACATGTGTGCAATAACAAGGATTTCTTCAAGTCTTTGAAAGATTTGGATGATGGTCCAATCTTGTATATGGGGAATGATTCTACGGTAAAGGCTAGAGGAATAGGCCAAGTAGAATTGTTGTTAACCTCGGGAAAGACTTTAACTCTCCGGGATGTTGTGTATGTACCGGAAGTTAGGAAGAATCTTGTGTCAGGAGGTCTCTTGAATAAGTATGGTTTTAAAGTTTTTTTGAGTCGGATAAATTTGTACTTTCCAAGGGTGGTATTTTTGTTGGACAAGGTTTCTTTTGTAATGGAATGTTTAAATTTAGTATTGATAATAAAATTGGTACTAGTTCTATTTACATGCTTGATGTTTCTTCTCTATGGCACAATCGTTTATGTCATGTGAATTATCGTAGATTATATGACATGTCTAAAATGGGGTTATACCTCCTTTCGATTTAAAGTTAGAGAAGTGTCACACTTGCGTGCTAAATAAAATTACAAAAAATCCTTATCCTAGTGTGACTAGACAAACGGTATTGCTTGAATTGGTGCATAGTGACTTGTGTGACTTTCATAGTTCACCTTCTTTAGGAAATAAAAAATATATTGTAACTTTTATTGATGATTTTTCAAGGTTTTGTTACATATATTTATTATTTACTAAAGATGAAGCACTAGAAAAGTTTAAGACCTTTAAAATCGAAGTGGAACTCCAACTTAATCAAAAGATTAAAAGACTTCGAACGGATAGGGGTGGTGAATATTATAATCCAAGTTTTTAGTTCCATTGGTGTAATTCATGAAACAACCGCCCCATACTCACCTCAAAGTAATGGTATAGCGGAAAGGAAAAATAGGGTCCTAAAAGAAATGGTTAATACCATGCTTTCTAATTCGGGTCTTAATGACGGTTTTTGGGGTGATGCAATTTTAACTGCATGTTACATTTTAAATCGAGTTCCTAATAAAAGGAATAAGACTACCCCTTATGAACTTTGGTGTAATAAAAAGCCTAATCTCAATTACCTTAAGGTATGGGGTTGTAGGGCAATTGTCAAATTGACGGAACCTAAAAGGAAAACTTTAGGTGAAAAAGGAATTGATTGCATTTTTATAGGCTATGCGGTACATAGCAAAGCCTATAGGTTTTATGTCATTGAGCCCAATGACTTTGTCTCTATTCACTCCGTGATAGAGTCAAGGGATGCAATATTTGATGAGACTAGATTCTCATCGATTCCAAGACCAAAGGACATGATACCTAGTACTAGTTCCAATGTTGTAGATGACATTTCAAATGATCATGATACTACAACACCGGAAATTAGGAAAAGTAAACGAATTAGAAAAGAGAAATCTTTTGGACCGGATTTTCAACTATATTTAGTTGAAGGGTCAAGGGAGTCAATTTCGACTCAAATTTCATATTGTTACAATATGGAGGAGGATCCTAGGTCCTTTGATGAGGCTATGAAGTCTCATGATTCTGCTTTCTGGAAAGAGGCAGTGAATGATGAAATGGATTCTATAATGGGTAATCACACTTGGATTTTAGCTAATTTACCTCCCGGTTGCAAACCCCTAGGTTGTAAATGGATTTTTGTAAGGAAAAAGAAAATCGATGGAACCATACTAAAACATAAGGCCCGGTTAGTGGTCCAAGGTTTTAGGCAAAGATATGGTATCGATTACTTTGATACTTATGCTCCAGTAGCTAGAATAGCTACTATTAGACTATTGATAGCATTAGCTGCGATTCATGGTCTAGTAATTCACCAAATGGATGTAAAAACTGCTTTTCTTAATGGTGAATTGGAGGAGGAAGTGTACATGAATCAACCTGAAGGGTTTGTGGTAAAGGTCAAGAAACTAAAGTTTGAAATTAGTTAGATCTTTGTATGGTCTTAAACAAGCACCTAAGCAATGGCATCAAAAATTTGATGAAGTTGTGTTGTCTAGTGGGTTCAAAATAAATCAGTCCGATAAGTGTGTATATAGCAAATTTGATAATAACGGTAAAGGAGTTATAATTTGCTTATATGTTGATGATATGCTTATTTTTGGGACTGATTTGGAACAAGTGGAAAAGACCAAAGTCTTCCTTTCCTCTAGCTTCTCCATGAAAGATTTGGGTGAAGCGGATGTTATTCTAGGTATTAGAATAATAAGAGGGAAAGGGTCGTTTTCTTTATCACAATCTCATTATATTGAGAAAGTGGTCAAGAGGTATAATGAGTCAAATTCGACTCATTTTGCTACTCCTATGGATCCTAGTATTCACTTGGTTCCGAGTAGTGGTACTCCAATTTCACAATTGGAGTATGCAAGCTTAATTGGAAGCTTGATGTATGCTATGACTAGCACTCGGCCGGATATAGCCTTTGCTATTGGCAAGCTCAGTAGGTATACTAGTAATCCTAGTATGTTGCATTGGCAAGCATTGAGAAGAGTGTTAAGGTACTTGAATAAGACCTTGGATTATGTCATAACATACAATAAGAGAACCTTCTATCTTAGAAGGTTACTCGGATGCTAGTTGGATTTCGAATAAGGAAGATTATTCATCCACTAGTGGTTGGGTGTTTCTTCTTGGAGGAGGTGCCATTTCATGGGCTTCCACTATGGCATCGGAATTCATTGCTTTGGCTTCTTGTTGCCAAGAAGCGGAATGGCTAAGGAATGTGTTGATTGAGGTGGACTTATGGGTGAAACCAATGTCACCTCTTGCTATCCATTGTGATAGTGCATCAACCATAGCTAAAGCATATAGTGAAGTCTACAATGGCAAGTCAAGGCACATTGGAGTTAGACATAGCTATGTGCGGGAAATGATAAGGAATAGTTGTATAACTATTAATTTTGTTCGGTCTAGTTTGAACTTGGCGGATACGTTTACAAAACGTTGTCAAGGGAACTAGTGAACAAAATGAACAAAGGGATGGGTCTTAAGCCTATTGATCAACCTATGGTGAAGGAAAACTCTATTTGATGTCTAATACAACGTTAGATCTCAAATTCAAGGAGGATAGTATTCTCTAAGAGGTTGGGAGCACTTGTTTAATACATCCCGAGGTTAGTGCTTGTTGCTACAATGATAAAGAGGTTGAATTTTATTCTTAATAAATCTTTGATAAGGTGCTCAATTGTAGGAGCATGTTGACAGGCTAAAGTCGTATCACCTTATCAAAAGTAATCCTAAGTCCTCTAACAAATAGTAGTCAGGGAAGTAGGGTCGAATCCACAGAGAAACAGTGTTCTTTTCCTAATTGTCAGTCAAATCTAGAGTATAGGAACGAGTGTTTGTGTGTAATTATACTAAACTAAACTATAACTAATTCAAGAATTATCAATAATAAAAAGTCTAGGGCACAGGTTCACCAATGATCAATATTTCGGGATGAAATAGTTAAATCAACAATTAATAATGCAGTTAAACAGATTGATTCGCTCTCTCAAGTCTAAATCAAGCATAGAACGATATTAACAGGCTCTCGCAATTTATTAACACCAATTCTACCTATTGAAACTAGCCTTAATATCAAGTTTATACCTCTCGGCGCATAACCTAATATTGCACCACTATAACAATCAAATCTGGCCAAATTGGATTGAATAGACATAAAAACATTCAATAGGAATCAACATGCATTAATAAAAATCAATACTTTAATTAAACATCCCTTCCTAATTGATCATGGATCCCCCTAACCCTAGAAATAGACTACTCAATCATAATTGGGGAAAACACATTCATAATTAAATAAACAAACATGAATTAATACTAAAGGATTGAATAGAAATAAGCAAAGAAGAGAAATAATACCAATTGTAGAACCAATCTTGCAAAAATCAAAGCTTCTATTGAAAATTCAATGTAAATGGAGAAAAAGCAAAACTAGGGTTCTTCAATAATTGAGAGAAAAAAGAAAAATAATCTTTTATGAATTAATGACGGAAAAACAAATAGAAAATAAGATAGGAAATAATAATATTCCCTTGAGTCTTTATACCTTTCTATTTCCTAAAACAACTAGAAAAATAGAGTCTAATTCGTCAAAAGATAAAGCCTCATCCGACTAGGAAACCCGGAATAATCCGCGGCCGCGGATTTTCGGGCTGCAAAACAGCGTCAACTTGCAAAGACCATATCTCCCAAACTAGAAGTCGTATCGGGGCGTGTAATATATCGTTGGAAAGCTCTTCAAGTCTAGTTTCCAACCCCACTGGAATCACGGAATTCCGATCTCTGGATAATAAGTTATGATCAAAAGAGTGCACATGACTCAATTTCCATACTTCTTTTAATACGTTTCCGCTATGTTTGGGTTGCAATCCGACTTGAAGATGCCCTTTGGACTTCTCATTTGACTTAGCTCCTTCCTAGATGCTTCTCATGCTTAAGCTTGTCCAATAATACTCCAATTGTGTTCTCAATACCTGAAAACTATCAAAAACACCGAAAACACACACTAGAGTAATATCTTCTCAACTTAAGTAACTTTATGCAATTATGGACTAAGAATGCAACTAAATGATCCTAAAATGCAACCTAAATGCATCATGAAATGCCTATATTAACATGACTTATCAAACTCCCCCACGCTAAACTGTTGCTTGTCCTCAAGCAATTAAACAATAGACACGGAAAGAAAATGATAACCTACAATATGGGACTAAAACAGGGTCAAGCACACAATCCAAAACACGAGAGATATCAATCCTACATGAACCAAGCATCGAGTATCAATGAAACAAAGCCGCATAGCACGTCATGTGACCAATCAACTCAACAATCTTACCACAGACCCTTTCCCCAAGCTGGACTTAACAAACTTGACAGACCTCATATAGGTATGTGAATAATACTCTCTTGTGTTTAGGGCGAAAATCAATGACACCAATGATCTCAACCTATATATTCAACTCAGAAGAAGCAATACTCTTTAACTTTGACCTTTTGACTCACTTTCAAACGAAAAATGTAAACCAAAGATAAGAGGATTTCAAGGGTTGTAATGAGGCTAGGGTTAAGGGTATGGATCATATTTTGGGAAATGTGGTGGAAAGCCAAGAAGGGGAGCAAATATAAGTAAAGGCCTAACAAGGCATTCATCACAACTTCATATAACATCATTACACAATATCTTTCATGCATAGTAACCCATATATAATCTTTTCACTTTTCTTTCAAATATGTTCACTTTCTTTGTTTTTTCATTTTTTTCTTCACTCTTTTTCATATTGCCAAGATCTCTTTGCACCACATTCAAATTCGATGATAAAGCTCATTAATAACACTTTCCTTCAACATAAATGCATTAACTAATCCTGTAATACAGTATGACCAAAATAACCACTTGCTCCCCCAAGCTAGGCTTGGGACAATAATCAAATGAGGTTCGGGGTTGTAATATGGGTGTAAGTAGCAAGCAAGGGTCAAGAAAGCTCAGCGGGGCTAGAGACGGGAAATATGTGAACAAAAAGAACTCTGGAGCTAAAATCGTGAAATGAACGCCTCAATCATATCAAATAGTGTACACATCAAGTATCAAGGACGTACCAGGTCAAAATCAAGATCAATCATCAACTGAGGCTAATCACTCATGAAGAACATAACGACACAGATTCGTCAGTATTTAGGCACAGAAGCTCACATGGGTCAATTTTTGTCTGCACAGTAAAGTTAAAGCCAGCCAGAGAGATCAAACAGTCTTACCACAACCAATCAATCGTATCACAATTATGCTATGAAGAATCATGAAACATGTACAAAAATGTAGAGCTGTAGTAGAGATATCACAAAATTCTCGAAGGTGTGCCAACAATAGTCCCATAGATGAAAACTATAATGAAAGGAGCTAGCTAAAATGCAACTATGATGCAACTAAGAAAGCAGTACATTTTTTGGTTACACGTAAACTCCCACTCCTAATAAGCAGTACAAACCGTGCAACATCCTATGAAAGCAATGAAATCTACACTAAAAAGCCATAAAAGATAGAATATTCCTCCCCCAAGCTAGAATTTGCAGTGTCCTCACTGCATAGACTAGTTTAGAAAAAGAATCAGAACCAACCCCGACAATCATCCAACACCAAAGTCTCCCACTAACAACCATAACATCACGAAAACCATACACAAACTCCAATAATCTAAAAATTCAATCAATGTGTGCAAAAGATTCTCACAAGAGGGCATTAAAACAAAAATTCAAGCGAGTAGAAGTGAGAATAAATGCTTACTACCCAATTAATTGGGGAGAAGAGGCAAATATGCGCAAAATCCATGTCGTAATGCTTCACAAAGACGAACTTGAATCTAGTTGGTGCGCAAATAAGGAACATTGGGTTGCTGGTGGTCCGCCGAATAGGAGGGGAACAGGAGTGATTGGGTTTGCGGCTGTTGCTGGTGGGAGGTCAAGAGGACGGGTTGACCGTCGGCGAAGCTGTGCGGGCAGGAGACGCGAGGGGGGGTGGTGCTGAAAGTTTGTGAGGGCGAGAGGGGTGGTCACAGCGCCGGCAGGTGTGGGGCTGTGAGGAGTTCGAAAGGCGAGAGGGAGGCGTCGCGTCGCCTGCGGGTCGGGGGTGGTCGGAGGGTCGCCGGTCGTCGGATGCTGGTGAGAGAGGTCGAGAGGGGTGGGGGTGTTTGTTGGTTTTTTTTTTGTTTTGTTTTATGTTTTGGTTTGGGGTTGGGCGAATGGTATTTGGACCCTCGAAATCCCGCGGGCGCGGGTTATACCCCGCGGGCTGGCAGAGTGTTTGTGATGTGGGGGGGATTGGTGCTGCGGGCGCGGGTTTTCGGATGGGGGCGCAGGCTGTACCCCGCGGGCGCGGGTTTTACAAATAGACTATAGGAGACTCAACATGGCCACTAAAAAGGACCACTTCCCTCTACCTTTTATTGACCAAATGCTCGAACGGTTAGCTTGTCATAAATACTTTTGCTATTTGGATGGGTATTCAGGTTTCTTCCAAATTCCCATTCATCCTGATGATCAAGAAAAGACCACATTCACATGCCCTTATGGCACTTTTGCATATCGTAGAATGCCCTTTGGTTTGTGTAATGCCCCTGCCACCTTTCAACGCTGCATGATGAGTATTTTTTTGAGTTCATCGAGTCTATCATGGAAGTCTTTATGGATGATTTTAGTGTGTATGGTTCTACGTTTGATACATGCTTAGTTAACCTCACTAAAGTCCTGAAAAGATGTGAAGAGTGTCATTTGGTCTTAAACTGGGAAAAGTGTCATTTCATGGTGACCGAAGGAGTCGTCTTAGGCCATATTGTTTCTGATAGGGCATCCAAGTTGATCGAGCTAAGGTCCAAGTGATTGAGCAATTACCCCCACCAGCTAATGTTAAAGGGGTACGAAGCTTCCTTGGTCATGCGGGATTTTATCGCCGCTTTATCAAGGATTTTTCGAAAATTGCTAAACCACTGACCCAACTCCTTCTCAAGGATGCTCCATTTGTTTTTACTGATGAGTGTCTTGAGTCTTTTGACAGGATCAAGCAAGCTTTAATAACTGCACCTATTATCCGCTCTCCCGACTGGGAACTCCCCTTCGAGATAATGTGTGACGCCAGTGATTTTGCGGTTGGAGCAGTACTTGGTCAACGTAAGGATAAGGTCTTGCATGCAATCTACTATGCTAGCAAGACATTAGACGAGGCTCAAGTCAACTATGCTACTACAGAAAAGGAGCTTTTGGCTATTGTCTATGCTTTAGAGAAGTTCCGATCTTATCTGATTGGCTCTAAAGTCATTATCTACACTGATCATGCTGCTTTGAAGTACCTTCTCTCTAAGAAGGAAGCCAAGCCTCGGCTCATTCGCTGGATTCTCTTACTCCAAGAGTTCGACATAGAAATTCGTGATAAGAAGGGCGCAGAGAACGTCGTAGCAGACCACCTGTCAAGAATTAGGCATGAAGATGGTATGAACTCAACTCCTATAGATGATTCTTTTCCTGACGATCATTTATATGCAGTCACAACACATATTCCTTGGTTTGCCGACTACGCCAATTACTTGGTAGGCGGTGTGATACCTCCTGATATGTCCTACCAACAGAAGAAAAGGTTCCTCCATGATGTTAAATTCTACTTTTGGGATGATCCTCACTTGTTTCGTGAATGTTCAGATGGTCTTTTTCGAAAATGTGTACCTGAATGGGAGGTCAATGGAGTCCTGAATCGCTGTCATAACTCACCGTATGGAGGGCATCATGGCCCTTCCAGGACTGTTGCAAAGCTCCATGAGTCGGGTTTCTTTTGGCCGACAATGTTCAAGGATGCACAGTCTTTCATCATGTCATGTGACGCTTGCCAGAGGACCGGCAATATTTCGCGAAGGCATGAGATGCCCCAAACCGGTATTCTAGAAGTTGAAATCTTCGATGTTTGGGGTATTGACTTTATGGGACCGTTCCCCTCCTCCAATGGAAATTGCTACATATTGGTCGCTGTGGATTATGTCTCTAAGTGGGTTGAAGCCGTGGCATCTCCTACTAATGATTCTAAGGTAGTCATAGCTTTGTTCAAGAAGATCATATTTCCGAGGTTTGGGGTCCCACGAGCTGTGATTAGCGATGGAGGCTCCCATTTCCATGAACGACATTTAGACAACCTTTTGAAGAAATTTTTATTTTTTTTTTTTTTTTTTTTTTTTTTTAAAAAAAAAATTTTTTTTTTTTTTTTTTTTTTTGAAAAATAATCTTTAATGAATTAATGACGGAAAAAGCAAAATAGAAAATAAGATAGGAAATAATAATATTCCCTTGAGTCTTTATACCTTTCTATTTCCTAAAACAACTAGAAAAATAGAGTCCAATTCGTCAAAAGATAAAGCCTTATTCGACTAGGAAACCCGGAATAATCCGCGGCCGCGGATTTTCGGGCTGCAAAACAGCGTCAACTTGCAAAGACCATATCTTCCAAACTAGAAGTCGTATCGGGGCGTGTAATATACCGTTGGAAAGCTCTTCAAGTCTAGTTTCCAACCCCACTGGAATCACGGAATTCCGATCTCTGGATAATAAGTTATGATCAAAAGAGTGCACATGACTCAAATTCCATACTTCTTTTAATACGTTTCCGCTACGTTTGGGTTGCAATCCGACTTGAAGATGCCCTTTGGACTTCTCAATTGACTTAGCTCCTTCCTAGATGCTTCTCATGCTTAAGCTTATCCAATAATACTCCAATTGTGTTCTCAATACCTGAAAACTATCAAAAACACCGAAAACACACACAAGAGTAATATCTTCTCAACTTAAGTACTATGTGCAATTATGGACTAATAATGCAACTAAATGATCCTAAAATGCAACCTAAATGCATCATGAAATGCCTATATTAATATGACTCATCAAACTCCCCCAAGCTAAACTGTTGCTTGTCCTCAAGTAATCAAACAATAGACACGGGAAGAAAATGATAACCTATAATATGGGACTAAAACAGGGTCAAGCACACAATCCAAAACACGAGAGATATCGATCCTACATGAACCAAGCATCGAGTATCAATGAAACAAAGCCGCATAGCACGTCATGTGACCAATCAACTCAACAATCTTACCACAGACCCTTTCCCCCAAGCTGGACTTAACAACACTTGACAGACCTCACTATAGGTATGTGAATAATACTCTCTTGTGTTTAGGGCGAAAATCAATGACACTCAATGATCTCAACCTATATATATCAACTCAGAAGAAGCAATACTCTTTAACTTTGACCTTTTGACTCACTTTCAACACGAAAAATGTAACACACAAAGATCAAGAGGACTTTCAAGGGTTGTAATGAGGCTAGGGTTAAGGGTATGGATCATATTTTGGGAAATGTGGTGGAAAAGCCAAGAAGGGGAGCAAATATCAATGTAAAACGGCCTAAAAGGCATTCATCAGAATTTCATATAACACCATCATTACCACAATATCACCACAATATCTTTATGCATAGTAACCCATATATAACCTTTTCACTTTTCTTTCAAAATATGTTCACTTTCTTTGTTCTTTCATTTCTTTTTTTCACTCTTTTTCATATTGCCAAAATCTCTTTGCAACATTCAAATTCGATGATAAAGCTCATTAATAACACTTTCCCTCAACATAACCATGCATTAACTACATCCATGTAATACAGTATGACCAAAACTAACACTTGCTCCCCCAAGCTAGGCTTGGGACAATAATCAAATGAGGTTAAGGGTTGTAATATGGGTGTAAGTAGCAAGCAAGGGTCAAGAAAGCTCAACGGGGCTAGAGACGGGAAATATGTAAACAAATAGAACTCTGGAGCTAAAATCGTGAAATGAACGCCTCAATCATATCAAATAGTGTACACAATCAAGTATCAAGGACGTACCAGGTCAAAATCAAGATCAATACATCAACTGAGGAACTAATCACTCATGAAAAAAAAAATACAACTGACACAAATTCGTCAGTTTATTAGGCACAGAAGCTCACATGGGTCAATTTTGTCTGCACAGTAAAGTTAAAGCCAGCCAGAGAGATCAAATAGTCTTACCACATCCAATCAATCGTATCACAATTATGCTATGAAGAATCATGAAACACTGTACAACAAAGCTGTAGAGCTGTAGTAGAGATATCCACAAAATTCTCGAAGGTGTGCCAACAATAGTCCCATAGATGAAAACTATAATGAAATGAGCTATCTAAAATGCAACTATGATGCAACTAAGAAAGCAGTACATTTTTTTAGTTACACGTAAACTCCCACTCCTAATAAGCAGTACAAACCGTGCAACATCCTATGAAAGCAATGAAATCTACACTAAAAAGCCATAAAAGATAGAATATTCCTCCCCAAGCTAGAATTTGCAGTGTCCTCACTGCATAAACTAGTTTAGAAAAAGAATCAGAATCAACCCCGACAATCATCCAACACCAACGTCTCCCACAAACACCGCAATCCACCACAAAAACCACACACAAATCCAATAATTTAAAACCAATCAATGTGTGCAAAAGATTCTCACAAGAGGGCATTAAAACATAAATTCAAGCGAAAATTTGAAATAAACATAAACAAAGTAGAAGTGAGAATAAATGCTTACTACCCAATTAAGTGGGGAGAAGAGGCAAATATGCTCAAAATCCATGTCGTAATGCTTCACAAAGACAAACTTGAATCTAGTCGGTGCCGTCTTGACAAAATCGCAAATAAGGAACGTTGGGTTGCTGGTTGTCCGCCGAATAGGAGGGGAGCAGGAGTGACGGGAAGACGGTCGGTGATGATGTGCGGGCAGGAGACGCGAGGGAGGGGGGTGTGGCGCCGGCGGGTGTGGCTGGTCGGACGGAATGTGGGTTGAACAGCAGATGCGAAGAGGAGGAAGGAGCGATGGTCGAGTGAGGGGGCGAGAGTGCTTGAGGGTTTCGAAAGGCGAGAGGGAGGCGTCGCCGGCGGGTGGGGAGGTTTGTTGGTTTTTTTTTTTTTTTTTTTTTTTTTTTTACGTTTTGGTTTGGGGTTGGGCGAATGGTATTTGGACCCTCGAAATCCCGCGGGCGCGGGTTATACCCCGCGGGCTGGCAGAGTGTTTGTGATGTGGGGGGGATTGGTGTTGCGGGCGCGGGTTTTCGGATGGGGGCGCAGGCTGTACCCGCGGGCGGGTTTTACCCGCGGGCTGGCAGAACAGTGGTGAGGGAGGGGTCTTGGCTGGCCGCGGGCGCGTGTTTTACCCGCGGGCTGGAGGAAAAAGGGTGATAGTGGAGCCAAATTCCGCGGCCGCATGTTGGAGCTTGTGCTTTCACCTATAGTCAAAAATTGTACACCAAAACCACTAAACAACACTTGTTAGCATGGTTAGTCTAATAAAAAATGAAGCTTGAATTCAAGTGAATTCAAAAACTAAAAGAAACTACGAAAAGAAACTAACTAAACTAAAAAAAAGAAACGAATTCAAGTGAATTCAAAAACACAAAAATAAAAATAAATTGAATTCAAGTAAATTCAATATGCAAATATTTTTGTTCTTTTCTTTTGTTTAGAGAAATGAAGAGTAAAAGGAAAAAAAAAAAGTTAGAGATTCGGGTTGCCTCCCGAATAGCGCTGGTTTATGCAGGTCCCGCACGACCGTTTACCTCTACATTACACGCAGATCGATCGAACCTCTTTACCTGTTGGCATCCATCAAGGTCGAATTCTTCACTTTCGAGCATCTTCTCAATAGCAGCTACCTCATTGCTCCATATACTGCCATCACCTGTGGAAGACTCAAGACAAAGTACCGCCTCCAAGGGGTCTCTATAGAGAGCTTGGGGCATGTTATCATGGCAAATTACATCAACCACATCAATACTCCAACACTTTTCCTCTAGCATAGGACTTTCAAAGCAGTGCTTAGATTAAAAGTGACCTCATCATCTCCAACAGATAGTGTAAGCTTACCATTTTTCACATCAATGACAGCACCAGCAGTATGAAGGAATGGCCTACCCAAAATGATTGGAATCTGCCTATCCTCCTCCATATCAAGTACAACAAAGTCCACGGGAATAAAAAATTTACCTACTCTAACAGGTACATCCTCTAAAATACCTAGGGGGTATTTAACAGAACGGTCAGCCATTTGTAGAGTAATATTGGTAACTTTCAAACTTCCCATATTCAATTTGGAGGACACAGACAATGGCATAACACTCACACTAGCCCCCAAATCGCATAAAGCTTTGTCAATGAACAAACTACCAATGTGACAAGGTATAGAGAAACTACCAGGGTCTTTTAATTTTGGTGGAGATTTATTTTGTAAAATGGCACTACATTCTTCAGTAAAAGCAACTGTCTCCACCTCGTTAAAAGCCCTTTTCCTAGTCAGGATATCTTTCATAAATTTAGCATAAGCAGGCACTTGAGTAATTAATTCCGTGAAAGGAACTGTTACCTGAAGATTCTTGACGGCTTCCAAAAACTTACCAAATTGCTTGTCCAGCTTACTCTTTAGGTGACGATTGGGGAACGGAAGTTTGATAGGAGGAATCTCAATAGCAGGCTTTTTGGCGTCATTGGTCTCTTCATGTTCAGTGGCTTGCTGAGAGTTCTCCTTGTCATTTTTAGCTTCAGCTGGGACCTGTTCCTCATCATTTTTCACGCTCAAAGTATCATCAATAGGCATGGGTGGTCCATTGTAGTGAGAACCACTGCGGAGAGTGATGGCATTTGCCGAATCTGTAGGCTGAACAGGTTGTGCTGGAAGAGCACCTTGTTGTCGAGTGGAATTCGAAGTAGCCAATTGTGCCAACTGATTCTCCAACATCTTATTGTGAGCAAGAATGGACTCAATTTGTGCCTTGTCAGCTTGTCGATCCTTTTGCATTTGTAGCATCATGTTTCTCATCTCAACCATCATTGGATCGGCAGGAGGTGCTTGTTGAGATGGATTGAAAGGTGGTCTAGAGAAACCAGGAGGGTGTTGGGGAGGTGGTTGGTAGTATCGCTGGTTCAATTGTTGTGCTTGTGGTTGTGGTGCAGGAGGATTTAGGACATTAGTGCTCTTGTAAGACAAGTTAGGATGATTTCTCAACCCTGGATTGTATGTGTTGGAGTATGGGTTGTTCGACTGATATGTTTGAAAGGATTAACTTGTTCGAGAGAACTCCGACACTCTTGTGCCCAATGTCCAACTGTACCACAATTATCACACAAAATCACGGATGTAGTACCCAAAGCAGCAACACTTGCAGGAGAGGAGAGCTGCATATTGTCAAGCTTATTACTGATTGCATTCATCTGTGCAGCTAATAGGGATATAGAATCTATCTCATGCTTTCCACCCTTGTTAGCTAGTCCTCGAGGATTACCATATTGAGAGTTGTGGATAGCCATCTCCTCGATCAAATCATGAGCAGCATCAATTTCCAGTTTCATGAATCTCCCATTTGCTGCAGAGTCAAGGATAAGTCTTGAGTTGTTCCCCAAACCATTGTAGAATCCTTGAACTAGGAACCATTTTTGTAGTCCATGATGGGGACATTCTCTCTGAAGATCTTTAAATCTTTCCCATGCCTCATGTAAAGACTCATCAGTCCCTTGGGTGAAGTTTGTAATCTGACTAGCAACCTAGCAGTCTTCTCTGGAGGGTAGTACTTTCTGTAGAAAGCCAGAGCCAAGGTATTCCAATCAGTGATCCCAAGAGTGGCTCGATTAATCCCATTGTACCACATTTTTGCCTTGTCTCGAAGTGAAAATGGGAAAAGAATCTCCCGAATCTGATCTTGTGTCACTCCCTGCTGCTTAATGGTAGAGCAATATTGGCAGAAATCTTGATAATGAAGATTGGGGTCTTCATTAGGTCCACACCAAATTGTTTTCTTTCGATCATGTTTAGCAATGCAAGGTTTGATCTCGAAATTTACAGCTTCGATTTCAGGCATTTGATTGCTTTTGGGAAGTTCAGCCAAAGAAGGTTGGGAAAAATCAGTAAGCCTCCGAGCCATCTCTGATTCTGGTGAAGCAACAGAGTCAATGCTGGTAGAGTCAGAATCCAAAGGATTAACTTCCCTTGGATTATCTCGCAACTGTCTGGAAAAGTTCTTCTGTCTATGGCCACTAAAAACCCGCGCCAAATTTTGACAGGCTAAAGTCGTATCACCTTATCAAAAGTAATCCTAAGTCCTCTAACAAATAGTAGTCAGGGAAGTAGGGTCGAATCCACAGAGAAACAGTGTTCTTTTCCTAATTGTCAGTCAAATCTAGAGTATAGGAACGAGTGTTTGTGTGTAATTATACTAAACTAAACTATAACTAATTCAAGAATTATCAATAATAAAAAGTCTAGGGCAAGGTTCACCAATGATCAATATTTCGGGATGAAATAAATCAACAATTAATAATGCAGTTAAACAGATTGATTCGCTCTCTCAAGTCTAAATCAAGCATAGAACGATATTAACAGGCTCTCGCAATTTATTAACACCAATTCTACCTATTGAAACTAGCCTTAATATCAAGTTTATACCTCTCGGCGCATAACCTAATATTGCACACTATAACAATCAAATCTGGCCAAATTGGATTGAATAGATATAAATACATTCAATAGGAATCAACATGCATAATAAAAATCAATACTTTAATTAAACATCCCTTCCTAATTGATCATGGATCCCCCTAAACCCTAGAAATAGACTACTCAATCATAATTGGGAAAAACATATTCATAATTAAATAAGCAAACATGAATTAATACTAGAGGATTGAATAGAAATAAGAAGAGAAGAGAAATAATACCAATTGTTAGAACCAATCTTGCAAAAATCAAAGCTTCTATTGAAAATTCAATGTAAAATGGAGAAAAAGCAAAACTAGCGTTCTTCAATAATTGAGAAAAAAGAAAAATAATCTTTTATGAATTAATGACGGAAAAACCAAATAGAAAATAAGATAGGAAATAATAATATTCCCTTGAGTCTTTATACCTTTCTATTTCCTAAAACAACTAGAAAAATAGAGTCTAATTCGTCAAAAGATAAAGCCTTATTCGACTAGGAAACCCGGAATAATCCGCGGCCGCGGATTTTCGGGCTGCAAAACAGCGTCAACTTGCAAAGACCATATCTCCCAAACTAGAAGTCGTATCGGGGCGTGTAATATATCGTTGGAAAGCTCTTCAAGTCTAGTTTCCAACCCCACTGGAATCACGGAATTCCGATCTCGGATAATAAGTTATGATCAAAAGAGTGCACATGACTCAATTTCCATACTTCTTTTAATACGTTTCCGCTATTTTGGTTGCAATCCGACTTGAAGATGCCCTTTGGACTTCTCATTTGACTTAGCTCCTTCCTAGATGCTTCTCATGCTTAAGCTTGTCCAATAATACTCCAATTGTGTTCTCAATACCTGAAAACTATCAAAAACACCGAAAACACACACAGAGTAATATCTTCTCAACTTAAGTAACTTTATGCAATTATGGACTAAGAATGCAACTAAATGATCCTAAAATGCAACCTAAATGCATCATGAAATGCCTATATTAACATGACTTATCAAATGTCCGGAAAGATTTACCTATGTAAGCTAGAAGTTTGGCCGCTTCATCAAGTCTTAGGCTTGACTTGGAATGCTTATGAATGGATATGGACACCAAGGCTTCATAGGTGTCGGAGGTTTTAAGAACCTAGTTTATGTTTGTGTGTATTAGTAACTTCAATAATTTGTAATGGTTATATGATTCAAAGCTTTGTCTATCATTATGATCTAAATTATTGTAAAGATTACTTTTACTAAATGGAAATTCAATCGTTAGATATTTCCATGATGCATGAACATGTGTGTTTGCGATTTATAGCAAGTTGAAAAACTTTTCAACATTACCCTATAAATGGGAGGAGGATTGTTGGAACATTTATAGGGTAATGGGTTTGAAACTCATAAGGGTATGTACTAGAAGAGGAGGAGGTCTAGTATGCAAAAGGCTAGAATGTATCAAGTGGCAAAACGCATTGATAAACCAAGGGAGACAGAAGACTGGCCGCGAGTCGCGACAAGCGTCGCGAGTCGCGACAGGCGTCGCGGGTCGCGACCAGCGCCTCGCGGCTCGCGAGCTTTTTTGCGAGTCGCGACGTGTCTTCTGCCTTGGAATGCGAAAAGTTGCCTCGACGGTTTTATATCCGTTGTGATGCTTTGTTGATCATTTTAATGAGTTTAAGGTCCTTTAATCAGTAGATTAAAGACCTTTGATGAGTGATTAAGATGGGGGTTATGTGATTAACCTCTCTAGTCAATGTGATTAAGTTGGGGGTTATGTGATTAACCTCCCTAGTCAATGAAAGGTTTATTCTTCCTATATAAACCTTGGGATTCCTATGAGTGAAGGGTTGGAAGAAAATCTGATTTTCTATACTCTCAAATACTTCTTGCTTTGCTTAAGAGAAACCTTGCAATCTTCTCTTGAGTGTTCTTCACAAACACAAAAACACAAGTTCTTGTTGATTCACTTAGAAGATCATCTAAGTGGATTGTTTCTCTCCATTGTATCTCATTAGTTATTTCGTGGTAACCCGGTGATCTTAGAGGGGCGAAATTAAACTAATAGGAAAGCGTAGTTTCCGTGCCTTGGAGTGGATATCCGGTTCTCTCATTGATCACACATCTAACAGTTCAAAATCCAAGTTTCAGAAGCAGGTGATCTTGGCCGGTGTAACAGTTGTTGTTTATCATGTATGGAGATGCAGAAATGATTATTATTGGATTCATAGTGTGGCTACTATTAGTAGTAGTATTACAAGAATTAAAAGTGAAACTAGCCTTAGAATCAATGTTGTAATGTCCCAGAAAATTGCTAGTCGACATTAGTAGTGGTTTATGCATTTGTAATGTGATATGATGTATGTATAGTTGTTTGTGTTCGTTCTCTTCTCCAAAAAGTCAAACCTAGTTGGTTTGTTTGGTTTAGAGTTTGGATAGGATGTATGGTGTTTGCCTGAACGAAATCTTACTTATTTAACAAAAAAAAACTAGTAATATATGGAGATATGATAATATTATTGTTGATATATGTCTTGAATTATCTAGCTCTAGGAGTAATAAAACACGAGGGGTCTCACTACCCGATCAGCGGGTCGTGGTCCAAGGGGAAAAGCCCTCGATGGGGAGTGGGGGGAAAGCCCTGGAGGGGGAGTGGAGGGAAATGCCTATCATTGGATTTAGATTAATTAGAAGGGTACTATATAAACCCTATAATTAATCTTTGCCTCCATGATTTTGCTGTAATATGTATTCCTCCTAAAGGTAATAAAAACGTTTCTTTTGTGCCTATGAATGTACCTAACACATTGTTATTGAACGATGTTAATTCTTGGGTCGGTTGTTTTTAATTTTCCGTTTTTTATTACTTCTGTAATAACAATTATAAACAAATTTAAAAAGTTGGCATAAATGTACAACATAGAAAATATTGAACCTTATAAAAAAAAAAGACATAGAACATACAATTGGCCTTGTAAGAGACCATCTACTTTAAATTTAAAAATAGGTGCGGCCCAAGCCCAATATTAAGAAGAGAACGGACCATCTTTCGGAATATACTAACTACTTTAATCTATTTAGTGACCATTTTAAATTATATAGTGATCAGTTTATTCTATTCAACAATAACATTTTTAATTCATTTAGTGACTAATTTAATCCATTTATTGACTAGTTTAATCCATTTCGTAAGAGTGTCAGACTATATTTTAAAATTATTTGTTGTAATTCGACATTCAAAGGGAAACAAAGGAACGAGAAGAGAATGGACGACTAGGATGGTGTAAGATACCTAGAAATAGCGGGTTAGAGAGAAATGAAACGGGCTTGTTACGAGAATGTAGCCTTGAGTTGTCTAATTTTATATTAAAATTAGGCCGTCTATTATAATAATTTGTGTAGAAAATATTGAAGATCTTCATTTATCCAAAACATAAGTGTTATATATAGCAAAAAAAGGCTAAATACAGCAAAACAAAATAAAAGACTAAGTTACGCCTCATAGAAGGGTCATGGTCATACTAAACATGATAGG
This sequence comes from Beta vulgaris subsp. vulgaris, assembly GCF_026745355.1. Lineage (NCBI taxonomy): Eukaryota > Viridiplantae > Streptophyta > Magnoliopsida > Caryophyllales > Amaranthaceae > Beta > Beta vulgaris. The sequence goes on from NC_079209.1 coordinate 6,456,257, forward strand.
GGGTCATCCATAACAAATGACCCCCCTATCGAGGGGTCATCTATGATAAATAACCCCCTCGTAGGAGAACCATGTAGGACAAATGACCCCCTAATTAGGAAAAGAAAAAAAATGATCTCATGCTATACTTTGAATAGACAATAAATTTGAAATTACACAATTCAGTACTCACCGAACTGCTGTTATTATTTTTATTGTAATTCGGAAAAAAAAAATGATCGCTAACATTGTAATGCGCTATGATCTGTTGGTAATCTTATGTACAACTGTTATACTATATTGGATAATTAGATACAGCAAATAAATAAGAAATTATAAAAGCATTTTGTGTTTCTTTTAACTATAAAAAAAGATAAAATTAACCAAGGTTAAATTCTATAAAAGATTAAATGATGTATTTAGCTTTATCTTTGTGCTGTATTTAGCATACCCATAACGGAAATTTAAGACACGACTACGGAAGACATATTCTACCAAATTCGAAAAGGAAAAAAAAAGAGAAAAAAAAAGAAAAGGAAATACATTTATGCACATGAAAATACAACTGTGTGATCCAAGAAGCTTACTGCAAAGGCTCAACAGCTACGACACTCACATCACCTAATTATGGTATATGATTACAAATTTGATGATAACATGAATCTTCATGCTCACCAAAACCTTTCTTTTCGAGTGAATTATTAGGTAAGCTAGGCTTATCAAAATATTTTAGTCACATGGAGATTCAACCTAATCAATAATCAAGAATGAGTTAGTGATAAATTCAGATAATCCCAACCTAATCTTTATCATCTATGAATGGGTAAAGCATTATTTCTCTTTCAAATGTAAAAATAATCCCAAGTTTTAGATATCATTCAAATAGCTAGGTTACCAACTAAAACTATTACTTCATTTATTTCCCTATTCCACTTTGACTTTGCATTAGTTACATATTTGAGAATTTTTTTATTTAAATTTATATATAACAACAAATGTTATCATTTAAATTTTTTTAAGATTTATATCTTTGTGTACAAAAAATGTTTAAGTTTCTTTTTTTTTGATAGAAAATTATTAGAAATACTGAGGGTTAAAGTTATTACATTATATATATAATGTGAGAACACCCTCTTAGGGTGAGAACACCCTCTTAGGGTGAGAACACCAACTAATGACTTATGTGAGAACAAATTTGAACCATTAGATGCTTAAATCTAAAGGTTGATATTTTTCTAAAAACAAAAACAAAAAAAAATCTCCTTCACCCATCTCATATCACGATATTTTCATTTCAACCCGCATTTCTCTCTTCTCCTCCTCATTATCACTCCTCTCACCATCAATGATGGAATCAACACCACCAACATCCAGCGACCAGTACTACCACCGCGATTCTCTATCCTCTCACCATCAATGGTGGAATCTACACCATCAACATCCGGCCGGCGAGACTAACACTACCACCGTGATTCTCTAGTACTCTCACCATCAGTGGTGGAATCAATACCTCCAACATCCGATGACTAGCACTACCACCACGATTCTCTCTTCTCCTCCTTCGTCCAATAAGCGATTCAAATTTTCTCTCTCATTCTCTCTCCTCCTTCCAAAATCATTACCGAAAACAGGTGATTTCGCTTATTACTCTTCCGGACACATCATTGGAATCGACGATTTATCTTCTCCTTTTTTGCACGGTGCTCATCGACTTGTTTTTGCTTCGATTTTGCCGGACTTAGGAGATATTGTCATCAATTTGGCTAGCGTCGTCGACTTGTGTGCTCTCTCGTCTCCAAGTTAAGTTATTATATATGATGTGAAAATAGTATATATGTTTTTCAAAGCTTTAGTTCAATTTTGTTGTTTGATTTAATGGAGTTTTCTTCAAAAACTTTTGATTTTGGTATTGATTGAAATATATTAGAATTGATTATAGTTTGGTATGGAATTCTACTGGTATTGATTGAAATTTTGGTATTCCACATTATCATCGTTTCGATTATAATCACATTATCACCATGAACAATGTATGCAAAATGTATATCATGTTGTAATTTAATGTATATCATGTTCTAAATCAGTATATATCATGTTCTAAAATATAGAGCAACATGTTCTAAAACGATGCACATCATGTTCTAAAATGGATACATTATGTTCTAAAATAATGTATATCATGTTCTAAAACGATGTACATCATGTTCTAAAACAATGTACATCATGTTCAGACCTACATCTATTCTCTCATGATATGTGTTCTCATTTGAAATATTTCAGAACATAATTAAAATAATTTGAAACATGCTTGAAAATATTTCAGAACATGTTTGAAAAGTTTTATAATACATATGAAATATTTCAAAACATAATTAAAATAATATGAAACATGTTTGAAATAATTCAGAACACACTTGAAATATTTCAGAACATCATTGAAATAATTCAAAACATGTTTGAAAAAATTTAGAACACACTTGAAATTTTTTATGAACATAATTAAAATAATTTGGACGATGTTTGAATAATTTAGAACATGTTTGAAAAAACTCAAAATATTCTTTAACTATTTTAGAACATAAGCTTGATATTTCAGAACAGGTATATATGTATATATATTGATTATATTCTCATGTTCTAAAAATAATATGTTTGTGTTCTAAATTCTAAAGTGTTCTCATATAAGTATGTGTTCTCACATAAGAGGGTATTTTCACTAGATCCCAACACTATTTTTCACCATTAGTATGTCAATTTCTTTTCCAAACCACTTTCAGATTCTCCAATATAGAGCAAGTGTGTAAGTTTTCACATCTCATATGGCACACGTACAACCAAACCAAATCTTTAACAATAGTAAAAATTAGAATGTTTTTCATGTTAACAATTTCCAAATAATACCCCCAATTTGGGGTTGAGAGACGGTTGCATCAATATGTTATACTTCCTCCGTTTCTTTTTACTCGCTATACTTTCCATTATGAGAAGTTTCACATTACTTGCTACACTTCTTTTTTGGGCAATAAACTCTATCTATCTCTCTCCTCCCACATGGGTCCCTTTTCTTTTTACTCTCTACCTCTCTCTTCTCCAAAAATTGCCTAGGAGTCCGTGAAATGAGAAGTGTAGCGAGTAAAAAGAAACGGAGGAAGTATGTAATGTAATCATTGTATAAGAAATCTAGTACAATTATTTGAATCATAGCTCTTCTTGGCTCCCATGCAACTGGCCATGGTTTGAATCCCCTCCCCACGCATTTTCAACCACAGAAATGTCTTAGGTAGGATATATGGAGTTCGTTTCTTGAGATTAATGTTTCTTATGTAGTTACAAGTATAAAATTACAAATTTTCAAATAATTTTGGTTGTAAAACGCCACAAAAGAGGTTGTAAAAGTGAGAAACTAGAAGAAAATATTATTATCTGACTTTTGGTGCAAACAGAAATTATAATGTTTTATTAAGAATAATAAGTTACACAAATAGCTAATTAAGATTTGAGGGTGGTTGATGGATGCAAGTAAAACTTGTTTTCAAGAGTGGACGTTCACAAGTTGTGTACTTGAAGCTAAAATTATAACATAAGTATAGCTTATCACATCACCAGTTTGCAATATGATAGATCTAGACATGTAAACAGTACATAACTACATGCATGATGCATGATCCCTTACTCGTAGCTGACTAATAGATTCTTCAGTCTCTAAATCATGAAGTGAGAACTAAAATTAATTTCTAGCAAATACAGCTAAGTTTAATTACTTACTCTAAACATATCATAACTTCATAAGTGAGCCCCCAATTTAATTTCTAGACAAGTGACATAAAACCTTATTGCATTACCATTATTGAGAAGTCACAAATGTACTATTTTTCACCATTAGTATGTCAATTTTTTTATATTAAAATTGTAATAATCTAACATTTTATAATCGTAATATGCCACCTTAATTTCAATAATAATAATAATATATTAACGATTTACCCTCTATTCAAAATAAAGAAACTAATAAGATATATGTTGATCTTTTCCCTTTGCCTACGAGTAAGCGAATATTTTTTTTAGGAAAGATAATTGGTTCGAAAACCAACTCATACTAGCCTACTAGCATACAGGCACACCAATTCAAATGCTCTGGGTACAAGGCTAAACGCCCCAGAAAACAACATGACTAAAGGCCGATTGGTACCACAAGTGAATTCCCAAATAATATATTGTTGAGATGATGATTCGAACCCTGAACAATTCATTAGAATTCAAGATGGTACTCCACTTAGCTATTACCTCTTTCTCCAGAACATATTTTTTGTGAACCATGCAAATTTGTGTTTCAATATAGTGCCAATGTTCTGTACGTTATCAAAATATGTTTTCTTTGTCCACTTCAATTCATCAATATAAATAGTCAAAAAGTGAAATATTGCAAGTAGAAAGAATAATAATGGTGATGAAATAATAAAACTTGTGCGAAATTAAGAATGTTGTACTTCTTGACAACTGAAAAATCACATCGATATTGATTCATCAAAGTTAAGCAACGGATTCGTTACATATGTACTCCTATATAATCAAGGTTACTAACTTACCAATAAAAGTAGACCATGCATATTACTGACATAACTTTCATGGTACGTACGTAGTATATTAATCATAATTACTCATGCTAATGCTACTACTTAGAATTACACCGACGTCCGATTCATACAAGGGGGAAAAAAAGACGTACGTGAACTAAATTAACCCTGATTATCTTAATTAATTTATCTCACAGATGAAGAGTAGTATCAACATCTGAGACATGAGAATCTTCAAATTTATAAGCACTTGATACACAAGAAGAAGGCCTAGTACTCATGGTTGAACTTGCTCGTCGGAAGTGTTCAGCAGCAGCGACAGCGGCGGTGGCGGCAACAACCGTAGCATTTTTGTAGGACGGCGACGTCGCCGGAGGCCAAAGAGTGAGAGATATGTCATTACTATTATTATTATTATTATTATTATTATGATAATTATTGTGATTATTATGATGAGATAATATTGATGATGATGATGGTGATGTTGATGATGATGAATTACAAGAAGACTTACGGTTGTAGTTGCTATAATAATAATTGGGTGGAAGAAAAATCTGAATCTCATCATCATCATTATCATCATCATTATCATTATCATGACTATGATCATTATAATTATCATCATTATTTGTAGTATTATGAGAAGTTGCAGGCTCGTAATTATATGAATCAGTAGGAGTTTTTTTGTAATCAGAAAATATTGTAAGAAGCTCTTTTTTCTCTCTCATTTCCTTCACTCTTTGAAGTTGCTTGAATCTCTCTTGTAGGAGAACTATGGAGGATTGAACTACACCATGTTCTGCTTGATGCTGTGTACTCAACATTTTGTTGTTTTGTTGGAATGTGTTTTTGAGGAGTAATGTATCTTGAAAGTTGCAATTAAAGCTAAAAGTTGAAATAATGGGGATTGAGAGAGAAGTGTGCAAGTATTTCTGAGAGGTCATAAAGAGAAGGGGTATATATAGGGATAACCTAGCTAGCTAAGCATGCAGTGACAAGTTATTTTGGGATGTAAACTTTTGTATTTATAAAAAAAGCAATATTCCCACAGTTTAGTTTGTTATAAATTGTTTCACTTTAATTTCTATTTTACATCCACCAAGTTATAACTTTCGCCATTAATAATTAATATTATTAACTCTACATTAGTAAATAATAGTAAGCATATAAATTCTTGTATCAAACGGTCAATTAATTAAACTACTATTATTCAAACAAAAATAATTAATGTTACAAAAATTTGATAAGAAACTAAAGTTAGTTTATGAAAAAGTTATAGAGCAAATACCTTAAAAGTGAAAATTTTAAGTTGTACAAAATTACTTAAAGCTAAGTAAAATACGTAAAATATAATTAGTTTTATTGAGTAAGACGGTATAACAAAAAAAAAATATAATTAGTTCTATTAAGTAAGACGGTATAATAGGAGACCAGCTAATAATGATATGTGTGCCTTTTGTGCTCTCCAAATATATAAAAATATATCTTTAGGTTCTCAAAAATCATTCTGAAAATTGATTGATTTGGTCTTTTATGAAAAGAAGAGATGAGAAAGGAGGGAGAATCGGGGGATAAGTAAGAAAAGTCCAAGAGGAAAAAGGATGGGAAAAAGGAGGGTGGCCAAATATTTAGGAGTAACTTTGGTCTTCACAAAAGATACAAAGAGAGATTATAATAAGTAGTACTTGTAAAGTAGAAAGTGGCCAAATACAAGAAGCCAAAAGAATGTTAGAAACTAGCACTTTGGACGGGTATGTTTGGAAGAATAATAGGTTATATGAATGAAGCCTTTCAACTTGCATCCAAAAACTTGCCCACTTTTTTTCTTTTAAATAATTATTATTCTCACAATTTAGCCTCCTTTTTCTCCCCTTCAGTAAAAAAAAGAAGAGGTGAATGTGCCCCTTTTTTCTTGAGGGGAAACTTTTTTCCTGTGATGTTTCCCCTTCATCATTCTTGTTGAGGATTTTAGAAGAGGAATAAACATGATATTCATTTTATATCTTGGTGTTATTTTACAGTCTCTCCTTATATCATGTCTTCGCATGTACTCCGGTAGCATTCAAGTAATGCCTCTTAATTTCACCAGTTTCGTCTTCTGCTTTGTAAATAACTTCCGTACAAAATAGGATTCTCTGATATCATATGATCAATACGAATAGGAGAATATATATGTGAGGTTTTAAAATTAGAAAGGTCTTTATTAAGAACGTTTAGTTTTAGTTCATATATGTTTTGTTACGCATAATTATTACTGGTATGACTATTTTATCGATGCTAAGTTTATACATACTTTACATTAGGTTATACATATTTGTTATCATTTTATACCTATTTGTCCTCAGCTTGTACATATCTTATATCTATATATGAACTAATATGAAATATGTATTAACTAAGTATTAGATTTGCATAGAAACTGACTTAAATATGTATAAACTAATAACAAGTACTTGTAAATAGAACTTACAAAAACCTACCTCAGTATATTGAGACAATCTCAGCTAACTTATTTTATTTAACGTATTTTTGGGGGGGGGGGGGAGTGTATTGAAGAGTGCATATTCATCTTGAATCATGTTATTGGATGTCATATATCATTCTCTAGTTAAAAATAATAGTAATACAAGAGAAATTTTTTTGGGGCCCTATTAGGGACCCTTTGGTAAGAAGAAGGACCCTATCGGATCAACACTTCTCGCAGGTTAACCAACCTAACTAAACAGGTTAACACTTGAGAATATGGGGGATAAGGAAATTCCTACTCTCAAACACAAATAGGTAGTGGGATTCGAACTTGTGAGTTTCCCACCACCTCCACGAAGCAAGCTTGGTTAATAATACAATAGATTTTTTTTTAAAAACTAAGATAAAGAGAAACCTTGACAAGTTGAGGGGGAATAAAGGGGATCCCAACTTACAAGGGTGAGAATGAATCCCAGGACTACCTCCTAATTAAAGCCGAAAGAAAAGCTCTAACCACTAGATTATTCCTCACTCTCATAATATAATAAAAATCGTATTAAAACCAAAGCTCATATGTACGTATGCGTATCTAGATATACCATCATGGTCTTCTCAAAAAAGAAACGAAAAAATAGTACCATCATGGTCTAATCATATTAAGAATGGAAGACAAGAACCTAGCTAATAGATTGCCCATCTGCCTGTTGAAGTAGGAATAGCTTTTAATTTTTGTTGTTGTTGTGATTAGAATGCTAAATTTTAATCTACGTTCTCTTGATATTCAAAAGTGATCAAATAGTTATATTAGTTTGAACTTATACAATTGTAGATATTTATATCGGACTCATATGTGATACGACAATACATCATTATTAAAATTAATAAGCAAGTTTTGTATAAGATCACTTCACTTGCTACCCTAGAAACGTTAATGTTTTAGCTAAAGACAATGTCGTATTTAACAATATTACACTTTTCTTCGAATGAGTTACTTTTACGTATTAAAAATGACCCTTTTAAATTAACAACTTATCTCTTCTTACAATTATTATTCTAAGCTATGTCCTTACTCAATACCTTTAAAGTCTATGTCCTTACTCCAGTTGGAGAGGGTGGTCATATCAATACAACTTTATCCTTATACTAATTCTTATCATTTTAATCCAAAAAAAAACTTACTAATTGTTTGGTTTACATGAAAAATCAAAATTCTCATGAAATTACAGTTCGCCAAAAAATAAATTACTTAATCAAATCAATGAAAAATTGGTTAAATTATTTGGTTGACAATGGGGGAATTAAATTCCCATGAGAATTTCTACTTAACTAGGCGGAACTAGGTAAGTAACTTCCTCCATTTTGTGGAAACTCAAAATTCCTAGGAATTTCTAATTCTTTCAATTTGGTATTTTGTTGTCAACAAAACAACTCACCAAATTTTCAATTTCTAGGAAATCCTATTTCCCATGTTTTCTCATATCAACCAAACAACCACTTACTTGAAAAGGAATTAATGATGATTATTTTGTTACTCCCTCGGTTTTTTTTTTATATCTTTTTCACTTGGAATCATGACAGTGTTCATACACTGAGAAAATCTTCTCAATTTTTTACAATTTATAATAAAAAAAAATATAGTCATATAGGGTCTTGTTTGATTCGTCTCACTTAATACTTTATTAATATTCAATAGTCATTATTTTTACTAATATAAAATTAAAGACATTTAAGTTCAAAGAGGCGCATTAAGAGATGCGCAAATAAACGTGATAAGGATAAAGAAAAACTGAGGGAGTACTTCGCACTTCGTCATAACTAAAGTACTAAATGAGAAGTCGAATATTTTCGCTAATGACCCATTTCAATTTTTATCACTATATTTTTGACAGGTTCGTTTCAATTTAATTCATCCTAACTGATAATCCATTAGGGCACAACCGTTTTCCTCTCTCTAAAGTTTCCTCTCCCCAAACCCTAAAACACAAATACATCTAGTCGCCTACCTCCCCAGGCTTGCCGGTGGCTGCTACCTCAGCCTAGTCGCCGGCGAGCCTCCCCCATTGCTGCTTAGGTTGTAGGCTTAGTTTTTAGGGCCATTTACTCCCTCTTCCCCTCCCTCGAGTTTTCCCCCACCCTATTCTAGTCGCTCCCCTGCCCCCTCCCAGCCCCATCCCCGGTCAGTGGTTGTTCAACTCGCCTGAGATTGAGTTTCAGATCGCCGCTGCTGAAATGTTGCTCCCCTTCCCATTTCCTCCCCCCATCCCCTATTCAGTGGTTATTTGGTTAACCTAAGACGGACGATGGGTTGCCGCCGTCGACGTGTAGGTCTTCCCCTCTTTCCTTTCTGCTTTCAATAGTTTCGTGGTTTAGTTTGCTTTACATCCCCTATTTGGGTCTATTTGGTTCGTGATTTAGGTTTGTTAGGTTAGTGTGGTGCTTGTTCATTCGCGTGTTGCTCAGTCTTCCCCCATCCCCGTCGCTGTATGTTTATTTTGGCATCTATATATGATCCCCGTACCTGTCTCCGTCCTCGCGTCTAGTTGGCACAACCCTATTTAGTGTTGTGTTTGTTTTGGGCTTCCCCTCCCCCTCCCCTGGTTTTGTATCAGGCTCCCCTTTTGCTATCCCCCAGTTAGTGTCGGGTTTCCCCTCCCCTTCCCCCTTGTTAGTGTCGGGCTTCCCCTCCCCTTTCCCCCTGGTTGTTGGGTTCTCCAACTAGTTATGTCAGGTTTTTTTTTCTTAAAAAGCGTGTTAAATCTCCAAATAATAGGAGTGCGTTGTTTTCGAGTTGGTAAAGTTGTATCCGTGGTTGGTTGTGGCCATCGACAAGTGTATGTCAGTTGGGTCAAGATTGGTGATTCAAGGTTGTAATAGTAGAATATGTCAGTTTTTGAGAATATGTGCTGAGGGACACAGCGACTCAAGAAGTTCGTGAGCATGGACGAGACAATGATAGGTATTCATAGTTGGGATGTATGTTTTCCGGTTTTGCAAATCGGAGGTGTGTTTGAGAGCTCAACTTTTTTGGCTCTCTTTTTAGCTTGACATTGATATTCATGGTCCTTGTCTTGATAACTTCAATTTTGAAGGCGGCACCCCAGTTGCATCTGGGGGATTTTCAACACGTTCACTCATCTGCGTTTCTCATACCTCATGGAGAAACCTGAAATAGTCTCAAGCAAGAGTAATGAGTCACAATGGAACGTGACACTTCAAGAGATCATGAGCCCGAAATCCCCATCGATAGCAGATTGTTGGGATTGCTCATGCGGCGAGACGCGACGCTCGCCGGTGGTTGTTCGTTGTCCGGATCGTGAATGTCAGCCGCTGCTTCTATCACTTCGATCAGCATTCCGAGGTTCGAATCCATCATTACAAGCACTGACCAACGATGCTCGTTCCCAAGCGTTTTATATCATTGGTAATTATTTTGGTTTTAGATGGAATGTACGAGCTCATAAAACTCATTTAGGCTTGTTTGTTTGGTTTAGGCTTGGTTGTATTAGCATTAGGCTATACTTAAACTTTTAAATTACTGTACAATTTCTCGTTGTAAAAAAAAAAAAAAAAACTGATAATCAAAAACAATCACAAACTGTAATTAGCAATATACATGGTTAAGATACATGTTATTAATTTATTCAAAATTTCATGACAAGACTGAAGACACTACATATTTAAATTTGAAGTAATAGGATAGGCATTCAAATCAAGTTCTAATCAAAGTAAGGTCACTTCACATATAGGTTGATTTAGGTCTAGAAATTGACTTTTTCGTAAATTCATCCGAACTATGGGATACATATGTAAATACAATGAACAGGAGTCATAATTAATTTCGTCAGCGACACACTACACATTCTTTTTCCATGATTTATTTTGGTGTAAATCTTGACTAAGACTATCACACAGTATATAATCGGTAAGATACAAATTTTAATCGAGTTTATGGAAATGATATATGCATGATGCATCTATAAATACAATGAATGGAGCCCAATCAGAACCAAGCCGAAATTGAGAATAAAGAATCAATCTAAATCCTTAATTCATTAAACTCGAATGGTCTAGATGTTTTCCGTGTTACTAACAGCCTTTGTCGTAAATTTACAACTTCATAAACTGGTTTTCATTTTCTTTAATAATACACTTAATGTAATAAACTATATCTCATTTTAGATAAATATGAGTATGGCTCGTCAAGTGATACAATATTCATAAGGAGAGATCCAACAACCATTTAATAAATATGAGGGAAACAATAAGTGAAAAATTATACAAGAAAATGTATGTATAATATTTCATTATTAGTCATCTTAATAGATCTTCGACTAATTAAATAATTAACGAGAGATGAAGTTAGACATAATCCCCATATATTGTAAGTGATACCTTAGGAAGTACGATCTTTTAATTTCTGTTGTACCAACATACATAGTATAATTGAAACTAAGAACATTAGATATGGAACACAATAATTGTTTCAAACTTTGACTGCATCCCATACATGTAATTTCCTATTCATGATTCTCTCTGTTGTATTGGATCATTACGTGGGTGGGGGTAGTGTGAAACATAGACAATGACAAGCAATAGAAGTGGGAATAATCTATGGAGTTTATGATGCTTTTCTTGAAACTAGATATATAAAAGATAGAATGTACAATAATAATAATAGTGGAGAAACATGCAATAAAGAAACTATATTACATACCAAAACATTCCCTCCTTTTTCTCTCTCTCCAACGCGCACCATATTTGTCTTGGAGTGTTTGGATGTAAATGGCATGCTAAGATGAAAGCTGCGGTTGCTATTGGATGCTTCCTTTTGTACCACAAGATAAAATAGATAAAGAGAGAATTGAAAGGGAAAATTGGAGGCTCCTACTAGCTTTACTATATGATCTACTTATTAGTATCAATGTAATTTTCTTTAATTTGTGGGTGTTTGTCGAGAAACGAAGAGAACATATATTGGATGAAGGGAACAAGCTAGGGCGTGCATTTGAGACTTTCTATGAGATTGCCGTCTCAATTTGCATGGAATTTACATACTTCTAAATATGTACCATTAAACAAGATAAGTCACCATTGGACATTGGTTGGTGTGTATGTTGCTAGAAGACTAATGAATATTGAATCTAATTATATGCGTAAGATTTTTTTTTTCTTGATCACTTTTTCTTTCTTTCTTGGTAGGTAGACTAGTTAGTGGGTGGGTTGGTGCCGCTTGATATTAGCTCGAGTTATGAGTGGGTTACTTGGTTAAAAGTGTGTCGACTTATGTGGGTTGCATGATAACAAGCAGGTCACATATCAATAAAGGATTTTTTTTATATTGAGAAAATTTGCATAAATAAATAAAGTTTACATAGTACATGTTACATACTACTTCGGTTATTAATAACCCTTACAATACTTAGAAGAGAAAGTAAAACTAAATAACAAGGAACAAAAAGGGTATTATAAACGCCTCGATCCGTTGGATCCTTTGTTGTTGAGATGACTTGGTTCTCAACCTACAAGCTCGTCAAGCCATTAGTAATACTTTCATTAAGGATGATTGAGCGCCAGTTAAAATCATACTCATCGAGGACACATGAGAGCCTAAAAAACTTAAAGAACAAGGAGAGAAAAGGAAGGGTAGTAATAATTCGGGCAGGAGACACTGTGAATTGCTCACAAGCAACAAGAGTAACTAAAAGTGACTTGATAAGCATATGCTATGAACCCCCAAAAATTGAGGAGCAGCGTAAAGATAAGAAGTTTTGAAATCGATGAAATTCAATGTCATCGCTAACCGAAAATGAGAATTAATCGCAGTTAATATCAGACACAAACTAACAACCCCAACCCAATAATACCCACACCCCTTCCACTCAAGTCTCTTCTCCTTGACATACTCTCCAAAGGAAATCTCCAACACTTTTGGCCAGAAATAGAGGGTCCTCCTAACCCACAAACACAACATGTCCTCCAAACTTCAACCTCCATCCATTAGGGGGGAAACGACATCAATTAACCACGCCTTTAGGCTTCTATTCCCAAAAAACTAACTTCTTAACGTCAACAATCATCCAAGTTAAACTATCCCGTACACGAAATGCACAACTAAAGCACCAACTTGAATACCAACGAGCTGGTACTTGACACAACAACTCTATCAAGAAAGCATTCAACATAACTAAATAGAGGCCAAAGCAACACTACCCACCAGTAAGAACTAATATTAAACACACTAACACAAGCTAACAAGGACCAATAAACCGCATAACCAAACAAAAGCAGCGGAAAACCAAAACAAATAGCCGATTCCTAATACCCAAAACAGAAACCCTAACCTAATCTTTACCTTTACCGTCAAGATCGGGGTAACTCTAAAATCGCAAGACAGCAGCGACAAGGTTAGCTCCAATAGATCTGAATAGAATTCACCCTGTAGAACTTGAAAACTAACCGAAAAAGTCGAACTTGAGACCCGGTGGAACTTGTGGAAGACATGGTCTACCCCCGTCTTTGCCGGGGAAGAAATTGACCTAAAACTTCAAAATTTTGAACGACAAAGACGCAAGTGAAGTAGTAGGATCACTAGTTACGCTAATCGACCGGTGAGGTAAAAGAGATATGTCGAGGAAGAAAGCGACACAATTAGTCGCGTGTGGCTCAACTTCTCCGCCGGTGACGATCTACTTGCGAAGACGATTGGAATGAACGAAAGAACAGTGATGGGTAGGCTCGTTGGCGACGAGGATGATGAAGATGCTCAGGCTCGTCTCCAGCGAGCCTAGGAGGCGGCTGCACTGGTTAGGGTTTCTTTGGGGGGGGGGGGCGTTTCTCAGTGAAAGAAAGAAAGTTTGGCTCAAGTTTTTGTATGTACTAATGAAGTTACCAATAAAGGAGTAAGGAGAAATATAATTGAGCATCACAGTTAGAATTTACCATACATTTTCTCTTTCATAAACAGTTATTAGTATATCTGTTTTGGCTTTATATCAAGTTATTTTGAATTACTTTAGGGGAAAAAATTAAGGTAAACTGAAATCGGCTAAGATGGGTTCATGTTAGTTCAGCTCATTATTTCAAATAATTAAGAAAATCTAGATAGATGCATGGAACACAACCTCCCTTAATCTAGTTTTTACGTCTATTGAACTACCTTATTTTTATTTTTTTTGAGGGGTATTGAACTACCTTATTTATTAACAAAGTCTATTGATAGATATGTATTTCATACATTACATATATGCTCATAAAGGATAATTGTAATATGAGTATCTTGGCTGAGGATTAAGCTTGGCAGATTAAGGAGTTATTTCGATCAATTAATTTTAATTTAATTTAATCAATCCAAATCATATCAGATTGATAAATTTATCAATTTTATTTAAATCCTGCTATTTATTTTACAATTTCAATCAATTAAATCGAGTTTGCTTTCTAATAGTTTTATATTTTATTTTATGCAAAATATTTCTTGTTTCTTTTTTGCAAAATATTCAATCAATATTTCTATAATAATCCTGTCACAAAAATATTTCTGTATTAGTCGTTCTAGTTATTTGGTCAATTTCGGTTTGGTTTAAAATGGGGTTACTTTATTTTGAGTGAAGTTTGTGGTCCGTTTCAAACGTCCCAAATTTGAGATCTTGAAAAGGGTTTTGTACTGTCTTTCGAGATCAAGACTATTATGCATTGCATCATTGCATGTGCATGAATGTATTACCATATTCATATGTACCCATGCATGCTAAGTTGGGAGTTGGAACTGAGTTGGGACCATTAGTGCATTAGTGCTCCATATTAGAAAATCAAATTATTCTAAAGCAATAATAACGATGTTGTCCTTAAGAAGGTTTTAACCCCTATTATCAAAATACCTGTGATGGGAATATGCTCAACCACTTCCATGATAATCTTCTTCTCAAAAACAAAAACAAAAAAAAAAATTATACAATAATCGTTGAACTATTAGGATCACGTTATGGAATAATAGAAATATATATGACTTCATCCTAAAAATAGCAATCATATATGATTCTTCCATAATATATATTTTTCAAATTAATTTACTCAAAAATATTCATTGTAGAAAATCATTGCATCATTATTCTTCCATAACCCAGGCCAAAAATATGACATGATGGCACATATACTCCCTTCTCCCAAACAAATGATACAAAGTGAACAATAAAAATTACATGTATAAAGACTCGAATACAACACAACCTCTAATTTGAAATGCATACACAATAATCAAGCTATCTACAACATATTGGTTTATTGTGGGACAGTTCTTTGAAGAATAGAGTTTCATCCTGTTAAAATTGGTGACTTTTTGTGAAGAAACTAAGTTACACAACGTCAAACTTGGGACGTTATTTTGATCAGTTTTTGCGGTTTTGGCATAGTCTGATCGTAATTTAGATTTCGTTAGCTTAATGATATACATCGAAACAAAGTATTTAGAGACATGATATATAACAACCCCCGTAATTATTGATTTCAATAAGTGCTAGTTGCTAAACAAATAGAAAACTCATAATACATTCTATTATCCCAAATGTTATGGCCCAAAATACTTAGCAGCTCATATGCTCCTGCCAACATTGTTGGAGCAGAAGTGAAGTAATAAGACTACTGCTAATATATTTATTCCCCATTTGGCTGCTTCATACCCATCAAAAGATTTAAATTCACCATCAAATTCAGAATTAAAATATCATAATAATCATTGTTATTAATACCTTCATCCCTTTCTTTGATCCCAACACCATATTCCAAGTTCCAACCCTAAAATAAGTTAAGTTTAACAATAATAGTTCTATAAACTTAAATTCAACAAAATTAAGTTAATTTAAATAAAAATATATAAATTTATGCATATGTAAATTGAAAATAACGGAACCTACATCAATGCCTTTATTTCTTGTCGGCCTTCTACATATTTCTTAATCCACTATACATTGATATGTGTTTAATTAGGAATTCAATCATTTGTAGATAAATTAAGAAGGCAAAAGGAAGAGAAAATGATGTACCCATGACCCTTCACTTGAATATAACTTGGTGGGCCTCTCTGGTATCAAGTTAGTTCTAGGAAAGGCTTCCAAATTGAGCTTGTATGTTTTCCTATATATTCTTCTATAAAAAGATAACGCCTATATTTTCTGTTTTAGAATAGCCTTGTATTTTTAAAATTTTATGTTATATTCCTTAGATTTTTTATTCTATATAGCACTCTTTAACTTTTAAAATTTTCTCGCTCTATCGTACAATAAAATTTGAATGTACATCTTAGTATAGGAAAACTTACAATCTTTTTTTTTTTTTTTACATATGGTACTTTATTTAATAGACATGTATTAAAACATGCATTCACATTCACATTAGTTACTAAATTCACTATCTTAATGTCAAAAATTAAAAGTCTGCAAATCATTCACAACAATCCTAAAGAATCTAGAAGAATAAGGCCAAGTTTTACTCGACTAGAGAAGTGTTTGTTGTATAATTGTCGACTTGTACGTTGAGAGGCTCTATAGTTTTGTAACCTCTTGATATTAACTTCATTTTTATAGATATAATAATTGTTGTTTTCGTAAGGTTATGTAGAAACTTTAGAAAATATTTCATCAACCATAGGCTGGTCATATGTTACGAACCAGACTTAATTTTTTTATCCTATAAAAGAAAAAACATTTCCTCCATTTTATAATACATGCAACATTAAAATTAGGCAGGTGGTTTAAGTAAGAGAATAAAGATGGTAAACAACTTAATGTACATGTAACTTAAACAACGATCATAATGAGTTTTGTTCACTTAAAATTTTCAAAAAAAAAAGTATTTTAAAACTTGAGAGTAGAAAGCCGATCGATGGCAAATCCGATGCTTATGCATGGTTAGCAAAACCTTAAGATTATTATAATAGGATAGAACAAGAGACCAAAAGTAATAATTTCAGGTGGTTCATATGCTCATGTGATGACAATCTAAACTAATCTCGTCCAAAATATGACAACTTCTTTGCGGAATTTTATGCTGGCAAGAAGTAGCTAATGGGAAGAGGCTGAGGCAATGGTAACAAGAGCAGTTGAAGCATTATAACTATATTAAATCTTCTCCAACATAATACACACAAACATGTCCAAACAGTTGCTTAATTCATTTCTGGCAGCTATAAACGGTAATCTTCTTTTTCTTTCCTCATATAGTCATTTGTACACAGGACAGTCAACATATTAAATAAAAAGAGATCGAAAAGCAAGGTTAAATATTTATTTCATATATATATTAATATGCATGGCTAGAAAAAATTCTTTTGCTTACCATTAATCTTAAAAGATTATTCCCACTATGCTTTTTTTAACCTCAACCAATGGTGTTCTACGATTTTCATGCATTTTGGGAATACATCAAAACAAATGAATTTAACAGCGTAAAACTTGGTTGACCCGTTCGATATATTATCCACTACTAGTAAAATTTAATGTATGGTAGAATTCGATCTTAAAATTAATAACTATTTTTAATGATCTATTAGGAGTGGATAATCTATTCAATTAGTATTGTGGGGGCCAAATAAACAATAAATTTATTGTTATACCACTTCAATTTTAGCCAAAATGGATCACTTTGAATTTAAACTCAATCATTTTTCACACCAAAAGCGGTCACTATTGAACAAAGGGTAACTTTAATTACTTTAGAAGGGTCACTTCTATATAAGAAATACTAACTCATTTAAGGCAAAAGTTATTCTCGTCTGACAAATAACTTTTTACCGTATAGAGGGGTTACTTTTATAAAAGTTACTCCAAGCAAAAGTTATATTCTTTGTATAAGAAATTACTATACACTAATGTTATCGGGATCGGGATCCTACTTTAGATCGTAAGGGTTGGTAGGATCGAATCGGCATGATCGAATCATAGGATCGTAAGATCCTAAAATATAGGGTAAATTAGTGATAATTATGACATAATGTGGCCAAAAGACTCGTGTTAAAACTTTACACACATTAATGATGACGATTTTTCATTCTCAAAATTGTGATAGTAGTTCAATACTCTAAGATTGAAGTAACATGTGACCAAAAGCTAATAGGAGAAATATAATATTTGGAATTATTTTATGAATTTTTGTAATAGAATCAGATCATACAATTTTGTTATGATCCTACCATGTGAATTTAGGTAGTTGGATAGGATCGAAAAATCCTATTAAGATTCTATGTAGGATTGGGATTTCAAAAGGCCTTTTGAATAATAGAATCATAAGATCCAAATCGGAATTTTAACAACAATGTTATACAGTACACCAATTTGGTTGAATATCTTTTTGTTATGGATTACATCCATATTCCCAAACAATTCTATATCTCCTATACATAAGGTTAAAAACTTAATCACCTTCCACTTATGACATAGTGATAGAGAGGATCTTGAGGTAAGAGTAGGAGGGTTTTGGTAATAGTTACTCCATCCGTCTTCTTTAGTTGTTCTTATATACTTTATTGAGAAATTTGAATATGTTACTCATATTTTGAATTTTTCATACATAGTGTAAGTTTATGGCTTAAATACTCAATTGGTTTTAACCTGTAATTAATGTATTCACACTATTCATTGGTCATCTTTTACTCTTTTACTTCTCAAACTTTTTTCTCATTGGTTGCCTAACACAAAGTAACTCAAATGGCTAGAAGCCTAAAATCTTTATTTTTAATTAATTTTATTTTATTTTAAAATAATGATGGAATCTTGCTCATTTATTAAGTTACACAGGTTTCTCCCTCAATGCCAAATAGGAGCAACAAAAGAAAATGAAGTGAGTACTACTAGGGATGGCCATATCTAGTAAACCGCTCTATCTAAATAAAATGGTGAAAACCGTAATAAACGGATGAAGATCGGGTGACGGATTCGGGTAGGATGCGGGTGACCATTTCTCACCCATCACCCAATCCACCACCCGATTAAGCACCCGACCCATTATCCATCCGTTTAATTTTTTTGTTCAAACTCGTATTTTTGAAACTCGTATTGTTGTCAAGACTTTATTATTGTGAAGACGACTTCCTAAAACTTGTATGGTGCGACGTCACCTTTTCTTTATGCTGAAAACATCGGCATATTTATTTATGATTTCGGAAAGTGTAGGTGGAAATTGGGTACATTATTTTTTTAATAGTTATAATCTAAATTTGATATTTAGATTTTTCACCCGTTAATCACCAGACCCACCCGAATCACCCGGTTGCGATGGATGGATGGATTTCGGGTGATGAGTAAAGCGGGTGACGGATGGATGGATGAGAGTCAATCTAACCGGGTGATGGATGCGGGTGATGGCTCACCCGACCCAAATCCCACTCGTTGCCATCCCTAAGTACTATCTTTTTCCCAAAATAAATGTAACTGTTTTACTGACAAATTTGTTAATGTACGATTTTAATTATTAATATCTCGAATTAGTTATTAATAAAAAATTATGAAAAGCTGATATATTGAAGATATATATATATATATATATATATATTATATATATATATATATATAATATATATATATATATATATATATATACATTGAGATGAATCTAAAAACATTTTATTTTCTAACGTTTATTTTTGTAATAGTTAATAGAAAAAATTATGAACAAAGTGAGGCATGTAAATAATATTAAAAATGAATTGTTGTAATTATTTTAGAACAAAGAGCATATAAAATTAGTTTTTGAAAATATGCATTGATAATATTTTTCAAATATATTTAATATCTTTATAAAAATATGTATATATTCTTATGTGATGACAATCCAAACGAATCTCTAAAACATGATGACAACTTTTTTGCGGAATTTGATGGTGGCCAGAAGTAGCTATGGGGAAGAGGCTGAGGCACCATGGTAACAGGAGCAGTTGAAATGCGAAAAGGATTTTTAAAATCTTCTGCAACATAATACACACAAACATATCCTAACAGTTGGTTGATTTAATTTTTGCAGCTTCAACAGTAATCCTTTTTGTTTCCTTATTTGAACACAACACATTAAACAAGAAGATAAGGTAAAAGCAAAAACCAAGGACATAACGAAACGAAACAAAGCATTAACAACAATATTAATTTAGAAGTGAAAAAGGAAATGTTGATTTCAATGAACGAAAATTTTTAGTCATTTATTTTCACCTAATCTCTTCTTGATTACCTAACTCTTCCTTAAATTTGAGGAAAGGATACTCTTAAAAAAAATTGGTTACTGTTTACATGGCTAATTGCACGTTGAAGCAAATAAGCACATATGAATAGTTGTTCTAAGAGAAATGCCAAACGTTTTGTATACTAGGGTTTTCGCTGTATATAGAACGGAGTTAGCCATCCACACACAATGGTCATGCATGGGTAACTCCGGTGCGTGGATGTGACACGAGTAGATATAAAAGAGTTTTAAATGGTACGGTGGGTACGGCTCCGGTGAATGGGGGAGGGATTGGTTGATTGGTAGCTGCTCTAATCCGACACAATGGTCATAGGGTGGAGGTCGGAAGGGTAAGATAGATTGTTAAGGGACAAAGAGAGGAAAAGAAATAGGAGGAGAAATGAATATGAGTAAAATATGAAGTAGAGTGCGTATTGGGTGTGTATCATGTTACAACATAATTTATTGTGTAACAAAATCTCACACATACATAGTGACATGAACTCCAACAAAAATTGAGATGGCCTTTACAAATAATGACATGATATTTGATGTTATTTTGCCATTTATTTCAAGTTATTTGATTTTCTTTTTAGAAAAGAAATAGTGATTTTGGGTTGTTACACCATAAGTTATAGTGTAGTGTAGTTAGAATTTATATAATTCCTAAATCCTAACTTAACTATATATTAAAAGTGACGAGGAATTGGGGTCGGCTCAAGTGGTGAGCTTTCCCATCTTGCCTAGCAAAGTCTAGGGTTCAATTCCTACCCCAAGCATTTGCTTGGGATTTAGGCTCCGTTTGGTATGGCATAAAAATTTCAGTGTAAAATGATTTTCATGGAAAACAATTTACAATGGAAAGCACAATTCCAAAATTAGTTTTTCATTATTTGGTTCGATGTAAGAAGAATGATGAAATGAAAGGAAAATGAAAGGGAAAGTAAGGAGATAGTGAGATGAGTGTACAAAAGAAATAAGGAAAATAGTTTTTCCCTTCATTTTGAAAGGAAAATGGTTTTCCATCATTGGGAGAGTACTTTTACCCCAAGGGAAAATGGTTTTACACTATTTTGCCAACCAAACAATGTAAAACTGAAAATAAAGGAAAAAAGTTTTCCAGGAAAATGTTTTACGCCCTATCAAACGGAGCCTTAAGAGTAAGGATGGAAATGGGTGATGGATGATCCATCACCCGTTTAACCCGGTTTTTTAAATGGATGAAAAACCCGATTTAAATGGATGGAAAGCGGGTGGTGGGTGAGAATTTTTTCACCCGTCACCCGATCCATCACCCGTTTAACCTCCAACCCATCACCCATTTATTAAGTTTTACATGTAAACTTACTTACTTTTTATATTTTTGATAGAAATATTTTATATCATGCATATCATATCACAAATTTCATTACAAAATATACTACATGGTTTCACCCGTTTATCACCCGACCCACCCGTTTCACCCGGTGGGTGATGGATGGATGGATGCGGGTGGAACGGATGGATGCGGGTGACGGATGCGGGTGATGCTCCACCCGCCCCGAATCCCACCCATTTCCATCCCTACTTAAGGGGAGAGGGGATTGAGGGTGTCTGACTTGTAATGGGCCTCTAGGTGAAGGCCTTGTGCGAGGGCAACCCAGAGAAATTATTCTAACCAATTTTTTAAAAAAATATACATATTAAAAGTGACAATTATAAATTGATGACAATTTTGTACTAGTTTGACATAACGTTTTAGGTGATCAATTTCAAACACATCCAAATCAAACTACAAGCGAATTAAGTTCTTTACTAATTCCCCTCAAAAAAAAAAAAGGTTCTTTACTAATTTATATAATATGTAAAATATTTAATACACTCTACTTCTCTTAATGTATAGAATATAGGACATTTTGATATAATGGTGCTATAATCTCTAGCATAGTCACCGTTCCTAGAACCAGCCACCACAAGCTAGCATCACCACCTGAAACCACCTTAATTGACCACCCTTATCTGATATTGAAAGCACTTTAATCTCCTCCCGTTATTCTAATATGCATTACCTCGGTCAATGAAGGTAGATCATAAGTTCCAATTTACAATATCCATTATCCAACAAAATAGATAGATAGTAATCGATAAGATTATGTTTATGGTTTGAAGCTTGCCTTCTCATTGATGATTTCACAATATATATTATGAGTTACAGTAGGAAACATTATATGCCATGAACTCTAATACAAAGGAAACATTCCTCTAATATATGATTGTCTAACACCCCACATCAAGTTGAGCATGTGAGGTATCAAGAATGCCCAATTTGGACAACAACAAAACAAACTGAGACTTCTCAAGAGCCTTAGTGAAAATATCTGCAAGGTGAGTCTTTGGAGACACATAACATAAGAAGGTAGAATGATACCCATCATAATTGCATCTCGCATAAAGTGTCATATCATTGTCAATATGTTTTGTGCATTCATGAAACACATGATTTTTAGCAATATGAAGAGCTTACTGGCTATCACATAACAAAGGAATAGCCTTGGGATGATTGACACCCAAGGTCAACACCATGGCCTTCAACCACTTCAACTCACATGTAATACATGCCATAGAATAATACTCTGCCTCTACAGAAGAGCGAGAAACAGTATATATGTTATTTCTTGGTCTTCCAAGAAATAGGAGAAAGACCCAAGAAAACTAACCATCCTAATAAAGAAGGAATTGATGGGACAAGCAGCACAAACATAATCACACCATCCTTGCATCAAGAGATCGTTGTCGTCTCGTAATATAATACCCTGTCCAGGAGAACCCTTCAAATAACGAACCACACACAAAGCAGCATCCCAATGCTCAACACGGGGTACGCTCCTACATAAACTGAGAAAGAACATGCATCGAATAGGCTAACTCGGGTCTAGTGACAGTTAGATAGATCAAACGCCCCACAAGGCGATAATAAGCTGCATCATCAGACAACAAAGAATCAAAAGCATGAGCAAGACGATGGTTATGTTCAATAGGAAATGCACTGGGTTTAGAACCCAATAAGCCAACCTCGGATATAATATCAAGAGTGTATCTCCTCTGACATAGAAAACACTAGAAGCACTACGTGCAACTTAATTCAACCCAAGAAAATACTTCAAAGAACCTAGATCTTTCAGCTTAAAGCAATCACTCAAATAACCTTTAAAAGAAGAAAGAGCAGCGGATTACCAGAAATAATAATGTCATCAACATATACCAAGACATTTATCTGAACAGATTTTTGAATGAAAGTGGATAGGAAATAATCAGAGTAAGATTGAAAAAATCTATACTCTTTCAAAGCGTGACCAACTTGGCAAACCAACACCAAGGAGCTTGTTTCCAGCCATATAAGGATTTTTGTAGACGCAAACAAGGTTAGAATTGAGCACTCAAACCCAGAAGGAAGGTTCATATAAACATCTTCTTCGCAATCACTAAGAAGAAAGGAATTATGCACATCCATCTGATGAAGCTCCCAATTCTTGGAAGCTATAATAGCAAGAAATGTGCGCATAGTAATCATCTTAGCAATAGAAGCAAATATTTTTGTATGATCAATACCTACATCCTGATTATTGCCTAAAACAACCAAGTAATATTTGAGATACTCAACAACACCATTAGACAGATACTTGGAGTGATACACCCACTAGCTGCCCAATTCACGTTTCTCGGCAGGCAAATTATCCAAGGTCCGTGCGCCATTATCCTCCAAAGCCTTAATCTCAACCTGCATAGACTCATTCCACCCATAACGTATCATAGCCTCTTTAAATGATTTGGAATTAGTCGTACAAACAACAACTGCAATGAACTTCAGATAATTTGCAAAAAAAAAATTGCACAAATAATGTAGTGAGCTATAGGATAAGGAGTACCTGAGAGAGAAGACAAAGAGGAAGTAGAAGAAGATAGACTTTTCGAAACAACAGTGTGAGTAACAAAATCCTTTAACAAACTAGAGGAAAACTTTTCCCTCATACCACGACCCTAAACAGCAGGAGGAGAGGAAAAGAGAAACGGATTAGTAGGCGGCGCAAGCTAGGCCAAAGACGAATCAGGAGAGAGAGGCACTGGAGTGGTAGCGTTGGGTTGGTTTAGGCCCATGGGCGATGGGCTGTGGGAAACCAGGTCAGGCACGAAAATAGGAATAGGAGTAGTTGGGGTATTTGGGCTTGGCACGGGTGGGCTTAATGGATTTGGCGTAGGATTGGAGGGGATGGGTTGAGCGAGGTTCATTTGCGGGGTTAATTGGAAAATCAATTGTGAGGGATGAAATGGGCTGATTTGTGGAGAGGTAATTTCGGAGGTAATTGATAGGGCAGAGGGGTTAACATGTGGAGGATTAGCCACAAAATCATTAGCAAAATCATGATGAACGAATTCATCACAAGGCAAAATTTGTAGGATCTATATGGACATCTTCCGGAGACAAGAATGGGTATGCTTCCTCAAAAAAAATTACATCACGGGAAACAAAAAATTCTTTGGGATCCAGATCAAACAACCTCCACCTCTTCTTACCAAAAGGATAACCCGCAAATACACATTTTCGACTACAACTAGCAAATTTATCCCCTTTAGTCTTATGATTATGTGCAAAGCAAAGACAACTAAATGTGCGAATAGCATCATATGGCAGAGGAAAAGCAAAAGGCCCCACAATAAGAATTATGCTTGTAGAGACCCCACATATCACAATGAATTTTCTCAAAGATCCTACTCGCTTTATTATCACTCAAAGGAAACTTCTCTCTAGAATGCTTAGCATGAAAACATATTTCACATGCTTTATTCAAACTATACTGATGACCATAAAGAGGGGGAAATAACTTCACCACTTTCTCTGAAGGATGAACCATCCGATGATGCCAAAAATCAAACTCTGTAGACGCACCATTCATCGAAACCAACTGAACATTGTCGCCTCCGTTGAAAGAGTAAAGTCCATCCACTCTATGATCCGTTCCAATCAGCTCCCTCTTGTGTTCCTGTATATCAAACATTAAAGAGTTAAATTGTACTATGTAATCCAAATCATGAGTCAGCTAAGCAATAGAAAGTAAACTGCAATCGAACAGAGGAACCAAAAGAACATTGATAAAATCTTATTTATATTTGCTATCTTATTATGTATAAAGTTGAAATCTTTGCAAGTTATATAAATAAGCTTAGGGCCTGTTCTCCCCAACTTATTTTCAGTTCATTCAGTTCAGTTCAGCTCTAAACAATACTTTTACTCTCACATATCACTATTCATTTTAGTTCAATTCAGCGTTTTTATGCCGAAGAGAACAAACCCTTAGTCTAAATTATATAACAAGTAGCAACTAGTTTAATTTAGGCCTACAAAGATGGTTTTAAGTTCAAACTAGAATGTAACTTGGACTCTTTATTTAGACATAAAGATATGATATGTTTAAATTAACTAGGGATTAATGAGGTACTTCTAGTTCTATAATGCTTCTAGTTTAATCGTTGTAAGTTGCAAAATAGTTGTGGTGATTAGATTAGTTTAGAATCGATGTTCGGCTTAGTTCAATGTTAATTAAAAGTAAGGAAGTATAGGGGAGTTCGGTTACTTGAATTCGTATATCTAATCAATCTTAGATTTATGAATCGAAAATATAATCATGGTTAGAAGTTTATAAATCTCTACAATATTATGGACTTAAAATGAGATTGTTTGTCATTACTTGCAAATAGTAGGTTAGACTTATCCTTAGAAGTTTTTAAATTCATAGAAACATCTTGTAAAACCCCCTGAAACAATATAAATATGTATTTTTTATTTATTAGGAAATTAAGTTAGCTCAAGAGCTAACCCCTACAAGGCTACTAGCCTGTAGGAAACACCAACACATTGGCTGGTAAGGCATGCATAGCATGCTAAGGAAATACCCCAGCATAATGCTGGGGGTAAAGATCGAACCCCTGACCTCAGAGGACAAGGGGAGCACTCTACCCACTTGAGCTAACTCATATCCTTACAATGTGAATATGTATATATTAGTAAATAACATGTATATAATAATTAATTACTTTTAATTAGTTGAACTTGGATTTTAGGAATACATAAACCTCTTTGTGGGATAGACCCTTATTTATCGATGTGCTAAACTTAAATAATACTAATGTGGATGGAATAAGGTTTTTAGTTTGTATGCATAAGGACACGTACCAGGGTGATATAGTCGCCCGGTCGGTTGCCTGTACGAAGGAAGAAAGGTGGGTGATGTCAGTTTTGTGGGAAGAAGATGGTTCTGGTGGTGGCGTTGAATCGCCTGCCGTGTCGCTGGAAAGAAAGAAAAAAAATATTAGGACTCCTATACCATGATAAGATTATGTTTAGAATTTAAAACTTGCCTTCACATTGATGTTTTCACAATATATATATGAGTTGCAATAGGAAACATTATATGCCAAGGACTCTAATACAAAGGAAACCTTCCTCTAATATATGATTGCCTAACGATGATAGATATGGTAAAAGAATATGGAGTATGTCAACACTACGACTCTTTTGGACTTTTTTCAGTTTAATTTCTCTCTGCCGTTCAATTCAGCTACTTACAGTCCAAAAGAACGGGGATTACGTGTGCTGTTTTACAAAACGTAGGTTTGAACGTAGCTTATTATGCTGATACTATCTATCCGGCCATATGTATTAGATAGTGATTTTGTCAAGCGTGTTATTAGTTTCCTTTCTCATTTAATTGGGCATTACAAGGATTAAGCTCTTGACTTCAATTTTTGACACCAAAGTTTTATTTGCATGGTTGCTAAATGCAACTTCACTTTAGTGCTTTACTATAAACACAACCCTTCAAAATGCCCATAAAACCTTTCTTGCTCATAACTTCTTTCTCCCTCTTCTTATTCCTCTCCCGTCCAAGATTAGGGATAATTATCTCCATAATTTTACCCAATTTCTGCAAATTTATCTTATACTTCCTTCATTTCAATTTAGTTATGGCACTTTCTATTTTAGGAAGTTCCAATAGTTGTGACACTTTCATTTTGGGTAATAACTTCTCTGTATCTCTCTCCTATCACATCGAACCCATTTTATTTTCTTTCTCTTTCTCTCTGCACTCCAAAAACCAAAAATTGACTAGAAATTCGTGAATTTAAAAGTATCACAACTAAATTGAAACGGAAGAAGTAGTTCTATACGTATTCCGTATTGCAATGCTCTTTTTCGTCTCGCTAGATTTAGATTTTTTTGAAGAATGAAACATGGTAGTCCTCCACGCTCTTTTAGACTTCTAGCTATTTCTAGTTAGCCTTTAGAGGAGTGAAATGGTTGGGATGGAAACTCAAAGCATCTGCAAAGATATGATGGTATTGGTTTGTGAATTGTGGTGAAAGGATATATTTGTTTTGGCGGAAAGTGACCTTATAGAATGGTGGATGACGAAGAGTGGTGTACATATTTGTTTTGGGAAATACTACTTGATTATAAATCGGTAATGATGCAATTAGTTTGATCTTCTGCTTAGTGGCATTATAAGAGATGGTAAAAACATCAATAGGTTACCTTGTTTCATACAATTTGTAGGAAGCAGATTTAATTATTTCATACAATACCAAAAAACAACTTAACCTGTTGCGTTTAATTTGCATGAAAAAAAGTGATTTGTTTCTTTGGGATTGCACAAAGCTAAGTATTTCAAAAAAATTACACGAATTTGATTAGTTACAGAAAAAAAAAATAGCGATTTACTTACGTTAGTTTGAAGTCTGTTTGGATCCCAATTATTGTCCATTAAGTTTCAAATTAAAATTTGTCATTTAGGTCGTCTTTTGCAATTTATGTTTCTCTAATGGTGGGAAGGAGGATGAGATAATGTGATAATGAGGGTCTTTAGGATTGCGGTTAGTAAATTGGGACTGCGTTTAGTAACCCCATCGTTGATCCATTATGGTACTTTTTCAGAAATCAACAATAATAAAAGGCAATATAACTTTGAAAAACTAGAAACTAAGGACCCCTTCGTTATCGTTTTTGTTTTTCATTTTTCAGTTTTTTTGAAAACTAAAAACCAAATACTGGAAATCGGTAAATGTGGTTTTGACTTTTCAGTTGTCAGTTTTCAAAATAATCATGTTCCTAAAATTTGACAATTTTTTAATTCATTATAGAACATATATCATATGACTTTGAAAATCGAAAAACTAAAAAACAGAAAATCACAGTAATACTGAACCCTAAGAAATCAAATATAATTCTTAGGATTTCATTTATGAGGCTATATAAAATTTTGGACATAACTACATCATCCAGTGGGTAAATTGTCCACTCTTAATAAATTATTACAAAAATAATTGTTTAATGTTGAGTTGGATTTCATTTTACATTAAATTCTATTAGTATTGGTTAATCTAACCAATAAATTTTTCATGTGATGAAATCAATGTATCACCACGAACTCAAAAACTGATTAATGTAGTATATTGATATAGTTTTATTTGGTTTTTTTTTTTGCCAAACTGATAGAACAGTGGATTTTTTGTAATGGTAATCTAGCAGATTGGGCAATATTCATTTAGACCTATCGGGTAGACGGGTACATTGGACTTTGATATCCGTCGTTGAGA
Organism: Beta vulgaris subsp. vulgaris; assembly: GCF_026745355.1. Taxonomy (NCBI): domain Eukaryota; kingdom Viridiplantae; phylum Streptophyta; class Magnoliopsida; order Caryophyllales; family Amaranthaceae; genus Beta; species Beta vulgaris. Next base: position 6,485,104 of record NC_079209.1, read on the forward strand.
ATTGAGCTTATGTAAAGTCCATGGGCCGGACATATTGTGCACGCGGTTGAATATTTAGTGATTTAGATCGGGCCTCCGAGTTTAATAGGCCCATGAGGTAGTGTATACTCCCTCCGTTTCATTTTAATCTACACACTTACACTTTTCACGCATGTCAATGTAAAATTTTGAGGACATATATCTTTAGTTTTGTATTTGTAAAAATTATAAAAAGTACATATTAATAAAATACATACTAATACGTATCTAATAAGATCTCACATGACTATGTTTTTATTCACATATAAATCACAAACGATGGTCAAAGTGCAATTTGTGAATAGTGTAAAATGTCAAAGTGTGTAGATTAATATGAAACGGAGGGAGTAATAGTCAGCTTCCTGTAATTGGGAAAATCCTTCAAAAAAAATTGAATGCAAATATCTAAGTTCAAAGCTCATTACAAAATGACAAATTAAAATATAGTGTTTAATAGATTACTACTCCCTTTGGTCTTTATTAGTTTGGCCTTTATTTTGCACAGAGTTTTAGGAGAAATAAAGTTGTGGATCATAGAAAGAAAGAAAAATTATTATTTTATATTAAAGTTGAATGTATGTGTGATGAAAAGTTAGTGGTCCCATTCCAAAAATAGAAACAAAAGAAAGGGGTAAACTATTAAGGGACATAAAAAAAAAATACGAGTAAACTAATAAAGACGGAGGAAATAAAGAGTAAATATTATTATTTTGGTTTCTTTGTTTAAATGAACAATAATTTGAGCGTTATTATGTAGGCCAATATTAATAAAAAGGTCAATAAGATACCGAGCTAGACATCTTTCCCATATAACATATGTGAGTTGTTTATGTATTACATTATAGTAGGCGATAGATAAAATAAAAAGTTTCTTAAACTGAGAAGGATGACAAAAACATCTGTTCATATTTTTGAATTGAATGTGCATCTTTTTTGTACTAAAATAACTAAATGTACATATTTTTGTTTTCGAGCAAAAGTACTTTCTCTTGAAAGAGATGATGCATATTCAATTAAAAAAAAATTACATGATAAAAAAAAATTAAACATTTAACACAGATAATATGCACATTCACCACAAAACATTCAAAAAAAAAAATATAAAAACTTTGTTATCCTCCTCATTTTAAGAACCTTCTCATTTGAGCCTATGTAATAATTAAGTTGTCCCCTATAAAGACACTTCACAAAGACACAAACATCTCAAATTTATATCTTGAGATAGAAAATTTGTCAAAAACTACCTAAAATAAAGGTGGCAAAAAACTATGGTATAAAATATGTTGATTGCAAACGCATACTTCCTTAGCTTGATCTTTTTTCAACGAGAGCAAGTATAACTTCATGATTTGGATATAAATTAGAAATTGATCAAATGGGGGGTTGGATCATATTTGGGTTGCGCTGCCTAAGAAAATCAGTCCACATATCGGACTGCGTTGGGCCAACTTCAAGTTACTTCTTCCCATGCCCAAAATCGCTATTTCAGGCTAACACATAGCGGGCTTCTCTTAAAAAAAACTAGAATTTTTTGCACGCGATGCGTGCTTGAATTTTTTTCAAAATAGAAACTCGATTTTTTTCGGCATAAAAGTCACAATTTGAACATTAGACATACGAAGTATAATTGTTTTTAGTTGCAAATTTTGATTGGTTTAGTTTATGTCACTTATGTCTCTCACCATTCTTTTTGTTTTTTTTTTCTTTTTACTTTTCAAAGTTAAATTCTATGAACAAAATAGAAATTTTATTGAATTTATTTATGATTTTTAATATTATAATTTTTTAGTTAATTTTTAAATTAAGTACAGTACTTTATAAATTGTAAAGAAAGTAGACACTTTGATTTCAAGTCAATTTTTTCGTAGGTTGTAAGTGAATTTTTAAGTTTTTGTAAAATTTCCTCATTTTAGTGATTCGCATAACGTAAATTATGCAATTTTATGATTTTAGTTGACTTGTGAGTGATTGTTATAATTATATTTTTGATATTTTTGTTTGAAGCCCTCTTTGATTTGTGAGTGAGTATTGTAAATTTATTTTCGGTAGTTTTCTTTTAGTGCCAATTTTGATTTTGTAATTCCTTTTGTAATTTAGAAAGGAAAGGGGGGCAAAATAGGCGTTTCAAAAGAGGACACCATTGCTCCTCCCTTCCCTTATATAATAGAGATACCATGTGGGCCAAACTTTAAATTAGAAAAATTAAGTTGCCCAAAACCCGTTTTAGAAAAATCAATATTCAAGCTGCCCCCAAAATCGGGTCCAAAAATTCTACCCAAGTCTTGGCATTTTTCTGCCACAGACCTTGATCAGCTCTAATATAAAGTTCCCGTTTCTCATCAAAAATATAAAATTGGAGTTGATGTAATTTTTGAAGCTATAATCATGAAGAAAAGATTGAAAGAAATGAACAATTTTTAGAGTGTTTGAGAATTTTTTTTTTGAGATAATGAAGTAAAATCTGGGGATTTTGATTTAAGTTTGTTGAAAGCAATAAGAGAGAAACGAGGGACGAAAGAATTCTGTAACTATCTAGTATGTGGGTGGGCCACTTTTTTTTATTAGGTAATTTTTCGCAAAAAATCACTTTTAAATATTGTCTTTCAAACTTTCCTTTAAAGTATCACTCGCTAAATGGTGTCTCATATATATATTATTCATCTTATTATTCTTAATTATTAATCCTTGTGGAGAATAACTTTTTGTATCAATCATGAATATTAAGCATTTATAAATTAAAACTCAAAAGTAGGAGTATTGCATATTGAAGAACTAAAATAAATAAATAAAAAAAAAGTTGTAAACCAAATACTAATAAAAGAAGCTTGGAGGAAGTTTCTCTTTTGGGTGGAGCAATAGATGAGAAGGTGGAATGAGATCGAAGAATGAAGTGAAAACAACAGATTGTAATGTTAAGATCTCCAGCTTTATTCTTGACAGATATAAAAGAAGAATGTTCCATACACTTCCACTTACCAAAAGTACGTAAGAAAATTAGAATGGAGTCATGGATAGGAACTTTAATAAAGTGGAGTATGTTGTAAAATAAAGTTGTAACTTGAAAGGGATGGTGACGATGAGTGATGTATGTTATCATGATAGGCGTGGTCTCCATTATGAGATTTTCTATAAATTAAAGTCTAATTATATGAATAGATTCAACTGAGAAACTTTTTTATTATTATTAGGAAAGATAATTGGTGTGAAGATGAACCCCTTTTATGTTACTAGCCTGCAACGCACAGCAACTCATAAGCTGAATATAAGGCTAAATAGTTCAAAGGAGGACAATAGGCCTAAAGGTCTATTGCCACCACAAGGTCGATTTTTTTCTCAAACTTTTTTTAGAATGATAGAAGCTCTCTTAAAATGCTACATGATTTAGCAAACAAATTCGAACTATATTGGATACCAGATATGGTTCATCATTATCATAATTATTATATCGTAGAAGAACTTTATTTGATCGAGTTATACTGTGTTTTGTCTTTCTTTAATATCAGTTCTAGATGTTGTTTGATCTTTAATAAATGAAATTTACTTTTTCTCCTTATGAAAAAGGCAACTCATCCTATAAGATCATCCCCTTATCCAAATTTACATGTTATTTTTGTAGAAAATAATTCTCCAATTAGCTTTTTCTTATTAATTATTTAGAGTAAATACTATTGTGTATCCTCCATATTCTTCTCGCTAAGTCGGAATTAAGATAGCACACTATACCATTACATATCAATATGCTATGGGGTTAGTTCAAGTGATAAGTTTTTTCATCTGTTCTAATCGAAGTCTAAAGTTCAATTTCTATCGTAAGGGCTTGGGATTTAAGTGGTGGAGGTCTCTGGTTTTGTAATGGGTCTTTTGGATGGGGCCTTGTTCTAGAGCAGCCTAGAAGATTTCCTCTTAACTTTTTTTTAAAAAAATATAACACACTATCAAATACTAATAATTAATTGTAAAATTATTGTAATACCCCTATGGAAGCTGGAAGGAGCATTTGGTTGGTTAGTTGGTCTTGTAAGAGATTGCCTACTTTTAATATATAATTAGACAAAGATCCAAGTTTAATATTAAGAAGAGAATGGACCGCCTATTTGAATATAATAACTAGTTTAATCTATTTAGTGATCAGTTTAATCCATTCAATAATCACATTCTTTAATCAACTTAGTGATTGACTAGATTAATCCATTCTGTAAGACTATCGAGTTATTTTTTAAAATTGTCTATTGTAAATTTGTAATTCGAGATTCAAAGGGAAAAAAAAGGAAGAAGATCAAGAAGGACGACTAGGTTGGTTGGTGAAAGAGAATAATCCCCTCATTGTTTCATTAACCAAAAGGGTTTAAATTATATCATACAAACTATATCTTATAATCTAGGCTACTCACAAGGAACTTATCTATCCTTTACTAATATACAGAGATGCTAATATATATATATATATATATATAATATATATAATATATATATATATATATTATATTACATACTCAGTTGAAGCAACAGGCTCACGAACGCTGAGACTGTTCCGAAAATCCTCAAATAGGACTAAGGGAAGACCCTTAGTGAATATATCTGCAATCTGATACCGAAAAGGAACATGTAAGACTCGCACTTGGCCACGAGCCACTTTTTCACGAACAAAGTGTATATCCATCTCAATGTGTTTAGTGCGCTGATGTTGAACAGGATTCCTAGAAAGATAAATCGCACTAACATTATCACAATAGACCAAAGTAACCTTGATTAGAGGACATTGAAGCTCGAGTAAAAGATTATGTAACCAACATGACTTAGAAAACACATTAGCGACACCACGATACTCAGCCTCGGCACTGGACCTGGAGAGAGCGAGTTGGCGCTTAGCCGACCATGACAATAAATTATCCCCAAGTAAGAAACACAGAGTAGCCAGATATAGAGCGGCGAGTATCCGGACATCCACCACAACCAACATCAATATAGGAAATGAGAGTGGAGGTGGAAGAAGGATAAATATGTAGGCCATGATCCAATGTACCCTGTAAATAGCGAATAATACGCTTAAGAGCATGCATACATATGAGCCTCACGTGGATCATGCATGTATAGACAGAGACCTGTTGCATATCATAAGAAATGTCAGGGCCTGGTGAAAGTAAGATATTGAAGAGTGCCAACCAAACTACGATAGTGACAGATCTGCATAAGGTGCACTACAGGCGGCACCCAACTTCGGTTTAGTGTCAACCAGAGTAGGAGAAGGCTTGCAGGTAGACATGCCAGCCCTGTCAATAATCTCATAAGTATACTAGCGTTGGGAAAGCAATAGGCCACCTCCATGGCGAGTAACAACAATACCCAAAAAATAACTTAAGGCACCCAAGTCTTTCATAACAAATTCAGAACTGAGGCGAGATATAATAGACTGTAGTAAAGCATTTGAAGAAGCAGTGAAAATAATGTCTTCCACATAAAGCAGCAAATAAGCAATATGATCATCATGGCGATAAATAAATAAAAAATATCTGAGATGTTGTGAGAAAACCCAACAGTGGAGACATAATCTGCAAAACGCTTATCACTAGTGAAAAAATAAGGAAGGGCTGCGCTAAAAAAGGCCCTTAGGACTGCGCTTTTTGACAGCAGCCCTTTCAATAGCAGCCCTTCACTTTTTAAGTAGGGATGCGCTTGTAAAGTGCAACCCTTTAAGCTTAAAAGGGTTGCGCTTTTACCTAAAAAGCGCAGCCCTTTTAAGCATGAAGGGCTGCGTTTTTTGTTAAAAGCGCAACCCTTTTCACCAAAAAAAAAAAAAAAAATTTTTTTGCATTTTTTTATGTCAAATTGACACAAAATCAATTCCAAACTGATAAAATTATATATATTGCGAAGAATATGATATCCAACATATTTCATCTTCCATCTCAAACTTTGTTTCTATATACAAATACAGATTCACATCTAATTAGCATATAAGTAGTAAATAAGTAAAAAAATTGCAAGTAAATAGAAACAGGGTAGTTACTTGTATTAGTTATATACGATCCAAGTACTTCTATGCAACATTTCAAAGTCAGTCATTATTGAGTAATTGATTGTACATCTTTGTGCATTACAACCAACAAAAACCCCAAGAACAACGCCTCGGCATCCCCCACCACCTCCTCGGCTGCGTCGACTCATCGACTCAATCCGAGTTAACCCCGCCTCACTACCGCCTCATCGCCTCGTCCCTCATCTCCTCCATTCGGTCCCGCAACAAGCTCTCATTGCTCGTCGGCGGTTCAAACTCCTTAATCCACGCCCTCCTATCGGGCCAGGGCATGAACCTGAGGTACAAGTGTTGCTTCCTTTGGATCGACGTGTCGCCACCCGTGCTAAACGCGTACCTGGTGAAGCGAGTTGATGAGATGCTTGACTCGGGTATCTCTATTATATAAGGCAACACATGGAGGACACCAAAAAATACAAAAAGGAATAAAAGAAAAAAATAGAAGATAACTAACTATTTCATTTGAATGAAAAAAATTGGGGGAAAGTAGGATATTTGAAGTAAACATCAATTTTTTGAGAAAACAAAATGTAAAGACGTTTTTGTACCCAATTAATTTTATTTTCTACTTCACACGTTATCGCACGCATTGCGTGCATGTAAGACTAGTGTTGGATGATATGAACACCAGATCTAATATAAGAAAAATTAAAAATTAAATTATAATACATAATATTCAAACAAAAATGAGAATTAAACTAAAAAATTACAAACACACAAATTCTGAATAACAGAAAATGAAAAAAAAACGAAAATAAAAATTAAACAAAACTCAAATCTAGATCTGAAAAAAAAACTCAAGAGACAAATCTTCGCCGGTAAATCTCAAGAGACTAAAAAAAGAACAAAACTCAAACAAAAAAACTCGCCGTTAAATTCGAAATCTTCGCCATTAGATCCATCGACAAATCCTCAATTCCGACGACAATTCGCTGCATGTGGGGGTTGTGTTGTTGGTGGTGCCTAAAAACAGTGACGATGGAAGAAGATGAGAGGAGAGAGAGAGAAGAAAGGAGAGAGAGGAATGAAGAGGCGTATGAAGAGGCGTGAAATGAGGAATGAGGAGAGAGGAGACTGACCTAAACCCTTCCAATTTCTTTTAAATTAAAATTTTTTTAAAAAAAGCCCAAGTAGGGCTGCGATTTTTGGAAAAGCGCACCCCTTCACAAGGAAGGGTTGCGCTTGTCTAAAAAACGTAGCCCTTCTCTTTGTGAAGGGCTGCGCTTTTCTATAAAAATGCAGCCCTACTGTAAAGAAGGGCTGCGTTTTATTTAAAAGCGCAGCCCTACTGTCTAGAAGGGTTGCGTAATGAAGAAAGCGCAGTGCTTCCAGCTAGGGATGGCAATGGGTCCTGGACCCGACCCAGACCCGCCTGGACCCGACCCATTTATAAGGGTCTGGGTCCATTTTTTTTAGACCCAATGGGTCTGGGTCGGGTCTGGGTCCTGGAGAGCATGGGTCGGGTCTGGGTCCGGGTCCAAAAATGTCAGACCCAGACCCGGCCCAGACCCGACCCACAGACCCATAATAATAATATATTAAAAAAATAAAAAATTCTAAAAAAACTAAAACCCTAATACAACTATAGGAGTCTCTAACAGTAACATTCTTCAAAAAAAAAAAGCTACAGCCGTTTCTTTCTTTCTCCAACTCCATCTCCATGGCTCTAACAAGTAACAATCCTTGGATCCTTCCTTGTTTCTACTCTCTAACTGGTTTGTTCTCATACTTTTCTTCATTATCATCACGCATTTCTTTTTTTTTTTTTTGTTTCTGTAATTATCATCACGCATTTCGTTAATTTGTAGTTGAATTTGATTGCGCGTTAAGCCGTTAACCATACAATCCGGCGACCTCCTGGCTCCTGCTCTCCATTCGTCGACGACCAGCCACCCTTCTCACAACTCGCAAGTCGCATTCGTCCACTTCGCAACTCGCAACTCGCATTCGTCACTTCGCAATCGCAACTCGCATCAACTCGCAAGGTATGAATCTGTATTCTGCAAGTCTGCAACATCCCCTTTCTTTATTTTACCTGAAGTCGCATTTTTTTTTTTTGTTTCTGTAATTAGTTTGGTTTAGGGTTGAATTATAAGCTACTGTTATAGTGTTACACTGTTGAATAATTAGTTTTGTTAATTAGTTTGGTTTGAATCTAGCTACTATAAATTAGTTTGGTTCAAATTGAAATGGTAATTACTAATTAGTTACCTACCTAGTACCTATTGTTAATTTGTAAATTAGCTACTGTAAATCTAGTGCCTCCTAGTATCTATTGTTAATTTGTTATAGACTTATAGTCATTGAAATGGTAATTAGTTGCCACGCACTTTGCCACTATTGTGTTATTTATGATTAATATCTACTTGTGTTGATAATTTATGATTATTTTGTGTTATTTATGTATTTGTAGGATCTTGATGACGATGACATTGATGATGAAATGGAAGAGAACTAGCGATATGGAAGTGGAAATTTATGATTTGAGACTTGAACTCTTGATGTTATATTGTTATTTTAGCTTGTTTTGAAACTTTGTGAGTTTGGAACATGTGTCTTTGTAATATTGTGAAGTTTTGTGAGTTGTGACTCCATTTGAAAATTGAAACTTTGTAAGTGTATGATATAATTTGTATGGTAAATTGGTAATGCTTCACCAAATATATTCTTGAAACAATATAGTGATCATATTCATAGCAACATGCACTACTAAAATAAGTGTAATAGTCCCGTAAAAAAAAAAAATAAAAAAAAATAAGTGAATAGTTTTAAAATAAGAAACTAACAAGGACCCATTTAGGACCCATTTAGGACCCATGGACCCGCTAGACCCAGCGGGTCTGGGTCTGGGTCTAAAATTCTGGACCCAATGGGTCTGGGTCGGGTCTGGATCTTAAAAAAATAAACGGGTCTGGGTCTGGGTCTGGCTGGACCCGACCCAGACCCGGCCCATTGCCATCTCTACTTCCAGCGCAGCCCTTCTTTTTTTTCCCCTAGTGTATACCAGGCACAAGGGGCCTGTTTGAGGCCATACAAAGACTTCTTCAACAAGCAAACATGATCGGGATGAGCAGGGTCCTGGTAACCGATAGGTTGATGCATGTAAACTGTCTCACTGAGGGCAACATGTAAAAAAGCATTTTTTTTTTTTTTTTTTTACATCCAATTGATTAATAGACCAGTTGTTAGAGAGAGCCAAACTGAGAACTTATCTAGAGTTAGTATTGAGTTAAAATGAGATAGAATGAGCTTATTAGGAAGATGTAAATTTGTCTTTATCAAATTATATGTTGAAATTAGACTGTCTATTCTAACAACGTGGATTGATCAAGAAGATTTAGCTAAAAGACACCATATTAAACCAAACTCTTTTTCAAGTGTGGTTTGAACAAGCTTTTGATTTGGTCATTGTAGTTACTAATTTTTTCATGATGACTTTTTCATACAGGAAGTAGGAAATATATATCCCTAATGACGTTAACGATGACATATCTATTTGCCCTCCTATTTGCAATTTTACGATGATTTTCCAACAAGCCCGTAGTAGTTGAAGTTAGGAAGAAGAAGAAAGAGATGAGATTTTCTTGCCAGCGTATATATAGTGTGAGCTAGAAGTAGTTTGCCTTTTATGGAGAATTGAGTGAAAGATATTGCATAATCCTGGATTAATTACCTATCCTGCAAAAATTTATCATACATCATAGTGTATCATGAGCATGCTACATCCAAGGCTATTTTTTTGCTCATTACTCATTTGAAATCATCCAAATGAGCAAAATGTACAAAAGGAGAGTGCTAAATGAGGAAAAGTTAATTTTAGTTGTACCATGCACATGGTACACCAGGGTGTATTACGAATGAACTCGCTCCCCTGTTGTGAAAAAAAGTCGGCAATATTTTTCTTGATTAGGAGAATACTACTCCACAGTATTAGAAGACGTATTGGCTGAGAGGAGAGAAGGATCGGAAACTCGGTCATTCACTTGAATCATTTTAAACCAAGACTTGGTGATAGTATTAAAAACTACCTTAGCTTAATATTCAACTTTACTTATACTTTTAGAATATATATGAAAATGTAGTGCATAATATAGGACATTCATCACTACTTTCCTATTTAAAGGCACATAAAACATATGAAATAAATCTCTATATATTTTAATAATTATTTTTCTATCTTAATATATGTATTATGATGATATTGTTGGCAGGTTGTCGCTCTAAACATTCAATAACTATACGTAGTTCATACCTCTCATAATAGAAATTGAAAAGGAGTATGAATTTAGCCATTTAGGATATCATTCCTCTCGTCTTCCATCTATATAAAAGCAATCGAATTTGTTTTCACCCTTTTTGGTCGTTAATCTCATATGCAATTTATTTCAGTAAGATGTGTAAAACTCGAACTAGTGAATAGTCAAAGTTTTTTTACTCCATTTTAGAATGTCGTGTAATATACTTATAGAATTATCTCACAATTAGTCAAAGAGTAATGGCATGCAATAATCGATGGCACTCTTTAAATTGGCAAAAGAAGTTACGTTGCTAATTCTCAACATGCAAAAAACAACAAATTAAACGAAGCTTTCGGGGGAAAAGCAACAACTACGTACCTCCTCCTCCGATCCCTTTCAAATTTCTTATGTTCTAGCCACATTTGATCTCTAGTTTTTATTAATTAGTCGATTCTGGATATCAAATTGAGACACTATATAAAAGTTAAACTAGTTATTAGGCCCAAGCTATGCCTCGGGTAAGAAAATTTTCATTTATTAATATTGTACTTTGATATGATAGCACTAAATACTACTTGGTCTAGTGGTTAAAACTTTAGTACATGAACTTGAGGTCACGGGATCAAAACCTATACTATGCAATTTCTAATTTTTTTATTGATCATGGATTACATGATCTAAAACTCCCTAGGGAGAGTGCCACGTGGCACCGTTCTTGGTTTACGCACGTTAAAATAATTTTGTATATTTCAGAGAAGGTGATAAAGTCAAAATATGAAAATTTGAACTGCAAATATTAATTATTAATAAATTAATGAACCTATTAGTCTTATATTTAGTTACTACTAGCATTTTTGACACACGATGTGTACGTGCATAGATCTTAGCATTTATTTTGGGCAAGCGTAATCATTCACTTATGCTTATTTTATACACAACATAATGCACGTGGAATAAATAAATGTCATTTTTGAATTGACATGTTTTTACATGTAAAACCGTAGATTTTGAACTACTGTGTTCTTTAAAACAAAATTATAGTGAACTTAATATGTTTAAAGGGTAGAGTGCTAATGTTTTGTAACTATTATCTCTACCTTACCATTCCTTATATGATAGAAATTGTAAATTCTAGGGAATAAGCAATATTTTATAAGTTGCATAAGTTTGATATTCTATAAAATAATATGCGGTGAAAATGTAATGTTATTATTATTAATATTTGGTAACCATTTTTGAATTGAAGATTCTCATTTTATCAATGATCTTGAAACTTTTGTGTGTGAAGGTTTTCAATCAAATTCATTATTTTTTACTTGTGTCTTAATTAGGTAATTATTTGTTTTAATCTTAGCTTGTTTAATATGAAAATAGCTTTTATCTTCTTTCTTTCCTAATATTTTCTTTTTCTTAAGGGTATAATTGTATTTTCAAATGAGGACACCATGTCTCCCCCCTTCACTTATAAGATAGAGATAATTGATATTGTTGAAAGCCAACTGTGCCATTAGAAATTTTTGATGATAATCCATGTTGGAGGTCTTATATTTAATAAAAGCTGTACATGATGACAGTGGCGGATCTAGGAATTTTAGATTGGGTGGGCCAAACTCGACATATACCTTTTTATCATAAAAACATAAAATAACTTTAACTATCCATAATTACGTAAATATTGAAGATATGATGTAGTCACACTTTTTTTATTTTTAGTTCTTTATCCTTGATTACAAAAATCTATCAAATATTCTTATAACAATAAAGATAATTTTAGTTGTATATTATTGATTATTGTTATGCTAATTTGATTATCTCCGTGATTAAGCTTTATAATATGCAATAACTAATATAACTTTTTTTTTAAAAAAAGCAGATGTAACAGAGTAAGTATAGTAGTACCTAATAGAAAGTAAACGTAGTATAGTAATAATTAGAAGTTTTTGGTAGAAAAGGAATAGTTTAACATAACTAAAAAAGAAAAAAAGATAATATTTTTTCTGAAAGAAATAATAAGAGGAAGGAAAGCAACTAGCAAGGAATCAAATGCTGAAGTTAAAGGGAGAAGATGTTCAAAATTGGAACAGTAATTAGGAAGAAATATATTTCTAAAAAATTGGCAAAATGTTTGCAAAAAAGTCTACAACAAGTTTTGAACCCAAGACCTAAGCAAAACTCAAAGACACACTAAACCAACTGAACTACCATGATTGTATGTAAATATTTGCAACATTTAATACTAGTAAAGAACTAAAATCATGAAGTGGGCCATGGCCTAGGTATCCCCCCTGCATCCGCCACTGCATGATGAGATTATTTACCAAATGATCGAATTGACTTGTGTAAATATATGTGACATATTTATAAGATGGTGATTTTCGTCTCCCATTTTTAAAATCAACGAAATATTATTATCATGTTATTGACATCGGAAAATCATACATTAATTAAAAGAGGAAGTACAACCTAATTCTAATACAATCTAAACTAAACCAAATACATAAATCTAAAGGAGCCTTAATTGAGAGCTCGTACATTCCACCTAATACAAAAATAAATAAAAACGAAACAAAAGCGCGTAGAAAGGGTGCGTTGCTGGTTAGTGTTGATGATGGTGAATGCAAACCTCATATGGTTAGTTGATGGAAGTGGTCGATGAAGCGATTGACAGTCACGATTTGAACAACGAACAACCAACAACGAGCGTCCCGTCTCGTCGTATGAGCAATTCCAATGATCTGTCGTCACTCGGGATTTTGAGCTCATGACCATGTGAAGAGTCACATTCCAATGTGACTCACTACTCTTGAGCGAGAGTGAGTCAGGTTTCTCCTTGATGAAAGAGAAAAGCTGATAAGTGGGCGTGATGTAAACCCCAAGTGCAACTGGAGTGTTGCCTGCAGATTTGAAGTTTTCAGGGCAAAGACTATGAAGGTCAATGCCAAGCTAAGAGATCAGCCAAACAAGTTAAGCCCTCGAATACACCTCCGGTTTTCAAAACCCCGACAAATACACATCCCAACCATGAAAATCTATCATCACCTCGTCCTTCCTCATGAACATCGTGAGACACCGTGTCTCTCAACACATATGCGAAAAAACCGACATACTCAACTATGACTACTTTGAACCACCAATCTTGACCCAAATGACTAATACTTTTCGATGACCCCAACCAACCCTCGAAAACAACTTTAGCAACACGAAAATGACGCACTCCGTTTATTCGGAGATTTAACACACTCTTAAAGAAATACCTGACTTAACTATTCGAAAACTCCAACAACCAGGGGGGAAGCCCGACACTGACTGGGGGAGGGGAAAGGGGAGACCGACACTAATTGGGGGAAGGGGGAGGGAAAGCCCAAAACAACCACAAACCGAACTACTCGATTGTTCATACAAGACATGAGGACGAGGAACGGGGACGGAAACATTCAACACAAGCAAACCGACAGCGACCACACCCTAGGACACCCGACAAGCAGCACACAAACCTAACAAACCTAAAACAAAAACGAAAGAGACCCAAATAAGGGAAGAAAAGAAAACTAAACTACAAAACTACTGAAACCAAACACAGGGAGAGGGGAGAACGAAGAATAGGGGAGAGGGGTAAGACTCGACACACAGGGGAGGGGGAAGACTCGACACAGGAGAGGGGGAAGAACTCAACACAAGAGAGCAAAAACGAAAATTGAAAGTCGGCGACCCAAACGTGAGTGAACACGGCGACGACAGATAGGGGAGGAGGGGAGGAAAGCGGCGACTAAGAACAGGAGAGGGGGAGGGAAAGACGTTGACTAAAAGCAGGGGAGAAAAAGGGGAAAACAGAGAAAAAGGTGACTACAAACAGGGGAGGGATACGAACAACATGATAGGCTCGCCGACGACCAGTAGAATTACGCCAGCCACCGGCGAGCCTTCAAAGGCAGTGACCGAACTGTTTGCTTAGGGTTGATGTTTTAGGGTTTGGGGAGGAGTTTTAGAGAGAGGTGATCCTTTTAGCTTCTTCATGGAATGGAACTCTCAACCTTGTGACTGGAATGTTCTTTCCTTACTACTAGGCCAAACTTAACTTGGTATCAGGAGCAAACCTATTAAGAATCCTGGGTGGTCCAGGTCCACCAAAAAAATCAATTTCCTATATTTTTATCAGGGGCGGATTCTACATTAAAATAAAGGTTATATCCACATAATAATTTCATATAAAGACAGTTGCTCTAGGGGTAAACTCTTCAACTTCTTGCATGCGATAATGTTATGCGGAGGTTCGAATCCCTTGGATAGTGAAATACCAATTGCAGTTTTTTTTCGTTCTTCTTTGTTTTATGCCTTGTTTTTGTTTTTAGTTCCTTCTCTTTTCTCTTATACCATTTTTCCTTTTCTATTTTGGATCTTCATTTTATCATTTTGAATAGTATCCATCTTTTTTTTTTTTTGTGATATAACAATTACTTTTGTTTTTAAAAAAAATCAACAATTTGACACTCTTACTACATTAAATACATGAGCGGATCCAGCGTGGGTTCAATGGGTTCAACTGAACCCACACAGATCCGCCGAGAAAATTGATTTTTACAGGAAACCCGAAAAACTCTCACTACAAAAAAAAGTCCATTTAGAGACGGACAAAATCCGTTCCTAAACAGGTCAAATCCGTCGCTATATGGACTTAGAGACGGATTTAGAGACGGATATTGTCCCTCTCTAAAACCCTTGTCGCTAATTCGAGTTAGAGACGGATTTTAAAAATCCGTCTCTAAAGTTTAGAGATGGATTTTGGAAATCCGTCTCTAAAACTTAGAGACGGATTTTGGAAATCCGTCTCTAAGTTTAGAGACGGATTTTCAAAATCCGTCTCGAAATTCACTGAAAATATAAAAAATGTATAAACGAAATTAACAACATGATAATTCCTAATATTATCATGATTATATTTAATCACCTATTATTACCTACCTAGTTCAAGTTGATCTCATTATTACTGTTTAGGAATATCCCTTAAGTAAACCCGGTTCAGATCTACAAGGGAAAGGATAAGAAGACTCCACAGTCGCAAGAATCGCTGTTCGTAGGAATCGAACTTGTAACCTCAAAGAAACGAGAAGAAGCTCCAACCAACTACACCAAATACAACTGATATACTTCTCTACATAATATTGGTAATATGTAGAAGAAATATTAGAGACGGATTCAAAAATCCGTCCCTAATTTAGAGACGGATTTTCAAATCCGTCCCTAAATTAGAGACGGATTTTAAAATCCCTCCCTAAATTAGAGACGGATTTCTAAAATCCGTCTCTAACTTAGAGACGGATTTTTAAAATCCGTCCCTAAATTAAAGAAGCGCAATAAAATATTCATATTTGAATTTAGAGACGGATTTTAGAATCCGTCTATAAATTTAGAGACGGATTTTAAAAATCCGTCCCTAAATTAGAGACGGATTCTTAAAAATCCGTCCCTAAATTAGAGACGGATTCTAAAAATCCGTCTCTAAATTAGAGACGGATTTTGAAAATCCGTCTCTAAATTAAATACGTGCAATAAAATATTCATATGTAAATTTAGAGACGGATTTTTAAATCCGTCTCTAACTTTAGAGACGGATTTTTAAATCCGTCTCTAACTTTAGGGACGGATTATCAATATCCGTCCCTAAGTTAGAGATGGATTTTCAAAATCCGTCTCTAAATTTATTTCGAGACTGATTTTTAAAACCCGTCTCTAATTTAGGGACGGATTTTTAAAATCCGTCCCTAAAGTTAGAGACGGATTTAGAAATCCGTCTCTAATTTAGAGACGGATTTAAAAATCCGTCTGTAATTTAGAGACGGATTCAAAAAATCCGTCTCTAAATAAATTTAGAGACGGATTATCAATATTCCGTCTCTAAATTAGAAACGGATATATATCCGTCTCCAAACATCCGTCGCTATATAAGCTTTTTTTTGTAGTGTCTATATACAAAAATGTCCAGTTGTATATAAAAATATGATATATAGCGCAGTGGTACAGTGGTAGCGCGCTGAAGCTTGAGTTATGGACTTTTGTGATCACGGGATCAAATCCCGGCAATAGCGAAGTATTATTTTTTTATTTTTTTCCCCTCTCCTTCCTTCCTTCCTTCCTTCGTGTTTTCATTACTACTACAACTTTAGTTTTTTTTTTCTCTTGGTTCTTCTAGTCCTTCATTTTCTACCTTCCCATTCTTTATATATTCCCCTTTCACCGAGTACTTAGACATCAAATATAAGTTTTCAATACTTATTTTACCTAAAACTTATAAATATAAGGTAAAAATAGTAGAGTTTAATTCATTAGTTGTTTGAACAAAGATTAATATATGTAGAGAGATTATGTTCACTTTTTATACCTACATTTAAAATAATAGTTGTAAATACATGTTTGTTTATATCATTGAAAATTTAAAATTGAAATAAATTGTCTAACTCAAGATACAATCAACAGGTATAAATGTTTTAAACGCCTTTAAATATAAGTATTAGTATTAAAATTTTGCCACACACTTCGCGTGCATATAAGACTAGATTCGGCTATATATTTGAACAAGTTCGAACCCACGTAGTTCATTTCCTGGATCCGCCACTGATTAAATATGACCAAGATTTATTTGCAAATACTCAAAAGTAATTTTACTATGTAAAATTTGTGTATTTTGATCATTTATCTATTTACTTAATTTAGATAGAATCTACCAAATTCAAAATCCTAATAAATCCGCCTCTACTAAGTATCACAAAAACAATTAGTTGGTGTTGGAAGCAATAAACTCATGTATACACCTAACAATTATTGTAGCATATTTTTCAAAAATGTGGTACGAATATTATACCCCCCATATTGCATGCATATATAATACTCCAAGGACTAGGAGTATTCTAACTGAAGATAAGATCTTTGTGTAGCATGAGACCACGAGATGTTGTCTGATTATTAAAATTGCACAAATCAGAAAAGCAAAAGGACATTGCCGAAGGTGCACTTGTATTTAATTTAGCGAAAGCAATCAAGATTCTTATTTTTGTCACTAATCCCTCGGTTCATGCACTTTCTTCTCTGATCGTTATCTCTAAGCACGTAGTAGTAAAAAGTTAAATAAAAGTTGCTAACATTTTTTTATTACACATTCGTTGTGATTGTTCTAGAGTAAACTACTAGGAAAACACGATAAAGGTAGCCGTTATTAATTAACTAAAAAGCCGCCAAGATACATGTATTATGTATAGTAAAAGCGACTATAACAATTGTTTTACCGTGGAATTTCACATTTAGCCTACTATTAATAATATTGGCATAATTTGTAACTCTCCTTGGTTAAAAGGTAGCTTAATAAGTTTTGATCTGCACATTTTATACATTAGCCAATGAAACTAGAAAAAGTGAATATTCAGAAAGAACAAAAACTATAGAATTAAAGTACAACTCATATAGTATATGCTAGACTATTGTTTGCAAAAACTTTTTGTACAAGTTATATTGTCGCTAATAAATGTCTTGTTATTTTGTTAAAGGTTGTCTATTAGTGTTTATGTTCGCTTCATATGAACACTCCCTTAATTAATAGATGTATTAGCTTTTTATATAAAGGGTGATCCAGCCGTACCTTCGAGTTGGCTACCGCCTACCAGAGGACAAAATCAATTAGATATAACCTAAAATAAATTTTCTTTATCTTAAACTTCTCTACTAATCCACCTAGAGTAGTTTCAAGTGCAATTGGATAATCTATATGATTACTGTTGCAACTAATACAATTTTATTTATAGGGATCATAATTGAATCCTTAAGATCCACCTTAGAGTACTTTAGGTTTTTTCATTTGTTACAAAAATTATTTTTTAGATTCTACATGGTACCACTATAGTTTACACTTATTATCTACCATAACATTATGTTGAATAATACATTAATTTTGAATTAAATAGGGATAATAGTTTGACTTATTTACTAATTGCCTTGTGCATCAAGAATTATTTAACTAAGGTTTGTGAGTCATTTTGGCTTTTATGGGCCAAAATTGAAGTCGAAATTGGAGAAAAACGACTAGAATCTCGTTTTACATTTTAGGAAATGCCTACTTGTTCTTTTTACCAAATTGGACCTTAAAGTTGATCGTTAAGGTTAAAATGGACTCCCAAAACCTTAATTATGTAAAATTAGACAAATCACTAATCCTATTTAACCCCTAAATAAACTAATTTTTTGTTTAACATAATGTTACAGTAAAGAATAATTCCGAACTAATGGTACCATATAGAATTCATATAAACAAACGAAAAAGCCCACAATACAATGGTACCAAGTGACACTTCCCATAATTTAAATTATAACTAGTTATTAGGCCCGGGCTATGCCCTGGGTAAGAAAAAAATTCATTTATTAATATAATACTTTAGTATATGTACTTGAGGTCTCGATATTAAACCCTATACTATGCAATTTCTTAATTTTTTTTAGTGTACATGGATTACATGAACTAAAACTCCCTAGGGAGAGCGCCACGTGGCACAATTTCTTATTTTCGCACGCCTTTTAATATATTTGTATAGATATTTAAGATTTTGTATGTCACATCAACATATCAAGTACTAAATCGGACACACCCACATTAATTATCTTTAATTTCGTCATATAATTCTTGTTTAGTGTTGCTGACTACTTCAATCTACGAGTCACGGATGAATACTTTCTTTTAAGTTTTAAATGGGTCAACAGTAAATGGTAGTATTAGTTCTCCATCTATCCTTTCCTTAATCAAATTTCTGATCCAAAAGAAAAAGCCAAATTAAACACTTCCACTAATTTATCTAGGTTCTAAAATTATAAAAACAACTTGATTTCTACTTACTCGATGACATAGAAATTAAACTGATTCCTTTCATAAGCCAATAATGCTTTTTGGAATGGCCGGAAGGTGAGCTGCTAGTGGGACGATGAAAATGACTCTCTCAATGTGACTAGTTCCTTCTAGATACTCGTTCATAGTAGGCTAAATACGATTTGGTGTTTTTCTCGCTATTCCTAAAAATATTATGAATTTTTTTATTAACACAACTTTATGCATGACAATATAACTTTCTTATGATACAAATGCTAACCTTGTTTAAAAAGAAAGGTGACCAATATTCAGGATATAAGAATCCAAAAAAAAATAGTCATTTGGTTTATAAATGAGTATAAACGGCATAAACTTTGTTGATTTATCTTTTATGCTCCATGTATGTGAATGCGTCTATTATATGCGCTTGACAAATGGAACACATGCACCCAAGTGTATAGAAATTAGTAACCACACTTATGTTAAGCACACAGATAGATTCCATGCTCAAATGTACACTCGATAATACTGCAAAAGTTTTAGGTGTCCAAACTCCGAATTAAACCTAATATGATCTGCTTTGAACAAGTGTTTTGACCAGCCTTTTCTTTCTATTGGAGTATGTACAAAGAAAGTTTAGTGACATTTCTCTCACACGAATGACTTAGACTATAAAAAAATATAAAAAATTGAGTGAGATATGTGACGCTGGTTATACTAAGGTCCGGAGGGTTTCACTCTTCATAGGACTTGATCAAACATCTCACAACACGAGTTGACCACAGCCGATGGATTATTCAAGTCGAATGTATGGGGAATGCTCGGATACTCTTACCCCTCTTACTACCTAACCCAATTTTCTTATCTCCAAAAAACGCATGAGAGAAAATAATTATCGCTGAAAGAATATTAATATATATCCTATACATAATCCTAAAATATTACATTTTAACCAAATTTAGATAGTTTATCCAAGACTTCCTTTTAAATCTGCATAAAACACACTTCATTAAGCACAAAAATAATGTCATGTATGACGATTGACAAACATCTTTAATAATGTTGTACATAGTACTCCAAGGACACTGAAACAATCCTCTCATTATATTGAATATTGATTTCATGAAATTAAGTAGCCTTTTCATATCAATAACAATTTGTTGTACCTCTAAAACGACTATTGCATGACCTTGTTCAATTTTGTCGGGTGGAAATCAAATCTTAATAGTTAATACTGTTGAAGTGTTAATACATACATGATACACACCACAAAATATCAAGGCAATACTTTCTCATACAAGAAAATTGACTAGTAGTCTAGTAAATAAAAGAACACCACAGAATATTATTATTGTTTCTTCCAGGAAATGTGAGGCTAAATATTAAGAGAGGTCAACGACCCTGAGCCGACGCGTTCTCCTATAAAAAAAAGACCTTGATATTGAAACATATTTACAAAAGTACCATTTCCTACATCCATTATCTTTGACTTTGACTATTTGACTCTCCACTCTTCTTTGAAAGCGTGTCGAATAATTGGAGAAATCGAGGAAGCAGCTATCTTAATTCTTCTCTTCTGCCCATGGTTTTTATTTCTATATCTCTTGGCACGTTTTTATAATTTTCTATGGGTGCTTTGGTTAGTCAATTAGTCAAGTTTATTTGTCCATAATTTATTACATTAATTAATAAACATGCTCTTATTTTTATATAAACTTGTCCTACATAATAATAATATTCCAGTAATTGCTGACTATTGCTACTTATATGTGCACTAACAAGATTGTGCTCAAAGATATGTTTATGTTTGTTATTTCTTTCAAGACGCCTTGTTTTTATTGCGATCAAGAATATATCTAAAGATGTCATCTTTTTGTTTAGATGGTATTGAATCATTTGTATTCGGGGCGGATTTATTTAGGGTCTAAGTTGCACGTAAATGGAACACGGATACGTGGATACGGGGAAAAGCAAATTCTAAAAGTGAGAGAAAGTGAGGATTACTCTACAAATGGGATTAATGTTAGATTGGAGTTATGGAAACAAAAGTTAGATTTGCAAACATTTATACGAAGTCAATATAAATTGATTACATTGAATGTCAATTTTGTAATAAGAGTGAGTTAAACGAGGATGTAGTGACAATAGAAAATAATTAACAGATACTGTTAAGTGAGTGTTTAACTACATTGGGCCCAACTTTTAAAGGGATTGAGTTGTTGATCAAGACGTGACTCACATGAGTAAGTTTAGGTGGCTTAAATGGAAAGCAACTAATTAGTTTTGTTCAGCAATCTCTATTATATAAGTTGTAGTTCATTCAAAAAAAAAGGTGTAGCACATATGTATATTTTGAGATAGAATTTGAAACCAAGAAATTCAGGGGAAAGGTTAAAGTTGCATATATTGCGAGAAAGATAAGTGAGGTTCAACTACGTTGTTTTGATTATGTGCCACTTTAACAGGAATATAAGCAAAATTAGGATAAGTCGAGGGAAATTAAAAATGACTTGGATGTGAGTTGAAATGATATGAAGAAGATCAAATTTACACGAGCACAACACTAGATAGAAATGAAAAATAAAGGAAGATGACATTTGTAATCGATCGTAATACATCAAACACAAAATCCTATAAAAAATGAGGAATTATGTCTAACAAGCATAACATAATAGATTTAATAAACAACATTAAGAAAACAACAGATAAATCGACATTCAAGATTCAACGTGAAAATCCCTCAATGTGAGGGAAAAACCACCAATGACAATGAACAACCCTAATTCACTATAATGGAGAAAATATTACAAAGCATAAACCTCAAAATGACACTTTGGCACAATAACAAAGGAGATGATAAGATCTCACAATAATAACTCTCTACAATGAAGCGATAAAACTAGTGTTTTCCTATGGAAGTATATGTAGATTTTTATAATAATGAGCCTAGCTAGACATAGTTTTGTATTCCCTTAA
Organism: Beta vulgaris subsp. vulgaris; assembly: GCF_026745355.1. Taxonomy (NCBI): domain Eukaryota; kingdom Viridiplantae; phylum Streptophyta; class Magnoliopsida; order Caryophyllales; family Amaranthaceae; genus Beta; species Beta vulgaris. The sequence goes on from NC_079209.1 coordinate 6,507,212, forward strand.
AAAGACGTCCTAGAAGAATAAGGAAATCATTCCTCTCAACAATGTGTTACGTTGTAGGAGCTGAAAATATGTAATGTTCGCAATAGAGGAATGACCAAGGCATAGACTAACCGATAAACTGATAGGTTGTTGTACACTTGTCAAAATAAAATCCTAACATAACCTCCTAACAATATACTAGGGTAAGTATTAGGGTCGAATTCACAGAGAGATGATTGTTTTAATCTAGTTTCTAAATCATAGAGCAACATAAACAAGGTCACAATTATCGAGTGAAAGGTTATGAAGTAATAAAAAAGAAAAAGCAAACTAAAAAATTTAGGGAAATGATTCACAATGAATACATTTGATGTTAGGGTTGAAAACATGAATCAGACAATAATTTACTAAACAAAACTATCTAGGCAAACAAGTTTTCTCGAATCAAAGTCTCCTTTTGAACACCAATCTATCAGGATATAGCAATTTACTAGAGATAGTCTTACCTATTGTTGTAAACCTAAACAATAAATTTATACTCTAGGCGCATAATCTAACATTGCACGACTTAATCAATCAAGTCTGACCAAATTGAAATTGAGAAGCAATAATAACAAACAAAGGAAAAAATAAAACTAAGCAATTATTGAAACATCTTAATTCAAATCAACCTCTTTTATACATCCATGAATCCCTTTAATCGGCAGAAAAAAAAAAAAAAACTACTCAATCATGAAATAAGGAGTAAAAATTAGATCTATAAAAGAAAACATAATCAATGAAATATTATTAATAAAAAAGAGAATGAAATAAAAATACATCAATGAAGTAAACTAATTAAGATATGAATAAATGAAGCAGGAGAATAAATAGGGTTTCCAACTAAAAAGCTAAAGAGAATAAGGAAGATGAAAGAAACTAAAAACTAAAACTAAAACTAATAGAGATATATCTATATTCAAGAAGTGATTCATAATATAAACAAGACTAAGTAACCTAAAATATAACTAGAAAATTAAGTTCCACGATAGGAAAAGTCGAATAAATAATTAATGGGAAGAATTAACTCATTCGCGAACGTGTGACAGACTTAGCAAAACACAATAAACTTGTGTAGCTCATATCTCCCAAACTAGAATTTTTCTTGGGCCACGCGACCAATAGTTGGAAATCCCTTGAGTCTAGTTTTCATTGCCGCTGAAATCATTCAATTATCATCAATTTCATCAGCATATCAAAAGCCATGGACGAAAGAGTAGACATGCTCAATTTTCACATTTCTTATACTAAATTCCAACTTCATTTTGGCCCAATTTCAAACTCAAAGATATTCTTAACGATCCTTATCATGTAGCTTGATGTGTTCATCATTTATCGATTATTTACTCTAATCCCCTTAGTTTTGATAGTCGATTTGGGCTCTTTTGAGCTCTTTTCTTGTGGATTTGATGTGTTTGGAGCTCTGTCGTGTTTTGCAGATTTTGATGCAGATTAGGCACTTTTACATTTATCTAGTCGCGACACAGAAGCTAATTACACAAGGTCCAAGGACATCCGGAAGACCACACAAGCATTTCGGTTGGATTCCACGAAGAAAAAGCAAGGAAAATTCGCCCGGTCGACCGGGCGGTGTGGCCCGACCGGGCGAATCTTCGACTTAGCGCTGCAGAAATGGAAGCTAGAACTGCTTACGCGCCCGACCGGGCGGCTTGCCGGTCGACCGGGCGAACCAACTTCAATTTTCATCTTTATTTCGCCCGGCAACCGGGCGACAGACGAAGAAAACGCTTACGCGCCACCGGGCGGTTCGCCCGGTTGACCGGGCGGAATTTTTCCTTCGTCGTAAGTTTGTGATCACCGTCGCCCGACCGGGCGGTTCATCGGGACGCGTTTTTTCGGGATTTTTAGCCGGTTTTGTAATTAGTATAAATAGGTTTTTAGTATTTTCGAAAAACCTATCTCATTTTCTACGTTTTTTAGGGCAAACACTTAGTTTATTCTCTCTACTTTTGTTGAACTTTTACATTGGAAGATTATATAGATCGTCGATTTCCTTTTCCATCATTCTTCAATCATTTGGTATTCTTCTCTACTTAGTTTATTTTATGAATTCTTTTACTTTGATTATGTTTATTGCGTTTAATATCATCATGAGTGAGTAGTCTATTTCTAGGGTTTAGAGAGGGAAGCCATGTTTATACCTTTTTTATTGTGGTTTGATGTTCTTCAATAATTGGATTGAATTAGAATAATTCCTATTGATTTGTTATACTTGTTTAATTCATGTAATTGCGCAATATCATGAGTTATGTTTAGCTAATAAGAATTAGAATCGAAAGATCATATTCATTAGAGGCTTTTACAATAGGTAGATTTGATTATGTTGAGCGACCGTACTGGCATATGTTAATCTAGGAGTTGTTAATGCCTGACCAAGGATTAACGAAATACTTATTATTTGAATCTCAATCCAAGTGTTGTTGAATTATTATATTGATTAAACTGGTATAAGCATGGTGGACCGATCGATTGCCCTAGGTTTTAATTATTTGATAAATTCCCATTTTTCTGCGTTCTAGTTATTCTAGAGTTATTAATTCTCAATTATTTTCCTCTCTGGAAGTAGTTAGATAATTGAATAAATCTGTAGAACTCCTCTCCCTGTGGATCGACCCGTATTTGCCAGTTTCTGCTAAACAGACACCGTGCACTTGCGGTATATTTTAAAACACATCAAGTTTTTGGCGCCGTTGCCGGGGAGACGGCTAGTTTCTATAGCTTTCTGATTAATTATTTGACTATTTCTGCTGTCTCATTGGAACTTCAAGTTCCAATTGAGGCCATCTCACTGCACATTTTTCTTTGTTTCTTTTATGCCCAGGTCTAAAAGAACAGGTTCTCCAGTTCAGACTGATCCTGATCTTGAGAAAACCATCCGGCAGCTCAAGAAGACACAAAAGAAAAAAGCAGTCTGCTAATCAGAAAAAAACCACGGAAGAACCAACTGAACCAATTATGCCTCCTAAGTCGCTGAAATCTTATGGGGTACCTTCTCCTGGCAATGTTCCCACAGGCCCTACTATGCCTGATATACAAGCAGTCAACTTCGAAATCAAGCCTGGCCTCATCAACATGATCCAGCAGAATCAATTTGGTGGCCATCCATCTGAAGACCCTGCAAATCATTTACAACGGTTTCAACAGCTTTGTCGTACCGTTAAGCACCAAGGGGTCACTCCTGATCAGTTGAAGGTTATGGTCTTTGAATTTTCACTAAAGGACAAGGCACAGAAGTGGCTGAATGATGTTAATGAAACTGAGTGGAGTGCTATATCTGAAGCATTCCTGAAAGAGTACTACCCTCCCACCAAAACTGCAGAAATAAGACACAAGCTTGCCACCTTCCAACAAGAACCTGATGAAACATTGAAGGAAGCATGGAATAGATTTAAGGATCTGCAGAGAGAATGCCACACCACAATCTGGATAAGTGGTTCATCACCCAAGCATTCTACAATGGTCTACAACCTCATATCAAGAGCACGATTGATTCATCTGCAGGGGGTGCTTCCTAGATAAGGGGGTAGATGAAGGATACGATTTTCTGGCCAACTTAGCAGCAATGATCATAGTCCTCCAGGACTACTACAAGAAGAAGTTGGATGCTGATGCATATGCTTTGTTGTCCTCACAAGTAGCACAGTTGAGCATGAAGATGGACTCATTGAAATCTTCGCAGTCCACTACTCCTCCCATGAGTATTAATGCGATGTCCTCCATGGCTCCTATTACTTCCTCCTTTTGTGAAGTGTGTGGTATTCAAGGCCATTTGGTCATGATTGTTCCTACAGTCAACCTGATCCGAATCAGATGGAGCATGCCAATGCTTTTCAGCAGAGACCACACAACCCCTATTCTAACACTTACAACCCAGGTTGGAGAGATCACCCCAATTTCTCCTATAAGAGCAACAATGTCCAAAATCCTCAACCTCCACCACAATCTTCCTACCAACCACCACATCAAAACCCACCACAACATGCTGCTAGACACCATATTATCAAGGGGCTCCTCAGAACCCCCTCCTGGTTTCAATAGGCCTTCACCCCAAGGCTATCAGCAGCAAGCTCCTCATAATAACAGCTCTCAAGAGCCTACTATGTCTGATCTAATGAAAATGATGGTTTCTATGCAGAAAAATCATGAGGAGAGCATCAAGGAGCTGAAGAACACCACCAAGCATTTGGAGACTCAACTTGCTCAGGTGGCTGGAAAATGCACAAAGGCAACCAGGTCATCTGCCGGGGCAACCAATTCCTAAAGAAACCGCTAATGCTGTCACTCTTCGAAGCGGTACACAATATGATGCCCCACCTATGCCTACTGATGATTCAATACCTCCAGTTCAGAATGATGCTGTGGATGACAATGAAGGTGAGGATAGCTCCAGAACTGAAGTTGAGCGCGGGAAAGTGGATGAGCAGAGAAACGCAAGGAGAAGGTTACTGATTCTCCTACTCCACCACTACCTTTCCCCCATAGGATGCAAAAATCAAAGGTCGATCAACAACTTGGTAAATTTATGTCTATGGTCAAAAATCTTGAGGTAACAGTTCCTTTCACTGATTTAATTTCTCAAGTACCTGTGTATGCCAAGTTTCTGAAAGATATGATAACTAAAAAGAAAGATTTTGGTGGGATAGATAGGGTTGCTTTAACTGAAGAATGCAGTGCTGTTCTGCAAAATAAAATTCCACCCAAATTAAAAGATCCTGGTAGTTTTTCCATCCCTTGTCATGTGGGTGCTCTGTTTATAGATAAGGCTTTGTGTGATCTAGGTGCTAGTGTATCTGTTATGCCTTTATCTGTCTGTAATAAACTGAACTTGGGTGCTTTAAAGTGCACACAGATTACTTTACAGATGGCTGATCGATCTGTGAAGTATCCTTTGGGTATTTTAGAGGATGTCCCTGTTAGAGTTGGAAAATTTTATATTCCTGTGGACTTTGTAGTACTTGATATGGAAGAAGATAGTCAAATTCCCATTATTTTGGGTAGACCTTTTCTATGTATGCTGGTGCTGTTATTGATGTAAAATCTGGCTCTCTGACTTTGAGTGTTGGTGATGATACTATTACTTTTAAGTTAACCAATGCTATTAAGTCCCTATGCTTGAGCACACATGTTGCAGGATTGACATACTCGATGAGATCTCTGGAGTTAGTTTTTCACAATTTCTGTCTGATGAATATTATTGGAGACAAGTCTTGATCTCACTGATGATCTTGACATTGATACGGTAGCAGATTGTAAGGTAATGAGACTATTTGCTCTACTTCCGAACCACAGGTAAAGAAGTTAGAACTTAAACCTTTACCTTCTCATCTCAAATATGCATTTCTTGATGATGCTGAGGAATGTCCTGTGATTGTCAGTACTAAACTCACAGATAGCCAGCTTTCACAACTTCTTACAGTGCTTCGCATGCACAAGAAGGCTATTGGGTATAGTATTGATGATCTAAAGGGCATTAGTCCTGATTTCTGCATGCATAGAATTAATTTGGAAGAAAATCACCGCCCTTGCATACAACCTCAAAGACGTTTGAATCCTAATATGCAAGAGGTGGTGAAAAAGGAAATTATGAAACTACTTGACGCGGGCATCATCTACCCCATCTCAGATTCTAAGTGGGTGAGCCCGGTTCAAGTTGTTCCTAAAAAGGGGGGACTACTGTTGTTAAGAATGATAAGGATGAACTAATTCCTACTCGTACTGTTACAGGTTGGCGGATGTGTATTGACTATCGCAGATTAAACATTGCCACTCTGAAAGATCATTTCCCTCTCCCTTTTATTGATCAGATGTTAGAAAGATTAGCAAAACATAACTTTTTCTGTTATTTGGATGGATATTCAGGTTTCTTTCAGATTCCCATTCACCCAGCTGATCAGGAGAAGACGACGTTCACTTGCCCCTATGGCACTTTTGCATATCGCAGAATGCCATTTGGTTTGTGCAACGCCCCTGCCACATTTCAGAGATGTATGATGGCCATTTTTTCTGATTTCATTGAAAATATCATGGAGGTATTTATGGATGATTTTAGTGTTTATGGTTCTGACTTTGATGTGTGTTTGCATAATCTCTCTAAATTCTGAAACGTTGTTCTGAGGTTAATCTGGTTCTTAATTGGGAAAAGTGCCACTTTATGGTGAATGATGGAGTGGTACTTGGACATCTCATATCTGAGCGTGGCATCCAGGTGGACAGAGCAAAAATTGAGGTGATTGAGAAACTTCCTCCTCCTGTGAATGTCAAGGGAGTGAGAGTTTTCTGGGTCACGCGGGTTTCTATCGCAGATTTATAAAAGACTTTTCAAAAATTGCGAAACCCCTTACTCAATTGTTGCTCAAGGATGCCACCTTTGATTTTACTGATGCGTGTGTGGAGTCTTTTGACAGGATTAAGGAAGCATTGATCACTGCCCCTATCATACAACCTCCAGACTGGAGTCTTCCTTTCGAGATCATGTGTGATGCTAGCGATTATGCGGTTGGTGCTGTGCTTGGTCAACGGAAAAACAAAGTCCTCCATGCCATCTACTATGCCAGCAAGACCTTAGATGAGCCCAGGTCAATATGCTACTCAGAGAAAGAATTGTTGCCATTGTGTATGCTCTTGACAAGTTTCGGACCTACCTCATAGGTTCGAAAGTGATTGTTCATACTGACCATGCTGCGCTAAAGTATCTCTTGGCCAAGAAGGAGGCCAAACCACGACTTATACGATGGATATTGTTACTACAAGAGTTTGATCTGGAGATCCGTGACAAGAAGGGTGCTGAGAATGTAGTTGCAGATCATCTCTCCCGGTTGAGGTTTGAGTCAAGTGCTGACGGTCCCATAGATGATGCTTTTCCAGATGACCATCTTTTCGCTGTGTCTACTCAATCTCCATGGTATGCTGATTTTGCTAATTATTGTGTTAGTGGTTCTCATCCTCCTGATTTGACATACCAACAGCGCAAGAAGTTCTATCAGATGCCAAGCATTATTTTTGGGATGACCCCTCTTATACAAGAAGTGTTCAGATGGCTTGTTCCGACGATGTATAGCTGATTGGGAGATAGTTGGCATTCTCCAACATTGTCATAGTATGCCTTGCAGTGGACATCTGGGCTCACAAGCCACCGCTTATAGAGTTCTCAGAGTGGTTTTTATTGGCCTACCATTTTTAAAGATGCTCGTGTTTTTTGTCTCTCTTGTGATGAATGTCAACGAACGGGTAATATTTCAAAGAGGCAGGAGATGCCCCAGATGGGTATTTTGGAGATTGAACCCTTTGATGTATGGGGTATTGATTTCATGGGACCTTTCCCTTCTTCTTGTGGGAACAGGTATATCTTGGTTGCTGTGGACTATGTGACTAAGTGGGTTGAAGCTGTGGCTTCCATTACCAATGATTCTAAGGTAGTCATGAAGCTCTTCAAGAAGGTCATTTTCCCTCGATTCGGAGTCCCGAGAGTCTTGATCAGTGATGGGGGATCTCACTTTCACCAGCGCACTTTCAAAGCTTTACTGAAGAGATATGGAGTCACTCACAAAGTTGGTTTAGCCTATCATCCTCAGACTAGTGGTCAAGTTGAAGTCTCCAATCGTCAGATCAAGCGCATTTTGGAGAAGGTAGTCAACAGGTCAAGGAAGGATTGGTCACAAAAATTGGATGATACTCTGTGGGCTCTGAGAACTGCTTTTAAGACACCTCTAGGAACCACCCCATATCGATTAGTCTATGGCAAAGCTTGTCATTTACCAGTTGAAATGGAGTATCTCTCAGCTTGGGCAGTTAAAGAAATTAATTTGGATTTGGAGGCTGCAGGGGAAGCAAGACTTCTTCAACTGAATGAGTTAGATGAGCTTCGACTGGAAGCATATGAAAACCACAAACTCTACAAGGAGCAAACCAAACGATTTCATGACAAGATGATTGTAAAGCGGGAGTTTCATGTTGGTGACAAAGTCCTATTATACAACTCTAGACTGAGGCTTTTTCCTGGAAAGCTTAAGTCAAAATGGTCTGGACCTTTTGTCGTCACTGACGTGAAAACACATGGAGCTATTGAAGTGGCCAATGCAGCTGGAACGAAGTTTAAAGTGAATGGGCAGCGTCTGAAACTGTACCATGAGGGCGCCTTCATCGGCCAAGTAGAGGTTATGTACCTAGACACTCCCTGATTTTGAGAAGAGGTACTAAGGTCGTGCGGGACCATCTAAACCAGCGCTTTGCGGGAGGCAACCCGTCTTTCTTTTCTTCTTTGTTAGTTTCGATTTTTTTTTTCTTTAGATTTTTTTTAGTTTACTTTCTTAGTGTGGTGAGGGAGAGTGTACTATATTTGGACGAGTCTAGTGTGTGCAGGAGGCAAATTTTCGGACTTGGGAAAATTTTGACGGAAAAACGCGCAAAATTGAAATCGCCCGGTCAACCGGGCGAGCTCGACCGACCGGGCGCGCAACCACTTTTCAGCAGAGTGAGAAAAACGAGAGAAAAAAAAGTAACGTATTTTTCGCCCGGTCGACCGGGCGAAGCCGCCCAACCTGGCGCGCAAGCGTTTTTTGGGGTTATATTGCCCAGTCAACCGGGTGAAACAAAAATGAGAAATCTAGAAATCGCCCGGTCGACCGGGCGGATTTTCTTCTTCCGAAATCGCCCAGTTCGACAAAATAGCACAAATCTGCGAAATAAAAATTTCGCCCGGTCGGCCCGACCGGGCGGATACCCCGACAGCTCCTTTAGGCCCTCGATTTCAATCTCCTCTTCATTCTTTCTTTTTCCTTCTCTCAAAACTTCATCATCTCTAAACCCTTGTTTTCTCTCTCCTCACTACCTCCATCTTCATACCTTCTCCTACCTCTCTTCTCTCACTGATCTCATCTCCTCCTTCAAATTTTCTTCACTTTTCTTCTTTTTCTCCATCTTTCACACAAAAAAAATTCAGAAAATCTCCATTTTTTTTTTCTCTCTCACTTCGACCCACTTTCTCATCAACTTCAAACATGTCAAGGCTAAGCAAATGGAGACAAAGTTCACGAGGAGAATCAAGCACTCGCATCCCACCGGATTCAACCTTCCCCGAGGTAATTTTCAAATCTCTAGAACAAAAAGAAAAATTTAGAAATTGAAACATCGCAATATTGTTCCTACTAGATTTGTTGATTCGCAATCTCTGCATACATTGGGAATATTTAGTGATACAAAGACTTTATTTGAGAAATTGGGTTTGGGTACTATGTTTGGCATGTTTTTCTGGACTTATAGGCACCTAACCCCGAATTTCTGAGTTCCCTAGAAGTAGGGAATAAAAATCAGGTGCTTCATTTTCGCCTCATGAATGAGGATCGGGAATTAACACTGGGCCAATTAGCTGCTATTTTTGGCCTACCCCTCACTGGGGAACATCGTCACCCTCCAGAACTTCGCATAAACACACTGTGGGCAGCCTTTACGGGTGAAGATGAAGTCAACACCCAACACATGTCTGCCGATCATTTGCACTTCCCAGTCTTCGCTTTTGCAGCGATTTCTGGGATTCACACTTTTTGGGCGAGCTGAGCCCTACTCCTGTCAAAAACAGGAGATTTTCTGATGGGGAGCTATTTGTTTCCCGAGCTTGACTATGCTTTGTGCTTGCCTATTTGTTTGTCTCCCAGCTCAAACGGACCGCCACTAGCTTGCCTGCCCAATTTGAGGATGGTAGTGTCAGGGGACAACCTATTGTTTTAGGTGGACTTATAACTGCTATAGCTGTTCATTTTGGTTTTGTGCCTGACATTAACAATGCAGTAGTTGGCCCTGCAGAGATTGGCATCGATTACATGATCAATGCCAAGTGGATCACTGCCTAGTCGGCCAACAAGTTTAGGTGGTACATTGCCAAGAAGGAGTCCATCCTTCTTTTTGACCGCGCCCAGACCCACCTTGAACCTGGTGTAGGTTCCTACCTACTTCCTTTACGGGGTCAGGAGCCCATTGCTCGACGACCCTTGAGGACCTACCATAGGCAGTCGGCGGGGGAAGCCTCTTCCTCCGCTCCTGTAGACCCTATGATGGCCGCCCTTACTCGCATCAAGTAGGGACAGCAGTCCCTTACCTCACAGATGGGTCGTCTTGAGTTGGGCCAGGCCACCATTCAGACCCACCTGACCTCCTTGGACACACGGTTGACCACCGTGGAGTCCGTCATGCGCCATGCCCTCTACCCCATCTACCATGACTACTACCACCAGGGGCTTATCGCCCATGACCATACCCATCCGTCTTGGTATACACCACACGTACCTGACCCCACTGACCATATAGGGGAGGATACCTTTGGCAATGCTGTTTTTGGTGCTGCAGGTACTTCTGGCGACGGTTTTACTGCTGATATGTCTGACGATGAGACATGAGTCTTCTCTTCTTCCCTCTTGCTGCAATGAGGTCATTGCCGAGTTCAGCGTGGGGGGAGATTTGTTGTAAGTACACCCTCTCTCTTTGTTGCTTTCTAGTGTAGTCAGTTTAGTTAGTCTGTTTGTCATAGTTTAGTTTCATTGCTTTCCTAAAAAAAAAAACAAAAAAAAAAATACTAAAAATACGATTTGACTGGATTAGTATGATTGCTTCCCTGTGCCCCATGATATTCTTTGAAAATGTATTTGGGCTCTTTATCTGGATAGTTGGGGACTTGTGATTGTAATGCTGGAATGTGAACTCTAAAGGCCAAATGAGTTTTGATAATAAAGCGCTTATCTTGACTGCATTCTTGATTTGGTTAGACTGTGAGGATTCATTCTTGCCAATGGATTCATTTCTATATCCATTCTGTTTTCTTGTGTGTTAGTTCCTCATTAGCTGACTGATCTTGATTTTGACATCGTACGCATTGAGATCTGATAACTTGTGGCAATTGCTGTGATAGAGGCGTTCTTTTGTCTGCTTTTTGAGCCTTAAAGTGATTTTCGTGATATACTTTTATCCTCCTTAGCCCTGCTGAGCCTAATGACTATTTCATGTTACTTAACCTCATTACATGCCTATGACCCTTGTTTTGATACTAATCCCAAGCCTAGCTTGGGGGAGCATATGGTTGAGTTAGCATCTGAGATAGTTTTTATGAGTAACTTTGGATGGAAATGATTGTATTAAGGTACAAAAGTTGAGAAAAAGAAAAGAATGAGCAAAATGAAATACATGTGATTATGGGATTGAAAAAATGCAAAGAGAAAGAAAAAGAAGATTGAAAAAGAAGAAACGAACAAAAAAAAAAATCAAAAATTCTTTCTTTTCCAAGTGCTTGCAAAGAAAAAAATTCATCACGCTGCTTCTAGAATGAGTTTATTGCAAATTTTGTGATTTATAGAATTGGGAAACTATTATTGGCTATATTCAGGTTGATACTTCTAATAACTTGTGCTCCCCTATTCTTGGTTATTTCCACCACATTTTCCATTCATAATCCATACCCATACCTAAGCCCCATTACAACCCCGAAAAAGTCCTCTTGAGCTTGCGCTCATATTGTCTATCGGATTGATGTGGTCAGTTTGTCAAGGTTAAAGAGTACGTTCGCTACTTGAGTCGACATGATTAGGTTGAGTGACATTATCACCTTTCTAAACACATGAGAGTGTGAGTGGGAAGGGTCATTATGGTTGGGATGGTGAGTGATCGGGCACATCTTTTGCCTGCCACAAAAATGTCGAGAGGAGTGACACCCCAGTGAGTACCTTTTCGAGATTTGTATGTCATATAAGGCAGCTGCATTGGATCGGTTGTTTGGGTGATTGGTAAATAGGGTGATCTGAACGGTTGAACTTGAATTGTGCTTACTTGAATGATTATGAGCCTATAAAAAATTTTGATCTCTGTTTTCATATTTGAAGGGGTGAGGCAATCATATTCTTGTTCATGTCATGATTTTGCTTAGGGACAAGCAAAAGGTTAGCTTGGGGGATTTTGATGTGTTCATCATTTATCGATTATTTACTCTAATCCCCTTAGTTTTGATAGTCGATTTGGGCTCTTTTGAGCTCTTTTGAGCTCTTTTCTTGTGGATTTGATGTGTTTGGAGCTTTTGTCGTGTTTTGCAGATTTTGATGCAGATTAGGCACTTTTTACATTTATCTGAGTCGCGACACGGAAGGCTAACACTTACACAAGGTCCAAGGAACATCCGGAAGACCACACAAGCATTTCGGTTGGATTCCACGAAGAAAAAGCCAAGGAAAAGATTCCGCCCGGTCGACCGGGCGGTGTGGCCCGACCGGGCGAATCCTCGGACTTAGCTGCTGCAGAAATGGAAGCTAGAACTGCTTACGCGCCCGACCGGGCGGCCTTGCCCGGTCGACCGGGCGAAACACGAAACTTCAAATTTCCACCTTTCATTTCGCCCGGCCAACCGGGCGAACAAACAAAGAAAACCGCTTACGCGCCCGACCGGGCGGTCTCGCCCGGTTGACCGGGCGGAATTTCTCTTTCGTCGTAAGTTGCTGATCACCGTCGCCAGACCGGGCGGTTCCTCGTGACGCGTTTTTTCGGGATTTTTAGCCGGTTTTGTAATTAGTATAAATAGGTTTTTAGTTTTTTCGTGAAGACGATCTTATTTTCTACGCTTTTTAGAGCAAAACACTTAGTTTATTCTCTCTAATTTTGTTGAACTTTTACATTGGAAGATTATATAGATCGTCGATTTCTTTTTCCATCGTTCTTCAATCATTTGGTATTCTTCTCTACTTAGTTTAATTTTATGAATTTTTTATTTTGATTATGTTTATTGCGTTTAATATCATCATGAGTGAGTAGTCTATTTCTAGGGTTTAGAGAGGGAAGCCTTGTTTATACCTTTTTTTATTGTGGTTTGATGTTCTTCAATAATTGGATTGAATTAGAATAATTCCTATTGATTTGTTATACTTGTTTAATTTATGTAATTGCGCAATATCATGAGTTATGTTTAATTAGCTAATAAGAATTAGAATCGAAAGATCATATTCATTAGAGGCTTATTACAATAGGTAGATTTGATTATGTTGAGCGACCGTACTGGCATATGTTAATCTAGGAGTTGTTAATGCCTGACCAAGGATTAACGAAGTACTTCATTTATTTGAATCTCAATCCAAGTGTTGTTGAATTATATTATATTGATTAAACTGGTATAAGCATGGTGGACCGGTCGATTGCCCTAGGTTTTTAATTATTTGATAAAATCCCATTTTTCTGCGTTCTAGTTCATTCTAGCCTAGTTATTAATTCCTCAATTATTTTCCTCTCTGGAAGTAGTTAGATAATTGATATAAATCTGTAGAACTCCTCTCCCTGTGGATCGACCCGTATTTGCCAGTTTCTGCTAAACAGACACCATGCACTTGCGGTATATTTTAAAACACATCATAGCTTCCTTCCAAATGTTCCTAATCCTCGAGCTTGTCTAATCATACTCCAAAGTTCTCGAAATTCATCAAAAATACGAAAACATACAAAAGAGTAGAATAACATAACTTGAGAAGATGATACAATAAGAACCCAATAATGAACCTAAATGTTCCAAAATATAACATAAATGCACCTGAAAATTAGATAAAAATATGGCACATCACAGACCAAGTCTAAAACTTGTGACAACAATATAATAAACAACACTACACATATCAGAAGTGGATCATGTTCTTCACAACAAACCACCAATATGAGGCACCAACCTGATGTACAAAACAAAACAAAAATGATTATATAATAAAAACAAGCAATATGATCAAAATCAAGATTGCTCTAGTAGTGGTTCTTCATTTTCTATGTTGTACCCCCAATCGTTTTCACCCCTCGTAATGAGTTATGGGGGTTCCATCCTTATTCCTAGCTTGCAGAAAGCATTTTAGAGGATAGAATTTCCAATTTTTCTTCACTAGTAAAATATATCATCTCACCTTAAGAAAAGATAATACCCATATTAATTAATTGGAATATATTGTAAAAATATATCAGTCGATAACTAAAGAAAGGAAAACTAAAAGTGTGAACTAGTAGTATTACAATTCAAAGTAGTATTGCATGAAAAAAAAAAAACAATTGGAAGTAGTATATTTTAAATTTTTTTTTTTTTTTAGAAAGTAAATGTGGAGATGTGAATTTGCAGTTTACATATTGAAAATTAACCAGTATTATCCTGAATTTCCTGATAGAGTATAGTATTAGCTTTGCTAGAAAAAAAAAAAAAAAAAGCCATGTTTAACCATTGTGGTCTAAGTTTATTTATTTTGACTATCAAATAATAAAATCACTATAACAGTACTATAGCAGGATAAACTAGCATTTTTTTTGCATGCTATGCGTAGGTGTTATATTAATATTTTTTTCTCCATTAGTTATTTATCAGTGCTACAAAAAATTTTGATTCAAAAAGACTTTTATAATTATTTTTTTAATTTTAAAAATATATTTCTTAAATAAATGTTTCATTGGTTATTTTAGTTATTTGTTCATCATTTTTCAAATATAGTACATTGAGAGAAGAAAATATAAAACAGAAGAATGTTGTGCTCAATAAAGTGAAAAAATTTGTGTATCAGGTTCAATTGTTGAATATAAAAAAGTGAAAGTGTTCGATTTATATAATAGAGATTACTGAATAATAACTAACATGTGGGTTTTAAAATATTATCAGTATAATTATTAATATGAAATTCAAGTTTTTATATATTCTTTTGATTGTGTCAATCAAATCATATTTTCACTTTAATTTTTTATCAGAGTTTTTCACCCATTATGTAAGAAGAGGAAATGCATTCTCCTTAATTTCATATATATTTAATTGAAATTTCAAAATCAATTCCATTGTTAAATTGTTCAATATATATGGCAAGTAGGAATAAGAAAATATTATTTAATATATATGATTATTTAAATTTATTAAGGGTATATCAAACTTTTTGTAAGGAGGATTCCATCTTTTTCTCCCCTTCAATGTATATGGCGACATTTTGGGAATAACTATTACTCAATAGTAAAACAAACCAAAAAACAAAAGTGCACCTCCATTTTGTGAATCAGAAAGATTGAAATACTTATAATAGTATTTAAAAATACATTAATAAATAAATATAAGTAATGAAATTGCATCTCTAACTAATGTTTTTGTCAAATTTCTAAACAACCCCATGAACCAGGACAAAAAGAGATAGAAATAATGCAGCATTTTCTCTCTCTCTCTCTTCAATTCTTAGCTACTCCCCCAATTCCCAAACTCATCTCTCTCAATTTCACACAATTCCTTTTCCCTCCCTATGTAATTGAAACAATGCAATCCTCACCTTTCTCTCCTTTTCATCATTTTCCTCAATTTTTCCCAAATTAAACCATACATTCGATTTTTATGCATTCCTAGCTAAACCTCTCAATCTCTATCTCTGATCCTGTGGACTTCGAAGAGAGCACTGAGTTTCTCATATTCTCGTCGAGTTCAACTCCTGAGTCGTCAAGTTCACTCTCTCGAGACCTTCAACTATGATCTCGTCATCATTGGAGCTAACTTTGGCGTCATGACACTGCTGTTCATGCCGTCGATAAGGTATTTTTGAATATCGAGTTGATGGGCTGAAATTCTATTATGGGCACAAATTTTTGATTTTAATATGTGGATTGAAGTATTATTTTTTCCTCAATTTTTTTAAATATATGGACACAAAAGCAATTTGTGTTGAAGTATGTTGTCTCAATTAATTTTTTTAATAATTGGGCACAAATTTGAAGTTATTTTTTGACAAAATTTGATATTTTTTTCCCGACCATTTCTAATGTAATTCTAAATTGAATTTCAACTATATTTGAATGAAAATTTTAAATAAAATGTAATTTGAGTTTAATTTTTTTTAAAAGAAATCTAACACAACACATATTCGTAAGATTTATTGTAATAAATGAGTTTAAAGTTACTTAAACATAGTACATATTCTTAAGATTTACTGGACACAGAACATTACACATACTTTAAATTCAATAACGAGTTGTGTACCTGTCGTATTTGAAAATGTTGTGAAGCTCCAATCTATAAAGAGAATTAATTTCTTTTATTTGATCGATGTTTGTGTTTGTAATTGAGTTTGTGTTATGCACAAATTTATTTGAGTTTGAATTTGAGTTGTTTCTGTAATGAGAATATCGTTTTTTTTTTTTTTTTTTGCAATTGTATGTGTGGTAAGTTCTTGATTATGAATCTTTTATATTAATTGAATCTTTTTATTGGCAAGTTTGTGTAATTGAGTATTATATGAGTTGATTGGGTTTTATAGAGATTTGATTGATTTTCTTGGCTAGTTTATGTATGGAATTGGTTTTGATTAATTACTAGAGGCTGTTTTAAAATTTTGGAATGTAATATTATGTTTTATGTTGTGGAGGACAATTAGGTGAATTCCTATGAGGACACCATTGCTCCTTCCTTGGCTTATATAATAAAGATAGATAAACCTATATGAAAGGACAAAAATAAATGTATATTTCTAAATAATACCGTACCCCCTCTATTCTTTTTATCTTTCTCACTTGGAATATTGACACTATTCATACTTAGAGAGAATCTTCTCAATTTTTTTCAATTTATAAGAGAAAATATAGTCATGTGTGGTCTTATTTGATTCGTCTCAATTAGTACTTTATTAATATTGAATCGCAATCGTCATAATTCTTACTAATATATAATAAAAGATATTTAAGTTCAAAGATGTGTATTGGGAGACGGACATGGGAAAGTAAGAACGATGAAAAACGGGAGTATTAGAATATCATTTCCACACTATATCTCTACTAGGGAAGGGGGAGCTATGTTGCTTTCCTTTATAACTTGCTAAATTGTCCATTAGTAAATCAACTACTACCAAAAAAGGGGAAAAACAAAGTCATACTCAAATATAACATTATAAATTATAAAATTTGACGTAATTCTCAAATTTTCCATCACATTTGGAGAATTGCTCAAATAACCCTGAACTTTGACTTTTTGCTTAAAATACCCTTATTAAGGATGAAACATTAATACGGTTAGGTTTTCTCTATCTCCTCTCCATCTTCATCTTCTTCATCTCTTCTCCCACCATCTTCCATTAATGACATCCTAAACCTTCAATTTTCTCTCTCTTCTTCCACTATATACCGTTATCTCTCTTCATGCTCATGTCTCTCACCAATTCTTTTTCAAACCCTCTTAAATCCATTTTCTTTATCTTTTTCCTCTTTTCCTATCCCCTGAACTCCACAACTCCTTTAACTTCATTGCTTGTTGTTCTCATAACACCATTCAAGCACAAACCCAGAAAACCCAACTCCCCAATATTGAGAAGAAGGAAATAAAACCTAGGCCAATTTTCTATGAGTAAATCTATGAAAAATGGTGTGCAAAATCCATTTCCGAAATCCAAAAATTTTCATTGCAGCTAACAATAAGAAGAACTGCAACAATCATCATTAATTTGTGGGAAATTCTCAAGGAGAGAGATCAATTAACTTCACCATCATAAAAATGGAGGAGGTTATTCATAAGTTGAAGATGGGGAGGAAAGATATCAACACGTAGGTAGAAGGAGAGAGGGAAAATTGAAGGTTAAAGGTGTCTTTAATGGAGGATTATGGGAGAATAGATGAATAAGATGAAAATGGAGAGGAGAAAGAGAAAAACCCTAACGACGTTAGGGCTCTGTCAATAGTAAGGTTACTTTGAGCACAAAGTCAAAGTTCAGGGGTATATGGGAAAATTCCAAAATGTGAAGGGCAATTTGAGAATTACGTTAAACCTTAGGGATAATTGAGGAAATTTCCCAAAAAAAAAAAAACATTGACGATAAGATTACATTTATGTTGAAAAAAGTAAAAAAAAATAATATTTCATCAATCAAATATTTTATCATCCAATTCACAAATAAAATCAAGTATTGCATAAAACTGAAAATTCAATCAATTAACAAAGTGAAATAATTTATTTAACACAAACGACTATGTTAATACAACATAAGAAATCCCAATAAATTCACTTCACATTATTTTTTATCGTTCATCAAGTTTAATTTTAAAAGCCTAAAAGAAAGAATAAGTTTTAAAAAATAAATAAATAAAAGATGGTTTAGTGATAGCGACTTAACCTCTGAAATTTAGCCAAAAAAAGTCTAATGTTCAAATTTCTATGTGTATTCCCAAAAAAGCTAGAATTTAAGTTTGGGAAAAAAAAAATTAGGCATACATTGCGTGCATAATTTGCTAGTACCATATATATAGAATGAATTTTACGCGATATAACTCTCATAAATAAGTGATGTAACTCTAATGAAAAAGTGATATAACTTCAAAAAAATAAATATTAGAAAAAAAATTCAAAAAAAGAAGTTTTTTTTGGGCTCAAAATATTTTAGGGGGTGTAACTCTAATGAACAAGTGTTGTAACTCTAATCCAATTATGTGATTGAGATTCAATTTCATTTCTGATTTAAGGAACATTCTCATGTGATCTTGCCTTCCTATGAAGTTCACAAAATAGTAGTGACATGAATTTGTTCAGAACACAAAAAGAACATTCAAAGATAGAACACATTGATCAGTGAGTTGTCATGCATGTTCCGTTAATTGGTTGTATCTAATCACGATCTCTTAAGCCTGGAGTTGGATAGGATGATTGGGATGTTTTTTAAGGAACAAAATAGACATATGGCGTGACGTATGTATAGTGACATTTGATTACTGTCACTCCACATTGTTCATTAGTGATACAGTTTTTGTGAAATTTTCAATAGTGTGTTTTTACATTTGTTGAGAATCTACATTATAGTATCACATGTTTTTAAGTTTTCTGGTTTTTAATACTAACTCATGATATGTATCCCAGTCACAATTGAACTTAATTTTGGCGACATGCAAGATCGTATCACAAGACAGGTTGTATCTCGGTCTCGGTTCTTCGTGTGTTGGCAACATGGAAGCACCATAAAATCATGAACGAATAAGTACTATGAAGTATAATTTATCAAGGCTTAGCTTATCTTATAAACAATCATGATATATTTCATCTCTATTTTAAATATAACATTTGATATACGATGAGCGAATAAAAATCAAATAAAATTGCATCTAAAAACATAAGATATAGAAGAAATGTATATATTGATTAGTGCTGGTAGTATAACTATAACCTAGAACGATTCAGTGAGCAACTACTAGAATGGAAAGCTATGAAAGTAGTCATGTCTATCGCAATATCTTCTTTGAAAATAAATACTCTATTCATTTCAAATCGAAGTGTTGTTTGCATTTTTCACGAAAATTAAGGTAAGTAATTTCTTTGACCATTAGGTTTAAATGATATACTCGCATTGAAAACTATAAATTGATACAACCTATACGATTAAGGGATCTAAAACTAGAGGAGTGAAAATGTGTTATAGTTAAAGTGTGTTGAACCCTAGTTTTGATAATGACAAAGAAACAAAGGAACAAACTAAGTAGTGAACTAATGAATTATTTAAGTGTATGGTGTTTAAGGTATCAATGCAAGGAACTGGGAGAATACAAGTCAATGAAGAAGTCAAGAGAGGATTTCAAAGGCTAAGTAAAGAAGTTTCTATGTTGATACTGGAGCAAGCATTGGATCAAAATAATAGAAGCTAGGCGTTTTATTTTCTAGTTCCAATGTAAAGGAACAAAGAAAGAATGGTAAGGAACTGGCAGTCTATTTAGAATGAGCGTTTGTTCCTTTGTAAGGAACAAACTAAGTGGCACTTAGCGAATATGTTAAAGGAACTGAGAATAAAAGGAACTAGACTTAGGCGTGTAATTGTAACGGTTAAAAGATAATTGAGTAAGTCATGCCTAAATTATAGGAAATTAGTTATATCTAATTTCAAATGATAAAATCAGTTTTAAAAAAAAAATCTGTTTTGGAAAAAGATTTTATTTTTCGGAAAATAAGAAAATAAATATCCGGTTGTTAGAAAGATTTTATTTCAAAGATATTATTTTCTTAAAGATTAGAAATTCAGTTTTAAAGATAAAAAGAGTTTATAAAAACTGATTTTCGGATAAAGCTCAAGGAACTCCTATTACTTAGGAGTAATGGCTGCATTTTATCCACGTTCATTTATAGTTCATGGGATCATGGGACATGATGTAAAACGTGTTCCTTAGGGGAAGGAACATCATGGGTAATTGGACTAAAAACTGTACTCAACATTAATCCCACGTTCTTCATGATTAACACTATAAATATAGAAGTCTAGATAAGTTCCAAATTGTGTCTGACTAAGTAATTAAGTGAGTTTAACTTATTAAGTGTCAGTGCCTTCATTCTCTCATAATAGCCATTTGTTCTTTGCCTTCTTACTCTAATTCCACTAAGCTTATTTCGATCAATTGTATTTTGGTTTTTGGGGTAAGGGAACTTTGAGTGAAGTTCTGTAAGAGAAGGCTTTGAGTGAAGCTTGTATGTGTGAGAAAACTTCGAGTGAAGTTGAGAGGAACTGCTGTTAAGGGAACAGTGGCTCAGGAACTTGAGTTTAGGAACTCAAGGTTGGCTCGAGTTAGAATTAGGTTGTAACAAGTTGTTTGGCCTAATTAGTGAAAGTGTTGAGTTTAAAATCCCTAGTGGTCGAGGTTGTTTCTTCTTGTTGGGCCCAAGAAGTTTTTCCTCGTAAAAATCCCTTGTGTTCCTTTAGCTTGTTTATTCGTTTAAGTTTTAATTTCCGCAAAAAGTTACGTTTATTTCTACACCTACAATTCACCCCCCTCTTGTAGTGTTCCTAGGGAAATAACAAAGTGAGAGTAAATTAGGAGAATTAAGGAAAGAGAAAGTTTAGCGAAAAGGATCAAGATTCCAAATACCATTAATAACAGTACAAATTCTCATGGAAAAATACTTAGGGGGCGTTTGGTATGATTAATGGAAAGGATTTGGATAATGAGGGGAAATGGAAACAATAATTGTTACCTTTACTAGTTGTTTGGTATCCTAGTGGAATGAAAACAATTGAGAGGTTTATGATTGAGAAAGGAAACGTGGTTTGTTTCCACTAGTTTGATAAGGGTAACAAATGGGGGGATTGTGAATCCCTCTGGAAACAGTATTTATTACTTAACACTCATACCAAACATATAGAAATAGAAATGCTTATTTGATTCCGTTTCCTACATCAAATCTTTCTATACCAAGGGGGGTGTTTGGTTCATATAATGGTATGAGTTTGGAATCAGGAATGAAACAAAGGTGATATGGGTTTGGAACTCGATACTTAATACCTTGTGTTTGGTTTCATTTAGGAATGAAAAATCTTCTTTTATTTGATACCTAGAGGTAAGGTATGAGCCATACCCACCTCCCCCCATGGGTTTCTAAACCCCATACCTTATGGGTTTGAGGTATGGGTTTAAAATTTAGAAATAAGTTAAACAAACACTAGGTATGGGTTTTGTTCATTCCAAACCCATACCTCATACCTAAAACTAGTGAACCAAACACCATAGGAATGACATTATGACAATAAGGGTATAATTTTTAAATAGAAAAAATGCAAGCACTATATTTCGGGATACTTAAAATAAAAACAAGCACAGTAGATTGTGACACTCAAAATAGAAAATAAACACTATATTTTGAGAAGAAGGGAGTTATGCGTAATTCAACTTAATTACAAGATGATCAAGAGGGACAACTTCCTGACTGAAGCAACAAAAACACATTATATATATTTAGAAAGGATACGTTTGAGAATTTGCTAGAATTAGCTGTTAATAATTTATGCTGACGAAAGAGATGAAGTCATTTTACAAGTAAAGTGTGGACTGTGAGGAGGTTAGGAAATGAGAACTGAAACACAAGTTAGTTGACATTTTCTACATTGTTGCTAAACCAATAATAGTTAAAGCCTTAAAACACAAATTTGTTTGGAAATGGAAAATGAGACAAAAATGTACTTAGAGAAGACCAAATTTTATATATTTACTGCTCATATTTGTTTGTCAAGCTAATTCAAGAGTCACAAGTCATTATGCTATTTTTGCAAGCTCAATTCTATCTTTTTATATTTATGAAATAAGAAACGAGGTGCATGTACATTTGGCATAACTAGTTGTTTTGGTCTCGGTAGATTTTCGTTTTGTATTAGTTTTGTAGTTGATAAATGTTACTGAAAGCTATATTACTTAGTTATCTAGCTAGGTAATTTGTTTTATGTAAGTGTTCAACATAGTTGATTGAGTGATTATTATAGCAAAAACGTAATTAATTTAGAGAAGACTTTGGTGAATCCCCTTTCCAAAGGAGTTACATATTTTTCGAATTTTGATTCTATCTTAGATGATGCTTTGTTTTTATGTAAGGATTTTCTTTCTTTTCGTTGGTCTCGTGTGCTTGCTTATGATTGGCAATAGTGTGTGTGTCCATCAACTAACTAGAATTATTCCTTTGGGTGTTAAACCGAAGAACCATTATCCTTTGAAGGTGCTCCTTATGTGTTGATGGACTTTTCATTTCCGACTTACTGAAAGCACCTATCTTTCTCTTTCCTCTGAAGAAAAGATAGAAATTAGTTTGCATTTAAAATAAAAACTGTATTTACTGGTATTTGCCAAATAGAATAACAACAGCTTTATGTAAATGAGATGGCAAGGTCATCAACTCAATTAAAGAAATTTGGTCACCCCCATGGCAGATTACCAACATTGTTAGAGACATTCATATGCTCCTCAACTCTTTTACATCGTGGGATATTCTTCATGTCTATTGAGAAGCTAATAAAGCAGTTGATTGGATTGCTAACGTTGGTCATTTAGTAGATAGTCAATTTTGCATAGAAGATTGTACTTCTTCCGCTCTATAAAACACCCTTGTAACTGGTAAGGTGGGAGCTCCCCTCGTGCGGAGGATCTCCTAACCTTCTTTTTCTTACCTTTCTAAAAAAAAGATAGATGGCAATGTGTGCAACATTTCTTGATCAAGTTTGACCTAGTGATGGTAAGACTCTCCTTCCACCCCGTTGATAGGGGTGCGCTTCACACCCCTTACATAAAAGATTCCCAATTTTTCCTCTTCCTTACAAAAAAAATTTCTCTTACCTAAAAAAAAAAAAAAGTCAGACACAACATAAAAATAAGTTTATATCTATACAATATATTTAAAAGCATTACTTTCACAATCTTTCATGTGAACCCTTCATCTTGACGATAACATGAAATTTATTATATTTTTTCAACAAATGACTTGACAATTATTCTGCAACGTTCACTCAACTCTCAAAAGGAAAAAAAAATTAAGCTATCAAATTATTGAACCTTTGATCTCTCAATCTATATGAAATTTAATATAAATGAATTGAATCAATACTCTAAAAATCTACAAAGCAAATACGGTATTTAAAAATAAGGTCCAAATCCTGATATTGTTGCTCATAAAACTGATTTGGCATTGTCGCTCTTATCTCTAACTGGTGCTCTCCATCATCTTCCCAATCCTTTCTCTCTGTATTATTATTATCTGATTTATTTTATTATCCAAACTTCACAATTATTTGACAGATTGTCTACCATCACTAGTCTCTTAACTCCTCAAAACAAGGAAGGAATTTTTTTAAAAAAAACAAGGAAAAATTATCAATAATAATATTAAATTAAATTTACACTTTTGTTCAAATAATTACCTTTTGTAGTTTGATGAATATTATAGAAACCATCCTTGTGACCAATATTATCAGGATCAGGATCCTACTTTGGACCATACGGGTTGGTAAAATCGAATTAATGGGATCGGATCGTAGGATTGTAAGATCCTACTATTTAGTAAATTAAAATAGAGATAATTATGCTAGAAGATAGTGAAAACCTCGTATTAAAAATTTACACATATTAATAATGACTTATTTTATCAGCAAATAGTGATAGTTTTTCGATAATATAAGATTGAAGTAACATACAACCTAAATCTAATAGCAGGAATATAAAAGTGAAATTACTATATGATTCTGTTCATGATATATTGGATCATAGAGTAGTAGGATCGTAGAATCGTATTAAGATCATACAATGTGATTTTTTTGTGGTTGGGTAGGATTGAAAGATCCTACAAAACTAAGATCCTACGTAGGATAAGGATCGATGAGTTACGTCCGAATCGTAGAATTGTAGGATCGTAAGATCCGAATCGGGATTTTAACAACAACTAGTTATTAGGCCCGGGCTATTTCCCGGGAAGAAAAAAAATTCATTTATTAATACTTTATGATGATAACACTAAATACAACTTAGCCTAGTGGTTAAAACTTTAGTATATGTACTTGAGGTCTCGGGATCAAATCTTATACTATACAATTTCTTAATTTTTTTTATTGTACATTCATTACATGAACTAAAACTCCCTAGGAAGAGCGCCCCGTGACACAGTTTCTTGTTTTTGCACACCTTTTAATATATTTGTATAGATGCTTGTGAGTTTGTGACTGCAACAAATCGTCAAAATGTCTCTATGAAAAGGTTGTAAATTCCGACGATATATGCGACAAATGACACACAGTGCAAGTTCTGCTCAACGATTGTAGTTTTGATGAAAGAAACATTTATTTGTCTCAATTTGTTACATTTGAATTTCTTCTGTAGATGTGAATATGTGATATGAATCTTTATTATTAAATTTACACTATATTAAAAAAATAGTTAATTGACAAATTTTCCAAAAAGTAATTGTAAGTCACAAGTCACATTTTAAAATTATCGAGATTAAAAAAACACTGGTTATTACCGTCAAAAATATGAACAATCGTATAGATGCTTGTGAGTTTGTGACTGCAAATCTTCATCAAATATGCTAAAATTATAAGTTAAAAGACCTAAAAATTGGAAAAAATAGTTGTTTACCCTTATATTAGCAATAACTAACAATATATATCTCTTATTTTCTTTGTTAGTATGATTTAAACTTGCGAGGTTTTCGCTAGTCAACAGAAAGGTATATAATCGTCTAGAATCGCGAATCGAATCGTCTACCATATTTTGAATTGTAAAATCGTAAGATTTTAAGATTTGAATCGTGATTTTAATAACTTTGGATGTGAATCTTTATTATTGAATTTACACTATATTAAAAAAAATAGTAAATTGACAAATTTTCCAAAAAGTAATTGTAAGTCACAAGTCACATTTTAAAATTATCGAGATTAAAAAAACACTGGTTATTATCGTCGAAAATATGAACAAATGTGTATTACATATCGCCATGTGCCCTCCCCTTCCCCGAAACACCCCTCATCCAAAAGATCTTCATTCCATATTAATTTTATATACTTCATCCGTTTCTTTTTACTCGCTACACTTCTCATTTCACGGACTCCTAGGCAATTTTTGGAGAAGAGAGAGGTAGAGAGTAAAAAGAAAATGGATCCATGTGGGAGGAGAGAGATAGAGAGAGTTTATTGCCCAAAAAAGAAGTGTAGCAAGTAATGTGAAACTTCCCATAATGGAAAGTGTAGCGAGTAAAAAGAAACGGAGGAAGTATTAAAGTTACAAAAATGGCTCATACATATGGAATATCGAATCTACAACCTTAGAAATAGATGAAAGAGATTTACCCGTCACTTCATTACAATTTCACTACTCTCTCTTCTCCAAAACAAAGATGACATCATTAGTTTTCAAGGCAAACATATGTTTAACTTACACTAATTCAAATGCCTTATATGATTAAAATAACTTATTCCTTTTTTCTTTTTTTAAACATCTTTCTGCATCAAATTGAAACCACATATAAATTGATAACAACTATTATCCAACTTACTAAATACGCTACATCCAATATACCAAAACATCATCTAAATCACTCACTAGTCACTACCTTATATATCAAACAATTTTTCCACTTAACAAAGTCTATGTCAAACACACCCTCAAGACTACCATTTTTTGCCTTAATAAAGAAGACTTATTTTTAGCAAACGCGGAGATGACAAAAGCAAACAAAGCAAAGATAAGAGTGTAATTTCAATTTTGTTTGGTTTATTCATAAAAAAACAACCACCACTCCACCAGTGACAGAATATAAGGGGTAATCTGTAAATATAATGAACTATAATGGTATTATGTTACCCAAACTTTGTGTCAAAGAAATGATGATTATAAAAGTCGTCAGTTGAATCAAGTTATCAACTTCCAAAATTTTACTACTTCAATTTGCTCTCTTCCTATATTATTTTTTCTACCTTTCAGCTGCATTTTCTCAAGATACTTTATCACCTGGATTTTTAAGACCAATCTTTTTTCATTTCAACTACAAAAAAGGTATGTTTTTGTGTTAACCCACATCCTCAAATCTCTCTTTTTCCTTCAATTTTGAGTTTTAAAGATCATTGAATATTTGTTATGTGATTTATATGACTTTATCATAGCAATTTCTGTTGAAAATTTCAGTCTTTTTTATGTGGTTGATGAATTATAATTATGTCTTGGTTGTTATTCTTTGAATTTATGTCTTGGTTGTTGAACTTTGGTTGCTTAAAGTTTGAAACTTTGTTGTACTTTAGATGCCTTTTCTTTAATGGGGATTTTGATTTTGATTTGTTATGGTGTTATATGTTTTTTCTGAATTCAAAATGCCCAGAAAATGAATTGGGTTTTTATTGAAAAGATAGATTAGTAGTAGTTGATTTAGTAAGGTAAAAAGAAAATTGTGTTGAAATGGGTGTTTTAGGTTTAATAGTTCATCAAATGATTTGATAATGAACCTGTTTGTTCAGAAATTAGAATCATATTGATTATTTTTTTAAGGTATCCTATGATATAAAGAATCTAAAGATATAAAGATATAAAGATTGATTATTGATGGTTGATGCATGAACTTGGATGATTTTTGGAGGTTGGGTTAATTATATACTGCATTTATCTTACTGCTAGGGTATATCTTTTGTGGTTTAAAGTGTCTTTTAACCTCAACTTATGCCTTTACACGGCTTCATTAGATGGATTTGTGGACATTGGCAAAAGTTTTACGCGGATATGTTTACTTTTTTGTTTTTCCTAATAGTAGTAATTAAGGTGTAGTTTACCTTGTGATATCATTATATTTTAGAAATGGGTGTAGTTCTAGAAAGCAAAAGCTGTTCAAGATTAAGGATAAAGTGGAGGTGGTCTTGTGTGATGTGATCTAATTCTTCATAAGCGCGAATTTCGGCTGAGAAAAGAGAAATGCTAGGTTCAGGAACAAAGCCCTCTAATAGGACTTTGAGCAAACTACCCAATGTGTCCCCTTAATTTTCACACTCCACTTTCCCCCTAAGTTCCCAAAAACTCCCTGATTTGAACTCGGAAAAGCTCGATTCTGGTGTTCACAAGAAAATTGATTTTTTTTGTATGGATGGATTAAACTTTAAAGAGCTGAGTCCAGTGAAATGGGAAAAAGTCTTTCATATGGCTGTCATGTTTTTGGATCATGGATCAGAACAGTATAGTTATACTTAATAGTAGTTTATGGAACTATGAACTTATGATCTTTGTTACAGAAAAGGTTAGGTCATGAATCTGTTGCAGAGTTTCTATAGTATTAATTAATTACCCTTCCTTTTCGGTTTTGGATATTCTGTTTTATGAGCTCCGATTCATGATTTTCCTTGTTTTAGGCGTTTTATCCGGCAATTACATCAAGAGATGCATCTGCTTTCTATCAAGTCAATGCTTCTAATACAACTATGTAGTCTTTGATGTTTGTGTCTGTTTTCAGTTACATTATCAACTAATCTGATAGTGTTGATTGGAAGTTTCTATCTTGATGCTTTTTTATGAGCTTAGCTAATAGCTAGTTAGCTACTACCTGAATGATGTGATGTTTGAGATTTGGTCGTGTCTTATGTTAATATTGCTTGATGTTTCAGCATCAATATGATGAGATCCTATTCTAAGCAAAGTATTCATGTTCATGTTGCACTGAGTAATGTTATTTCTAGATCTTATCACACGAGAGAACCGAAAATAGTCTGAATTAGAGTCACACCAGGTGTGTTACATGCATAAGATGTCCTGGTCTTTAATAACAATGAAAATCTACAAACCTTCTCGATTTCCATACTTCAATAAATTCAATTCAAGTTGGGACTAAGACTTTTCATATCTTAAGCTACTTCGTAAAGTTTAGCTTCCTGTCCAGATTTGTGATGATAATGAAAAACAGAAGAAGTATATAAAAATCTTTTAAGATTCTTTTGTGCATTGGTTTTTTCATATAACTGCTTAACTGATAGATCTATTGCTGTGAAGGTATTATCTTTGTTTCTCAATGTGAACCATATCTGTGGACATGAACATGAAAGTTCTGATTCCACAACCTCTGTTTAGTTTATTGTGCTTTTTTTATAACCATTTGGGATGGCTCTTCAAGGTTCCAGTGTCTCTAAATTCAATTACTGCCTCATTAAACTTCTATTTAAGTCTTCTCATATCAACTTTGCCCACTTAAATGCTCAAGATTTGTGTTAAGGTTTATATTATAATTGCATGATGTGGCACTTGGAGAGTTAATTGGGATTATTCTCTAAATTGAATGTTCTGACTGGTTACTTTCAATCTCTGCTTCAGGCAACTACTTGGCTACTGCTTACTTATAAGCAACAGAAAAAGCTGTATTAGTCTTTCTCCTCCTATATCTGCTTCTGCAAAGTGTGTGAGTGGTACTACCATATGCAAACATCTCAGCTTAATTGCACTACTAGTGGTGTACACGGGTTCTACAACCAGCATGCCCCTGAAATGACACCTTATTGCTCATCCCATTACCAAGCCTTGAACAAGAACATGTACCCTGATAATACTACAAAGGGAAACCAGATCATTTCTTTCCAAACATTCGATGAAGGGTTTGTCACATTGGACTCTTCTCCAAATATTGGCCTTTATACCAACTATGATTCACCCTCTGGGGTCAGCACGTCATCCAACAGAAGCCAGGTTTCTCCGCAATGTTCTCAGTCATACATTTCAGACCCTCAGCAGTCTTCTGATAACACTTATGGTTCCCCGACCAGTGGCTCTTCTGTAGTAGACGACAATACTGAACTTAGAAACCGACTCAGATATCTCGAGCGCTCTCTTATGGGGCCTGATTTACCACACGGGTCTGATGGACACTATTGCTCTTTGAGCCATCGAGGTAATGTTTGCATCTCGTCATCACATTCAAACCAACTGATGGAGATGCTCCCTAAAATGGAACTCAAACAGGTGCTGTATTTATGTGCACAAGCTGTGTCAGAGAACGACCTATCAACATCTGAAACACTGATGGATGCTTTAGGGAATCTGGTCTCAGTATGTGGGACCCCAATCCAACGGTTGGCCGCATATATGCTTGAAGGACTGAGAGCAAGGCTAGAATCCTCAGGCTACACTATCTACAGGAAGCTAAGGTGTGAGCAACCAACAAGCTCTGAGCTTCTCTCGTACATGCACGTTTTGTACCAGTTTTGCCCTTATTTCAAATTTGCGTACATGTCCTCAAATCTTGTCATCCAAGAAGCAGTGGGGAATGAGGGGAGCATTCACATCATAGATTTCCAAATTGGGATGGGAACACAATGGATCTCATTAATTCAATCTCTTGCTAATCGGCCCTGTGGTCCCCCACTTGTTCGTATCACCGGAGTTGATGACTCCCAGTCAGCTTATGCTCGAGGAGCAGGGCTTGAAGTTGTAGGATTGAGACTATCAAAGCTGGCTGAATCATGTGGTGTACCCTTTGAATTCCATGCTGCAGCCATGTCAGGTTGCCAAGTTAAAAGGGAGAATCTAAAGGTTCAGTCTGGAGAATTTTTGGCTGTGAATTTCCCCTACATGTTACACCACATGCCAGATGAGAGTGTGAGCACAGAAAACCATAGAGACCGGCTGTTAAGGCTAGTTAAGAGTTTGTCACCTCGAGTAGTCACTGTAACTGAGCAAGAGTCCTATACAAACACGTCTCCATTCTTACAACGTTTTGCTGAGACTTTGGATTACTACACCGCGATGTTTGAGTCAGTTGATGTGGCTCTCCCTCGGGATGACAAAAAGAGGATAAATGCAGAGATGCATTGTCTTGCACGTGATATTGTTAATATGGTAGCCTGTGAAGATGCTGAAAGGGTGGAAAGACACGAGCCGTTTGGTAAATGGAGGGCGAGGTTTAGCATGGCTGGTTTTACTCAATTGCCCTTGAGTTACTCAGTGAATGAGTCAATCAGGGGTTTGATGAAGGAGTTCCATGAGAATTTTAGGGTGGAAGAGTGGCAGGGAGCACTTTTTCTGGGTTGGAAGAACCGCATTTTGTCATCCTCCTCCGTGTGGAGGTAGTAATTCTAAGTCGTCGATCACTGATCAAACTAATTAAATGGCTCGGAGTCTTTGTAAAGTTCTCGCTCGCCTCTCCTCTCCTCTCCTTGACCAGTTCAAATTTTGCTTCCTTTATAGCGGGAATTGGGATAGGGGAGCTCTGCTGCCTATTAGTCAGTTTCTCAGTAGGGTAACAACAGTTCACACAACTTTGGTTTTGTTTGTGCAACACCAATATCATCTGCTTTACTAAATATGTTAGAAACACAACTGAGTTGGGATTGGTCGTTGGGGCCATAGTTTCATCTGTATTCATAGTTGAATTGTAGTTTAAAGAAATGCTACTGATATACTAGTAATTGTAAAATGTGTGGCTATTATGAATTTCTGGGTATCTTTGGTTGTACCTTGTATTTTCAGCTGAATATTTGTGGCAGCCAACAACAAAACAAGCTATTATAATTTATTGGTACTATATGTTGATGTATTTTCCAGACTAAAAATTCTATCTAAGCTTAGGAATATATCTTGAAATTGTTCTTTCTTCACTTTTATAAATTTTTTTAATAAATATGTAAATGTATAGCCGGGTGCGTTTGGGGAAGAGTTTGTAGCTCAGTGGAGTTCCATCCTGAATTTCAGGGTTTTGTCCAGTTCGAATCTTGTTGGGGAATTTTTCTTATAGTAGCAATGTGCCTTAGCCCCGTTGTTTTCTGAGCTGTAAGCTTTATATCTAGTCTTTAAACTGATATGTCTTACAGGTTAGTACGGATTAGGTTAGTAGGGATTGTCCTTTGATTATCTTTCCTAATAAAAACATATAGCTGCGTGCGTCCCTGCTGGT
The DNA here is from genome assembly GCF_026745355.1 of Beta vulgaris subsp. vulgaris. Classification (NCBI taxonomy): domain Eukaryota; kingdom Viridiplantae; phylum Streptophyta; class Magnoliopsida; order Caryophyllales; family Amaranthaceae; genus Beta; species Beta vulgaris. The sequence continues at coordinate 6,538,377 of NC_079209.1, forward strand.
TGCTGATTTGTGCATGACATGTTCTGATGTGCTACTGCTGGGTGCTGATGTATTGCATGACATGTTCTGGTGTTTGATGTATGCATCACATACCTTAGTCTGTGGTAGCTCACACTCGGCACATGTCTTCCACATGCTAGCCCCGCGGATGCATATTGTATACTGTATAGTGCCAATAACTTATAAGGAAAAATTTGTGTTTATATATGAGAGATTTCATTACCATAATAATGAATAGGGATGTTCCTTTCATATGATTTAATGATTATGTTTAGTTTGCCCGTATTTTTTTTCTTTGAAATGTCCTTTATTAGTTTACTCCTTTCTTTTGTTTCTATTTTTAGGATAGGATCACTAACTTTTCATCACATATACATTCAACTTTAATATAAAATAATAGTTTCTTTTTGTTTTTTATGACCCACAATATTATTTCTCCTAAAACTATGTGCAAAAGAAAGGGGTAAACTAATAAAGACCTGATGGATTATTATATAGGCCTAAACAGGCCCCAAAATAAACTAATTGGCTCGCGAGACGGTCGGTCTAATGGGGAGGATGTAGGGGTAAAGAGACCTTCTATGTTAAAGTGCTCGTAGTGGATATTGAACCTCCTATGTTCAAGTTCCTGAAGCTAGCGTGAAGAAAACAAGGTTGTCGATGGCCTAGTCGAACAAGTGATTTAGAGTTGAATGTAATGAGGCACTTAAGCCTTCCCCCCCTAGTTTTCGTAATAAATGGACAGTTTCGGATTGTAATAGGGTACTAAAGAAAAAATTTCATTTATCAATATAATAATTTATATAATAACACTAAATACAACTTAGCCTAGTAGTTAGAACTTTAGTATATATGTACTTGAGGTTTTGGGATCAAACCTTATACTATGCAATTTCTTAATTTTTTTATTGTACATGGATTAATGAACTAAAATTCCCTAGGGAAAGCGCCATGTGACACATTTTCTTATTTTCGCACGCCTTTTAATATATTTTTATAGATTTAAATCCTAACTTGAACACTTAATTTCAACCAAAAAGAAAGAAAAACCTTATGGCTAGAGTGCGCTAATTTGTTCAACAGGACAAGCTTATGGCATGTTCTCTTCGGCATAAAACAGTTGAACTGAACTGAATTGAACTTATTGGAGCTGAACTGAATTGAACTTATTGGAGCTGAACTGAACTGAACTAAACTGAATTGAATTGAATTGAATTGAATTGAATTAAATTGAATTAAATTGAATTAAATTAAATGTAATAAATATATAAATAATATTTTAAACAATAATAATATGAATATTAAATAATAATTATAATGATAAGTAATAATAATAATAGTATTTTGGATATTTTTAAATGATAGTTATAAATAAATAATATTAATAATCATAAATTAATAATAATAATTAATGATAATAATGATAATTAATAATAATTATTTTATATTATTTGTATTAATATATTAATACTTGATGATGATATATAATAACAATAATATCTAAGAAGTAAATTAATACTACTATTTTAATAATTAGATTTAATAATGTAAAAATATTTAGTAATAAAAATAATGATTGGGTTGGACAATTACATCATAAACCGTCTTGACGCGATTTGATTGGTTTATGGGCTAAAAAAAATGGGTTTATTTGTGCTTTGACCTAAACCATGCGCCTCCTAATAATAATAGTAATGATAATGAGTAAAGCTATAATAAACATAATAATATATAGAAACAACAACAACAACAATAATAATAATAATAATAATACTTAATAGTAATGATATATATTTAAATAATAATAATAATAATGATAATAATGATAATGATAATAATAATAATAATAATAATAATAATAATAATAATAATAATAATAATAATAATAATAATAATAATAATAATAATAATAATAATAATAATAATAGTACTCCCTCCGTTTCCTAAAGATCTTGCCTCTTTCCGTTTAAGGGTGTTTCCAAAAGATCTTCCCTCTTTTGCTTTATTCCTTATTTGGCAAAACAAATTTCCCTATTTACCCTCTCACGTCACTATCATATGGTCCACCATTACATTATTAATTCAATTTTACTCCCTTTCTCTCTTCTACTTTAACCCCTTTTTATTTGTTTATTTATCTTAACCTCTTTCTCTCTCCTACTTTACTCACACCATGCCCCACACAACTTGATTTTCCTTGGTATCTGTAGGAACAGTAAGTGAGAAGATCTTTAGGAAACGGAGGGAGTAATTAGTCAAATAAATTACACCAACATAATAATAATATTTAACAAAATGGTTATAAAAGAATGGAGTTGAACTGAACTGAACTGATTGGAGCTGAACTGAACTGAACTGAACTGAAAATAAGCTGGGGAGAACAGGCCCTTAGTGTGGTACTAGATTATAAATGTTGTTCGCTAGGTCTGTGATATTAATCTAAAATATACTTCATTCGATTTTTATTAGTTTAATTATTTTTTGAGCCATATTTGCCGAGATATTGATTTGAATTTTAATATCTTTAGTTATTGATAATCAAAATTATAAAAAGTTAATATTTGGATAATAGACGAATCTAACAAGATATCACTAGATTATATTTTTCCTTAAGTACAAGAGACACTCAAGGACTCAAGGTCATGTATGTGAATAGTGTCAAAAGCAAAAATAGGTAAACTAATAAAAACGAAATGGAGTACATAAGAGGCCTTTTCAAGAGCATTCAAAGCGCCACGTTAGATGGTCATGTCACTATATTTATTTGATATTATAATTTTAGAATAATAGAAATGCATAGTTAGACATTTGAAAAGATAGAATTTGGTTTCCAATAAATTACAAGAAATTATTATAACCATACCTTCAATTATACAATTTAGAAAATAATTAATGATGTCTATACAATTGAATCTGGTTCGAAATGTGCTTTAGAATGAGACTCGTATTTATGTTATGGTCACATAGAATTGATCAAAATCGTATATTTCTTTGGCTGGTAGTTGGTAATGCGACCCATAAAAAAATTTATCATTAATCTTTTTCAATCAAAAAAATGTAAGATCTCTTTCAATCAAAAAATCATACTCTCTAATCTCTACCAACTTGTCAAGTGCAAGCTAACTATGTAGCCCTTTAGATAATTATATATTAATTATCATACATTGTGCTAGAATTTTTTTAAATTAATTTATAATCACATATATGATCATTCGTCAATTTACTAATTTCTTACGTGATGATAACAAAATCAAAATTTATAAAACTTATGGTATTTGTTCGGGCCCATTTCCTGGAATGGCCCATCTATGGCGAAGTTACTAAAATACCCCTACTTCTAGGGAACATAATCCTCCACCAGCTGGAGCTGACTAAAATGCCCTCTGGAGCTGACTAAAATGCCCTCATTTACTAGACATCTCATCCTCTATAAATAGGGGTTGTCTCATCAGACAAAAGGTATTCAATTCTCACCTAAAAAACCAGAGCATCTCTCTCAACATTTACTCACTTTCTCTCTCTAACTCAATCTCAACTGACTTGAGCGTTGGAGGGGCTTTCCTGGGAACATCCCCGGGCCAGTTTTTCATTGTATTTTGCAGGATTATCGGAGACCTCCTCCTCGGCTCTTCAGGCCTTCTCGGGATTTCAAGACTGTCAACACTACACTTACTTTTGACAGTTCTAGGCAGAAACAGTATTAATCTTGAATTAAAATCTAAATTTCAATGTTAGATGTTAAATATTTTTGCTAATTATAATCTCTTAAAGTATTTATTGACACTTACATAAGCAAAAATATTTAACAAATATTCATAGGCTCAAAGTCAGTAACAACTATTTGTGCATTGATAGATTTAGTGTTTTGTTTATTTGTGCTATGTTTATATGGATTATGATTTATGGACCACAAATTTGTCTTGTAAGAGACCATCTACTTTTAAATTAAAATTAGGCAATGTAAGCCTTATATTAAAAAGAGAATTAGCCTAATAGTGACGGGGTTAATTTCTTTCGATGACTAGTTTAATCTATTTAGTGACTAAATCTACTTTTATATTAAAATTAGACCGTCTCTTTTAATAATTTTTGATGGACCACCGACAACATGGTATATAATCAACAGAGATCAATATCATGGTTGCTAAACGCAGCCTCGCTTTACTAACGCAGCTTTAAAAAAACCCCAAAAAACCCTTATTATCATATTCTTTCTAAAAACCCCCTTTCTCTCTCTAAAAATATTCTCTCCTCCTCTCTAACTGTTACATATAAAAAACTTCATCAAAGATCTACAAATTTTAATTTGATATTCAATGGACCATAATTTTGACCCAATCGAATTTCAATCGGATGTAAGTTGTGAATTTTTTTTCGCAGATTCAAGTTGTAAATTTTTTTTTCGTAACGAAACAGATGATTCCGTTTCGTGTAGATTACACGAAACAATTGATTCTGTTTCGTGTGGACTACACGAAACAGATGATTCTGTTTCGTGCAATCTGCACGAAACAATTGGATCCGTTTCGTGCACCTTGCACGAAATACCAGTATTCCCTTCGAAATTCTGAAAGAAAGTTGGACGAAATTCAAAAAACTTATTCGCTTGATGTTGAACCCGAAATGTGTATAAGATCTAGTAATTTATCAATTTTTCAACATTTTGAAAAAGATTGAAGAGCTTGGAAACGAATTTGGGGTATAATGGTGGACGAATTTGTGAAATTTCGTGAACCAGAAATCTTCGAAGAGGAATAGGGTGATGAGAGAGGAGAGGAAGAGGGAGAAATGAGTTGTGAGTGAATAAGGGTAATTTTGGAATTTAGATGGGTTGTACATGTTAAATGAAAGTTGCATTTAGCAAACCCCATTAATATTTGGCGTCTAGGTGTTATGTTATGGGCCTTGTGGTTATGCGGGAGTTAAATCATAATTGTGTGTAACACGAGATATCAAATGATGCCATTGTGGGCTTTTTTTTTTCTTTTTAACCAATGGGAACAATTCTATCTCCTACAAGAATCTCACATCAAAACACCTAATAATATTTGGTTATTTTGTCCACACTTTGCAATCACACGTGAAAACACAAAGAGCTCATGTCTTTATTACTCAAAGTACTTTCGTATATTTTTTCAATTTGTGAACTCACGAACTTTTGTATCATTATTGCTCAATGACAAAAACAAGCAAAAATTTTGGAAAGATGCGAACCATATATTTGTCTGAAAGCGTGTATTAATCTTTAGTTTTGGTAACTTTGTGGGTTTTCTATTACTTCTCCGAGTCTGATGATATTTTTCATCGAACAACTTCCCTAAGATTCTAAGATACGTTGAGATGACTTAAGAATATATAGGACCCTCTATATTTCCTCAAAAGAGGTTTTGATAAATCAATTTCAACACTAAGTCTCGTGAATTGACCTATTTCAGCATAAGTAGTAGATTTATTCACTCTTATCACCTTTCCAATCTTTGAACCAATTTTTTTTAGAAATTCTTTGTCAAAGTATGCAACAGAAAGATTTGGAATCCTTACCCAAGCCATTAGCACATTGATAGATGCCTCCTCTGGGATGAAATTAGGTGTCCATTTTCGAATTATGAGATATGCGTCATCTATCAACCATGACCCTTGAGTGAGCACATGATGATAATCATCAACATTGTTGAATCTTGCTATGAAGTATTTACTGATAGAGTATAAATCTATTCCTGGGGCCTCAATAATTAACTTAAGCTTTTGGTTGAGTTGGTCATTTGACATGGTATCAAGAGTCAGCGTGACAAAAAGGTCACGGGTTTGAATCTCCTCCATTACCCCTCCTTTTTCAGTGGAATTTGTGTGAGGGAGCGTGATAGAGTATAAATCTATTCCTGGGGCCTCAACCATCAGCTTAAGCTTTTGGTTGAGTTGGTTCTTTGACATTTACACCCAATATCAGTGAGCGCAAGTTCTCCTTTCAATTGCCACTTTTTTTTTAACCTCTTCATAAGTCCCAGCCTAGACGTCCATAAAACATACGGATAATCAAGGTGTTTTTCCAAGGTCTTATAATGGCTTTCTTCTCCTCTTTGGTGTGAAGGATTATAGGACAACATTCTGAGTCTACTATAATTGTCATTTAATATTTTGTGTAGAAAAAACTAAAAAAATCTAATCAACCATTCATGACTAATAGGTCATGGCCCATATACCCATGAGTGAGAGCAAATCCAATAATCCACTAATATAAGTTAGGGTCCAATAAATTTGGATTGGGTCTAAATGAGGACCCACTTCCATGCATAGGTATAAACTCATAATTTTTGGTGTATAACGTCATCTAATCAAAACAGTCTCCCAGTGTAACAGCGCTCAGACAAAAAAAAAAAAACAATCGATCCATTTTCTATTACATCAATCACCTTTCTTCATCAATCATCCTTAAACAAAACAGATACTCATCCAATCAATAAATTCGTACGAAACACGAATTCCAAGGCAAGTCCTATGATTTCCCATAAATCTGGGTGTCTTTTATATTTTGTATTTCACACATGTAAGAAATTTACGTACATTAATATTTGTGATTATAAATCTGCAATGATGCTATGTATTATCATTTTCTATTGATTTCATGTCTTATTAATCAAGAGTTGGTTTACACTCTTCACTAATTATATTATTATTGGGGTCTTATAAATCAATTTTGTCTAGGTTCTTGTGCAAAGCTATGGTTTAGTAATTTCTATGGCTAGATTTTTTGGATGATTATTGGTTCTTCATGGGTAATGGTGTAATATATACCGATATACTTAAATGATTATTGGGTAATTACGTTCCCTTTATGCTAGTTTTTTTTATGTGTCATCTTATTAGGCGTGTTTTAATATGTATTTTTAAAATATCAAATTTTATAAGTTAAAAAATAATACTATTTCGTATCAAAAGTAACCATTAAAAAGTAAAACAAGGTGGTCGAAATCATTTGTATCCAGTATGAAGCCTGATTGAACAGGGAGACATTCAGTAAATTTCTTACTCCTAGAAGGAACTTTAGGCATAATTTGTGTCATCATGTTCATGATTTGGGTGTGTTTATATGTAAGGATCATAATGAGTTGCTCCACTTCACCTGTAGGAAGTGTTTGAAATGGTATACATTTAACCAAAAACTTAAAGGTGCATTGTTGTTACTTGTGTCACTCGAACACGGGTACACTTTTACTGTTCAAGTGCCTTCTTTAGGCAATATTATGTTGGACTATCCAAATCTAGTACTTGATTTAAAATGAATAGTCCAAGTAGGTTGCGATATTTTTTGCTCAAACTCGGGTACTCAGGTTGAACAGAGTTTGTGTCCAAGTACCTTGTCTATTTCATGAAAATATTCCATAACTTTGACATAAAATAAAGTATCAAAGTGACCATACCTATGTCGGACTATGAATGATCCGACACGAGTACTTGAGGTAAATAACTGAAGAGTTCGACTAAGATATCTTGCTACCATGATCAGTCTCTTAAAGCAGATTTTCTTTGGTTTCAAACAGAAGCTGCAACACTAACTACTTCAAGTTTAAACTTTCAGCGGTGTTTACAGCAGAATGAGTTCAAAGCAGCAAGCAGAAAGACTGGATACACACACAACGCAAAGAGAGAAAGAAAGGGAAAAGAGGCGCCTTAGAGACAGGCTAAGAAGACAGAACATGAGCCAAGAACAGAGGGAGAAGCATCTAGCTAGACGCCGTAGAAATTATCAACTCAGGAGACTCAGGGCTCAGAATTCCAATCAGCAAACAGATACTCCAGATTTAAGTAATGATACAACTGAGCCTAAAATTCAAGGTTAATAGCTAGTTTTTTTTAACTACATTGATCATATCTTATGTTCTTAAAAGAGTGTACTTTATTAGAGTACTTCATTCTCATACTAATTTTTTAGAAGAAGCTCAGAAAAAGCGGAAATACCCAAGAAGATTGCGTTTAAGTGAGATTAGACATCTAGCTAGAACATTACATTGTGATGGGAACCAGCAAATTCAAGAGGTTTCAACAAGCTGTAAGTAAGAATTTGTGTTCAGCTTTTCCCTTTAACTATTGTTATTGAGTTATTAATTCTGCTTATTATGACTTGATCATGAATCTGATCATATGTTCATTTTCGGTTTTCAGGTGCAGACACTAAGAGATTAAGGCTAACTCATGTTAAACGTCTGGCTCGAGCACTAAACCTCACTATGAAGTAGAGTTGCTGCATACTATATCCATAGACATAGGGGATGTAGTTCACATGGATACTATAAGTCTCGCTTGGGCGGCTTAAATGGAACACCGGAGGACAGTTCTTGCGAATGTATGGTCACATAATATGTACTCTTTTGGGAATGTAAAGCCCAAAATTGAGGCTGATTTGTTTTGTACCACAGATAGAATCTTAGCCAGCTGAATGCAGGTGTTTTTGAACCAAAAGGATAATGAGTTTCAGGTTCTGCTGTCTATTTAAAGATAAGGAGCGAGGCTATTAAGGGGCCTAAGAGGGTCATGGCCCCTGCTAGCCCAACCGTACTGTAATATATAAAAGGCTCAAATAAAAGAAAATTAGGAATTCTAATAAAGTGGCCCCTCGCAATGTAATAATAAAAAAAGGAAAGTATACTTAGCCCTCCTCCTTAATCAAGTTTGGTTTCGCCCCTGTTAAAGATCTAGTCATACCACAAGTTTTGGTTGGCTAAGTTCTTGGTTTATTTGGAGTTTGGAAGAGCAAGAAAGTGAAGCTCCATAAAAACAGGAAAAAAAATATTGACAAAAAGAGATCACTTGGGCGCTTAAATAACTTCTTGGGCATTGTGTTGATCAGCAAGTTTGCAAACCATATGTATTTGTGACAGCTTTATACTATTACTTAGCAACATAAATACCAAGCTACCAAGAATGTCTCACTTTCCTATACACATCTCCCAATGCACATCTTTGAACTTAAATATCTTTCATCATATATTAGTAAAAATTATAACGATTGAATATTAATAATGTACTAATTAAGACGAATCAAACCAGATCTCTCATAACTATTTTTTTTCTTATAAGCTGAAAAAAATCGAGAAGATTCTCTCTAGGTATGTCAAGATTCTAAGCGAGAATGATAAAAAAGAGAAAAGGAATACTTAGAGAGAATCTTCTCAATTTATAAGAAAAGAATATAGTTATGTGGGGTCTCATTTAAACTAGAGTGTATCTTATTTTCACTCAAATTACGCAATAAGTGTTCCCTTGATGATTAAGTGTTCCTTATTTTTAACAAAACCATTCTCATCACAGGTTCCGCCAATTTTCTTTTGCAATCGTCTAATATAAGAATTTTGTGGTACCAAATATATTAGATTGAAACACAGAATAAAAGAGAACAAATCACATACTTATTCACAAAATAAATTTAAAATCCACACATACTATGTTCAAGGAAAGCAACTATTATTTCAGCAAAGATAAAACAATTCGTTACACTACATTGTAACAACAAACATACTACATGATAGTTAATACTCGGATTTTGCAACAACAAACAAACATAAAGAAATTCAAAGTTGTACATACTAACAGTAACAACCCAACAATACATATCACTTCTTACCAACTTCAGTCACATTTTGGCATATTACAAGGTTGACATACTCCACAACAAGTTGGCAGATGAGCAACTTGCCTGCATTGCTCTGCTTTGTTCCTCCAACTTCTGTATTATCTTCTCTTCAATTGCTTCATCTTCTTTTTGCTGATATTTAAGCAAATTGGCGACTTTCCTTCCATACACACTACATTGAAGTTTATCCAAGTCCTGCAACAATTTCTTGCAAAGTTCGCGGTACAAAGGAGCATCATGCACCTACAGCAAAAATGAAAATATACAATACTTGAGCATTTGGATTATAACAAGAATGAGAATATTTATATATTTCCCAAACTATATGTCTAGAATTATTTCAATCACGCGTCATTTAGTGTTATCAGATGTTTAAGTTTTTCTACTGTAAGCAATCTCAAGATACTTGCTCCATATTAACTTCGCACACTTTCTTAGCAAGAGTGAAAAATTAGAGAGTGTTGGACCCAACATTAGAGATGAATAGTGATGAAGAAGTTAATCATAGATTGATGGAGCAAAGAAATATACAATAGTCAATACTCAAAAATGCAATATGAAGCAAGTATTTGAGACAGAATGACTTTTTTTGTGTGTAATTTGTTACATAGTAATATAATGATTAGGTGAAAGTAAGAAAATCGTACTAAGTATTACCTTGGTCCTTTTGATTAGTTTCTGGATGACATAATTTCCAAATTCATGTTGCGCAATCGGAATAAGCTTGGAACTGCTTAGGAGCTCCTCTGCTACATAAGATCTAAATGGAGTATTTAGAAATTGCTCCACCAAATAGCTACCACTCTTGTTTGTACACAGTGTCTCATACAAATGTTTGATGCCCTCAGCAATAACAATGTTGTAGACTGGAATATTCATCCTAATTACTCGCTGCAAAATGAAGTTCCTGTGCATTGGGGAAGGATATCTCAGTCATTTAGATCGATAATTTGGAGTTTTAGCTGAATGCAATTTTGATTGATATGATCAGGAGGTGGGAATTATACCATTGTGCTCGCACTTGATTCTTTTCATGTATCATTGTATTAAAGAAGAAATTAATTTGGATGATAGAAAAGAAAAGAGGAAATTAAGCTCACCCATAAGTATCCAGTGCCAGCATTGCAGCATGCTCAGAGATGTTCACGAGGAGATGCTCCTGGAGAGAGGCGTTATAGCTCCCACTCCCACTATGATATGCATAGTACAGTTGGGGGGTGTCGTCTATGTAGTCGATGCAATTTTGTAATGCAATGCATCCATACTTGTCGTTGGCTATGTCCAACCAACGCTTCACCACTTCTTCAGATAGAGGCTGTCATCATAATAAGAAAGCACTTAGTATATCATTTACAGAATTCTACACTATCTGCAAAAGTTCTCTTTAATTTACATCAACATACCATGTTACTAAGCTTATCTAAGAAGGTGAAACATTGTTGAACGACATGCCTTCCATGTTGGTTGTTCATCAGAGTCACAACTCTAGAAGCAAAAATCTTAGGTATCATACTAATATAAGGTGATTTCTTCCCCAAACTGATTAGCTTCTTAATTACCTTAGAACTGTTAAGAAATAAACAAAGAGTACTCAGTCTGAAACCCAATTGATCTCTTAAAATAACTTCATGAACGAGTTTACTTACGCGTGAACATCACAAGAAGCCATGATAAGCATCTGATCAGGATAGGCTGCCATCTTTTTCAGAACAGAATCGATCACAGTCTTACCACTATCACTAAGGACCCAAATGAAGTCGCTATAATTTGCTGAATCGAATATGGCTCTATAGAGATCGGTTAAGAAACGTTGGAGTAAGATTTGTCTATACAACAAACGTCCTGAATCACTAAAATCAACACTAAGTAGGTTCGTTGTTATAGGATAAACACCAGGAGTTTGTGCAGTACTATAAGACCGAAAATTCACATTGCTGCTAGTACTTGGGTAGTCTTGAACATCCCCTGTCAAACAATTCCAAAAGTAAAGAAGTAAGAAAATTATTTCATATCATTCAAATTACTCAATTAGTCCTTAAACACTTGAAAAAAATTTAGAAAACATAAGAAGAGAACACTAGAGATTACCAAAAAGAATCACTCTAATTGATAAATATAATTTCAGTTTAGTAAACTACAGGTAGATTAAAATAATTTCAATTTGTTAAACTTCATTAAAAGTGATTGACGTGACGTCTAGAGGCTATGTTCTTTTGCACTTAAACTGAATTGAACTGAATTTGTCTGAACTGAATTAAAACTGTAAAAGGAAACTAACTGAACTAAATTTGTCTGAATTAAACCGAATTTCAATTAATTCAATCTAAAAGAATGAGTCTTAGTTGCTAAAAATATTGAAAAATAAAAATCTAAACTTCAACCCCGAATCCAATGCATTATAGTATCATATAATAACAAAAACATACAAAAGAACCAAAAATTCAAAGAAAATCCAATTACCATGAGATAAAAAAAAATAAAAACAAGAGAATATGATGCATTACATCATAATATCATATACTTACAAGAATCAAAACTTCAACCACAAAAAATTGAACATTTTTTTTCTAATCAGCAGAAAATTACTGATGAAATATTTAATCAGTTGTAGTTAAAAAAAATGCAATGCAGGTGATAAAACAGAAATTTTTTTTACGGGTATTTCACATGATGATCAATTCAGACTTCCTATTGATTCTTTCACACTTCTTTTAATGTTTACAAAAATTCAAAAACATATGCACTGCATTAAATAATTCAAGAATTCATCAATAAAACCCATAAATTTCTGCTTTCAATTTTTTCAAAAAAAGCTGAATTTTTGCATTACAGAACTTTAAGAATTCAATATATTAAACCCATCAAACAAAAAGATTTACACTTTCCATAATCTTGATTAAAATTCAAATTAGAACAAAAAATTATTAAAAGGAAAGAAAAAAAAAACCTTGATAATTGTTGAACAAGCTTAAGTTCTGCATCAATGAACTTAAATTTTGTTCTGCATTAGCCATCCTCAAAGAATAATTATTCATTGAATCAGTAGAAAAAATCTTTTATGACTTGCAAGTATTTTTTTGTTTTTGTTTTTGGAGATATAATTAGTTAGGATGAAATTTTTAAGAAGGGTTTATATTTATATAGTTTTTGGAGATTGAGGGAGGGGAACAAAACTTATTTTTTGTTTGATCACATTATTATTTATTATAATTCGAGTAGGATTTGTTTCCTAAATTAGGGTATAATAATACGATTGATATTAATTATAATTGTTTGTGTTTTGATTGGTTAAAGCTACATTATTAGTTTTTAGTTGATAGGTTTCCTATTATACGACACCTTGGTTGCCTATTTCTATTTGAATTCGGTTTAAACACTTCCTTCAACTCCTCTAGCTCATAACTAATTTTTTTTTTTGTTTTGAGTCTTCCCAAAAAACTATTAAGAAAAGAAGTAAGTTACTTCATTCGTTTCAAATTAGTTGTGACACTTTTAAAATTACGGATATTTTGATAATTTTTGAAGATTAGAGAGATACAGAAAGAAAACAAAAGGGTCACATGTGATAAGAGAAAGATAGAAAAAAGTTATTACCCAAGATGAAAGTGGAATATCTCATTTGAAACTTTCTAAAATAGAAAGTGTCATAATTAATTTGAAACACAGGAAGTAAAGGATTTTAGGCATGAAAATAATTTTTTTTTATTTTTGGAAAAAAAATTAAGAGAAGGTCAACACCTAATTGCTATGAGGTTTTTTGGCAAGATTAATTAGGTGAGTTTGTTCTTTTTACTTGAAAAATAAAGATGAATTTCAAAAGTTTATATTTTCTCCACAAAGAGAAAGGATATTTGTCTGGGTTTCCAATACTAATCAATCAATTCAATATATATATATATATATATATATATATATTATATAATAATATTATATATATATATATAAAAAGGATAAACTTTTCGAGAGCATAGAGAGTTCCTCAAGATTTCGAGCTCATATAGCGCACCACGTACGATTGTCACGTTATTAATTTATATTTTTACTTTTTACAAAAATAGAGTTATACATAGATTTATATATATATATATATATATATATATATATATATATAATATATATATATATATATATTATATATATATATATATGAAATTTTAGATAAGTGAAAATTAGAGTTTTGTTTTGAATCAACAACCTAATTTATCAAATTAGGTAAATTGTGTATAATTTTTGCTACGTAATTATGATTTTTAAACCGTTAAAGAGCACTCGAAATATGCTTCGAAATAAGGTACATTTACAATATAGTTCGATAACTTATGAAACGGAGAGTGTCACGTCAGATTGTCATATCTTGCATTTTTATTTTTAGCTTTTAAAAAAATAGAGTTCTACATAGATTTAAATACATATAATGAGTTGTAGATAAGGGGAAATTAGCGTTTGGTTTTGAATGAACAACCTAAATTATCATATTATATAAATTGTATATAACTTTTGCTTCGTAATTAATTTGAAATAATATAATTTTTGTAGCATTGGATTGTGCCTGAAATATGCTTCGAAATAAAATCTATTTACAATATAATTCTACAACTTATGAAATAAAGAGCGCCACACATGTCATTAATTTTTATTTTAAGTATTTTAAAAATAGAGTTCTACATATAGTTAAATACATAAAAGGAGTTTTGGATTGGGAGAAATTAGTGTTTCGTTTTGAACAAATAGCCTAAATTATTATATTATATAATTAAACTATAACTTTTGCTACCTAATTCAGATGATTATAATTTTTTTCTACCATTAAAGAGTGCCTGAAATATGCTTCAAATACGATCTATTTACAATATATATTTTTACAACTCATGAAATATATTTATTTAGATGAATTGTAAGACATTATTTAGTCTTTTTTTTAGATAAATATAATAATTACTATAAGTATAGTAAACGATATATATATATTTGTGATTATAACCTTTGATCATAGGTTTCATTTGCAAGATCAAATATATTATTTTCAAAACCTCAGTCTTACTCAACGAACCAAAACAATTTAGTATCGCAACAAAATTTGTTAAGGAAACTTTGTTGTTACAACAAAAACTAAAATCTATATATCGATAAAGTTACATACTACCTCCGTTTCTTTTTAATTGTTACACTTTGACATTTTACACTATTCACAAATTGCACTTTGACCCTTGTTTGTAATTTATACGTGAATAAAAACACACTACTACATAAAAGAGCAGAGGCGACGCCTCAATCCGTTGCCTTAGGTCCTTTTTGCCGTTGCATCAGACCTAAGGCAACGGCTTGATACCATCGCATTTGCTGGCGTTGCCTTAGGTCTAAGACGATGGTAAAAAAGGCCTAATGCAACGGCTGCATGTTATCTACCAAAGCCGTTGCATTAGACATATAGCAAATCCAACGGCTATATAATGATGACAAATATAAACCTAAGGCAACGGCTAATATATGTGTACACAAACATATATATATATATATATATATATATATTATATATATATATATATATATATATATATATATATATTAATATATATATAATTATAATATATATATGTACATAATGCAAATAAAAAATAATAGACATCTAATATATGACAATAGAATCTCATTGAGATTTGAGGTTATAAAACTTGAAAGTCTATTCCATAGCCTTGGGATTGTTTACAAAAAGAAGTATAAAACTAATAAACTAAATCAAATCATGTTAACCATACATACGTACAACGTAACAATAGATATAATAATAACTAGCTTCCATGCACCATATCCCTTTGTTAAAAATATTGAGTACTACATACAAAAACTAATCGGTTATAGAAATTTCTTAGGATAACTAATCCTCCACCATATCCCTTTTGTTAAAACTGATCCTCCACCATACGTCGTCATTGAATGTAGGATATCTACGATCGGTCTTCTAAATTTGCGTCATTGTTCACCTACATCATATATTCGAAAAATATAATTATATGTTAGTACAAAAATTTTATTCAATACAATAAAACCTCGTTGTTGAACCACATTCAATACAATAAAATCATTGTCTAAACACAAGTTGTGATAACTAATTGTCTAAACACGAGAACATACACAAGAAATAGGTGCATAAATTGGACACAGAATAGCTATACAGAAAACAATCTCACTAACAAGACTAGATGAAAATTACATCCTCCAACCTACTGATACTTAAATATACTACTTCATATTTCACCACTCTTCAACCTACTGATACTTAAATATACTACTTGATATTTCACCACTCTTCAACTATAATGAGATACTTCTATTAGCAAATAGCAGTTAGCGTATTGGATTTTAGACTAGATGAAAATTTAACTCTACCTACTGAATCTAAACATCAGCTAATTATATCGGAAAGGCATAAAATCTGAAAGTGGTCTATTCAATAAGTTTAGGCTAGATCAAAACAAGACATGATTGTAACTCTTGTAAGCCTAATCTCTCATGTAGGTTGAAATCCTAAGTTGCATAAGACATCCCAACATGGTGCTCCTCTTAGGTGCATGCCCTGAGTATGACAACTTAATCTTGTGCTCTGTGCAATAGCGCTGCAAACCCTGAGACAACGCAGTAAATCAATTAATCTAATTCATTCATCCCACTTTAGAAGTAGGTAACTGACCTTGCTTGCATATTAAGACAAAGACACTATGGTACAGTAGCCAAATAACTTCTTAGAGCAAGGGGGATTCTTAATTAATTTTCAATCAGCATGCTTAGAATGAATGGAGGGGGCTTCTAATTTTCATGTTGTCAGACATAATGCAGCCAAACCAGAGTGTAAACCCCCAATGATTTAGAACATAAGTAAATTGAAAGACTAGTTGGTAAGGTTTGTCAAGATGGTAGCCAAGACCTAGACTGTAGCTCCACAATCCACAATCCTCCCCTCCCCCCTCCCCCCTCCCCCACAATAATATTAAAAAGGGGAAAAGAGAAGAAAAGGCAAGCTGTTTCTGCTTTTAAACACTCAGTAGCAAGCATCAAGCAAGACCCGTGATTTTTTACAACATTCTTTCACATGACAATTACAGCAATCTCCATTTTAGGAAATCATTATGCTAAGAACAACCATGGAAACCTTATGCTCCACAACTTACGGCCCATCTTCAAATAAACAAAATTCAATGGTACAACCACGAATAGCGGATAGCAGAGTGGCAACCTAAGCCAGCAACTCCTATCATTTGAATTGGCTCACAACTCACAAAATCATGAAACTAGCCTTTCAGTAACAGCTTGAAATCCCATCCATAAGTTGCAAGTACTAAAGCTCCTCAAATTCTAGAAGACACTTGATGCAATCAGCCAGTAAGCTTCACTCAAAAAACTAGCAACAACATAACCCTTCATTTCCTACATTCTGTACAAATCCAAAGGTACATGATACCATTGGAACCTCAAAGGCAGTTGATACTAGAGAATATCACAAGAAATCGCTACACGTTTGGTTTTTTGTTTGCCTTAAAGAGCCATGTTCTCTGCACTTTGTAAATAAATGAAAGCACGCTGCTGCCTACTAGAAGAAGAAAACTAAATACATTGTATACAAGGCAACAGCTCAGTCAAGAGCTATGGAAACTGCATTGATGTTAACAACCCTGCTGATGTTTCATATCTTCTAATTTGTTCTTTTGACTCACATGTTATAATATGAACCTCATTTGCCACTCTTAACAAATCCAGGAACCAACTTTTTTAAAAACAACAGCAGAGCCAAGATTGTAAGGTATTAGTGCTAAATTATTAAGGTATAACTGTCTTATGTGTGAAAGAAGCTAAAATAAGGGGAGGGAGAGAAAAAACCTAATTCTAAGGAGAAGAGGAAAGAATGAAATGAAAAGAAAAACAGTAAAGGAAGAAACAAGAAAAGCATAGGAATTTTCTGAACTTTAATGATGAACCAGTCTTTGTTTAGCCTTTAATAAGAACATAAACATGCGACTTTCATTCATCAAAGTATCCCCTCCATCAGATGCTTAATTTCTGTCGTGCACCAAGATTCTTAGATTTTTTTCATTTACACACTTCACCACAAGGAGACCCTTTAGCATTGATTCATAATTTCTTTGCTGCTATTGCAAGTTTGAGTCATTCAAATATAGACAAAGATGTGCATAGGCTTAACCCAGCCTCTTACATGCCTGGCAGAAGAGTCTCAGGCTCAGGATCAGGACCCTGACCTGAATGACAAAGATGTGCATAGGCTTAACCCGTTATCCCTAGTCAAAAGCAAAAGAATCATAAACAATGAACAACAATGAAATCCAGTGAAAGTTTAATTCTTTCCCCTGTAAGCTGTTGAAATAAGAGCTAACTGCCTATATAAAAATTAAAATTAGCTTAAAAGGCAGTGAGTGAGGTGGGGAAACAACTCACAAAAAATGGAAGTAATCTTATCTTCTTCCTTTATCGGTTCCAAGTGTTTTGATGCAGCAAGAAGTTTAGCTCATTGACTCTGCTTTCTAAAAATACAGTGGCATGAAGAACTAAGCAAAAAGGAGAAACTAACATTTGCATTCATCATATTATTAAGCTAATAATGAAAAAATGAAATCAAGTCACTAGCGTTACTCAAAACTCTAATTTGCAATTTGTAATAAAAAAATCAATGCTGAAAATCTGGAAAAATAAATAAACTTTTCAAAAAAATGGAAGATACAGTGTTTCGCAACTTTGGCTTGAAAATTTTCGCTCCTCTTTTTAGGGTTGAAAATCGCAACCTTGCGACTCAATGGCAGTAACAATCTCGATTCAATGGCATACCCCAACAATCTCGATTCAATGGCATACCCCAACAATCTAGACCGTATTCATATTCTTGCAAGAGAATAATATTATCTATTTTAGCATTTTCTCACAAAAAACAAAGAGCAAATATTAATAATAAAACAACAGATTAATCATTCTCAAGTTGAATCCTGACAGCTGCAAAGTAAAATGTCTGACACTGCTGTTCCATTAAATTAAATGGTTATGCTTCCTAAGACCTAACCTGGAATCGAATCTTCATTATTCTAAAAACTTAGGACAAAATAAATAAGTGAATCCAGAACATACCACTTAGAAGTGGTTCCCTAATCAAATTACTGAACATGCAAGTATGAAACTTGTTATTCTTGCTCAAATAGTTTATTTTTCTCCAGTGAGGTTTTCTGCTCTTGCTGTACAGTACAGTACATGAGTACAGTACTGCTCATACATTGTACATACCTTATTCGACTCTTTGTAGTCAAAGTTTATTGATCTTGATTACGTTATCAATGTCGATGAGAAAATTACATCTCTAGTTACTACGCATTATTGCAATAATGAACAAATAAGTGTTGAAATCGACAAAAGTTTGATTATGAATTTAAGGAGTACATACTGCTAATAGCGTTGAACCTTGAGTATGCCGTGAGTTGAAATCGCAATCCTTGCTCGCCTCAATCTCGCACCCTTGCTCGCCTAAATCGCAAACCCTAACAATTGCATTTAGGATTGCAAATTTCGCCTATTTCGCAAACCCTAACAGTTGATTGAGTGAAGTACATACGAAAATTGGAATAATTTTGGGGAAAATATTCAGGTTCGAATTTTTGGAAAATAAAATTGAGGGAAAGCTAAGAATTTGGGAGATATGTGAGGTTCGAGTTTTGCAAAATAAAATTGAGGGAAAGTTAAGAATTTGGGAGATAAAACTTTTGAAATTTGGTGAAAAAATATTGAGGGAAGCCAAATTATTCCGCCAAATTCCGTATGGTACATTAAATGACTATAGCCGTTGCCATAACTACATCTACTGCAACGGCAACGACAGAGCCGTTGCACTAGCCCAATCTACACAACTAGTTTCACAAGAGCCGTTGCATTAGATACTCCTACTGCAACGGTACATACTAATGTGTTGCATTAACATATTTTAGCCATTGCCTTTGATTAAAAATGTAGTAGTGACATAGTCATGTGGGATCTTGTTAGATTCGTATTAGTATGTATTTTATTAATATGTAGTTTTTACATTTTTTACAAATACAAAATTAGAGATATAAAGGCTCAAAGTAGTGCATCAGCATGCGTGAAAAGTGTAAGTGTAACAATTAAAAAGAAACGGAGGTAGTATATATTAGAATTTGGATGATGAAAAAGTAGAGTTTGATTTTAAAAAAACAACCTTAGAATATTATTTCAACTAATTGTTACAATAGAAAAAGAACATAGGAAGTATATAAATGCAATGGTATTGAAAAATCTCATTTCACATCAACACAAAATCAGCAATGTAAACAAAATTTGCAAAAAGTAAAATAAACAACAAACTCATGCAACGCACGGGCTTCAAAACTAGTATATATATAAAGGAAGAATTTTCGGGAGCATAGGGAGCACCTCAAAATTTTGAGAGCATAGAGTATGCCACATAGGATTGCCACGTCATTCATCTTTATTTATTTATTTTTTAAAAAATAGAGCTTTACATATATATAAATACATATAAGAAGTTTTAGATAAAGGGGAGTTTGTTTTTGAATAACCAACCAAAATTATTATATTATGTAAATTAAAGATAACTTTTGCTACATAATTCAGATACTTATAATTTTTATACCATTAGAGATAACTTGGAATATGTTTCGAAATAAGATCTATTTACTACCTCCGTTTCCTAAAGATCTTCCTTGTTACTATTCCTACATATACCAAGGAGGATCCATTTGTGTGGGGTATAGGGTAGGTAAAGTAGGAGAGAGAAAGAGGTTAAGATAAATAAACAAATAAAAAGGGGTTAAAGTAGGAGAGAGAAAAGGAATAAAATTGAATTAATAATGCAATGGTGGACCATATGATAGGGACATGAGAGGGTAAAAGGGGAAAAAATACCAAATAAGGAATAAAGTAAAAGAGGGAAGATCTTTTGGAAACGCAATTAAACGGAAAGAGAGAAGATCTTTAGGAAACGGAGGGAGTATAAGAGCAACTCCAATGGTGCAAAAAAAGGACTTGCTAGCAATTTTGCAAAAATACTTAGCTAGTTGCTTAACCATTAGAGTACAAATTGGAGTTTTGCTTTACTAAGCAAATTGGCTCTATAGAGCAAATTGGCTTAGCCAAAATGTTGGGTCCCACCCCACAAATAGCTTCTCAATAAGTGATATTTTATATATTAAAAAAAAGGAAAAAGTGATTGTGGGACCTACCTAAGCAACAAAATAGTTTAGCTAAACCACTAAAGGGGAAGTTGGCTAAAGATAGAATTAGCTAAGGAAAATGATGTGGCATCTTTAGCCAAGTATTGTTTTTTTTTTTTTTTTTTAATCAGAAAATAACACACTAGGGGGGATCCCAAGAAGTGGGCCACCCTAAAGCATCCTTTCGGATGATTACAGAGAAATTGAGATCAGGCAACTCGAACCAGTAAGTCAAATTTGAACATGAATGACCACGATGCGCTAGCCAGTCTGCTGCGGCATTCCCTTCCCAACACCATGATTGATACGAACCTGAGAGAACTGCTTGAGATCTTCCCCTGCATCCAAAATAAGGGAGTGAATAGCCCAAGGAATCTTCCAAATACGCTTAATAGCTTGGATAACACAAAGATTATCCCCTTCTATAATAATTTTATCTAGACCCAACATGCGGGCCCCCTTAATCCCTTCTCGTAAAGCCCAAGCTTCAGCTACCAGGATAGAATGAGAGGGGGCAATCGAATTGGCACCACAGAGCTTGATGACCCCAAACTCGTCTCGAATAATAAAACCAAAAGATGCCGACCCATCTTTTAATTTAGACCCATCAAAATTAAGCTTGCAAAAGCCCACAGGTGGGGGGATCCAACTAATATTCTTCCGCGGAAGCTTAGGCTGGGAAGATCCTTCACCAAGCGAGCCAACTGAATCCAACACAAGCGGATCATCTTTAAGTCTCGAATGGTAATTAAAAATCATAACACTCAATTTTCTAGGGGAAAAAGATTCATTCCTGAAAGAAATGCCATTCCTAGCATACCAAATGAACCACCAAGCGATAAAAATCTTTGCTATTTCGTCCTTCGACCGGAATTTAACCAAATCATTAAGAAAGGAACCAAAAGGAGCACCTGCTATAAGTAGAGGGAGAGTGGGCCAGCCAAATCTAGACCGTAATAACTCAAAAACGTCAACACAAAAAGGGCAGTTGCTGAAAAGATGAAGAAGATCCTCAGAGTGGTGATTACAAAAACCACACTCCAGGGGAACGAAAACGTGACTCATTTCAAGGCATTTTTTAGTAGGAAGGCCATTATTGCAAATTTTCCAAATAAAGAACTTGATCTTGGGAGGAACAGACAATTTCCAAATCCACTGAAAAGGGGCTTCAGGGGAGGAAGAGGCTTCCTGAGCCCCCACCCCCTGAAGCAGAACCACCCCTGATTTTACCGAATAACACCCATCTACTGATAAACCCCAGATCAGTTTGTCCTCTAGATCATATTTAGGAATAAAGATACTCGAAATCGCTTGGACAACCTCGATTGAGACAAGCTCATATAACCGCAGACAATCCCACTGCGAATCATGATTGATGACCTGCGCCACCACTAGGGACTCAGTGCCCGCAATAACTGGGCACACCGAACTAATCGGATACTGAAACACCCAATTATCATACCAGAACGAGATGTTAACACCCCTCCCCACCACCCATCTTAGCCCTTTCTTAAACGAAGTCCTCAACAACATTAGCTTTCTCCATTGCCAAGACGTATTAGCTTTAACTTTATAATCAAACAAACTTGACTCCTTTAAGTACTTCTTAGCCACTAATTGAACCCATAAATTATCCGGGCAAACCAAGATCTTCCAAAGTAACTTAAACTGGAGCGCTACATTCATACATTTCGCTTTTCTGAACCCTAATCCCCCATACTTCTTTGGTTTACAGATTTTGTCCCAACCTATAAGATTTGGAGATTTAGACCATGGCGGTTTGTTCCAAAAGAGATTCCGATAACTCTTATCCAGGGATTCCAGAATATGAGTAGGCAAAGCAAAACATTGCATTTGGTAATTGGCCTTCGTAGCGAGATTAGATTGAATTAAAATCGCCCGACCTGCTAAGGAAAGAGAATTGGCTTTCCATTTCGAAAGTTGGGATTGAACCTTTTCCTGAAGTTCCCCAAATGTTTTATTAGTAACCTTACTATCAATAATAGGGCACCCCAGATATGAGCCAAGAGACGTAGCTTCTCCCATTTGGAGAAGGGTCGCAAAGGAGGAAGAGAGATCTGGGTCAGTATTAGGAGAGCACTGATACGCCGATTTATTATAATTAACTAATTGCCCCGACATCCTGCAATAATTATCTAAAATTTCCCTTATCACAGAGCAACTACTTGGAGTGGCTTTAGCAAAGATCATTGTGTCATCCGCAAAAGTTAAAAAAGGAATCTTGACACGAGAATGGCCTAAAGAAACACCTACTAATTTTGCACCCGAGATACTAGCAACATATAACTGTCTAGCTAAGATTTCTGCACATAGTATAAAAATATACAGAGATAGCGGATCTCCCTGGCGAATTCCCCTAGATGGGATGAATACATCTCCAGGGATACCATTAACAAGGACCGAAAAAGATACGGAAGTAATACATTCCTTTAGCCAACCAATCCAACGGTCACAAAAGCCTAGCTTCCGGAAGACAACAAATATAAAGTTCCACTCTAGCCTGTCGTAAGCTTTTTCCATATCTAACTTGATAGCTAACCACCCTTGCCTACCCGATTTCTTTCTAAAAGAGTGGAATACCTCGTGAGCACGTAAAATATTGTCCTGAATCAATCTCTCAGGGACAAAAGCACCCTGGAGGGGATGGATAATTTTCCCGAGAACAGTCTTTAGTCTAGCAGCCATAATTTTTGCGATGATCTTGTAAATCGTTGAGCATAAACTAATAGGACGAAACTGATTTGGAGTAGTAGGGCTATTGACTTTCAGAATTAATGTGACGAAAGTATGGTTAATTTCTTTTAAAAGAACTCCAGAATGGAAGAAGGCTCTAACCGCATTGAAAACAGAATTACCTACTAAAGACCAATATTTTTGGAAGAAAAAAGGCGGAAACCCGTCCGGTCCTGGGGCTTTATCAGGAGCTAGGTCAAAGATAGCTATTTTGACCTCCTCAAAATTAACATCCGAACATAGCAAGGTGTTGTACTCACAAGAAATAATCGGCTCTAAAAGATTAAAGTCTACACTTTCATCAAAATTACACTTTGAATTAGATGTGAATCTTTGAATAAAAGTACTAGTAAAACAATTTTCGACTTGCTTAGGATCGACAACAATAGCCCCATTTTCATCCTCAATTGAGGCAATAAAATTTCTATTTCGCCTAATAGACGCACATACATGATAATATTTAGTATTAGAGTCACTCAATTTCAAATGATTAGATTTTGCTTTGGTCTTCCAATATACTTCTTGAAATTCTAAAAGATTAGCCTGTTTACATAAGAACTTATTCTGTTTTGCAGCTAGGTACGGGCAGCTAGGATCCTCTACTAACTTATCTTTGATAGCCTTTAGTTTTTTCTCAACGACATTGAGTTGACGAAAAATGTTACCAAATCTAGTCCCAACCCAATTCTTAGATTTTTCTTTAAGGAGTTTACATTTTTTACTTAAACAAAACATATAAGATCCATGAAACCTTGTAGACCAAGCTTTCTTTATAATTATTTCGAAATCTTTTCTTGATGTCCAAATCTTATCAAACCTGAACGGGGGGGCTTTCCTACCTTGAAATATATCTAAATTAAGCGAAACCTGACAGTGATCAGATGATGTGAAAATATGGTGATTTAACTTTATATTAGGGAATAAATTGAGAAACTCAACATTAGCTACACCTTTATCAATTCTTTCCATTATATTTCCGGGGCCACTTCGTTTTTTCCTCCAAGTGAAGGCGTGACCCTGGAATGGGAGCTCAATACAATCTGATTCCGAGAATAATCTATTCATGAAATTCAATCGTGCAAAAGAGAAATTTGCACCACCAAGCTTATCATTACTACTACTTAACTCGTTGAAATCTCCTAATACAACATACGGTCCAGAGATTAGGTTAATAACACTAATTAGCTCATCCCAAAACTGGATTTTTAGATTATGGTTTGGAGGGGCGTAAATAAAAATTAGCTTAAATGAACATGACAAGGCTAAAATATTAACATCACATACTATAAAATGATCATATTTAGCTGAGATTGAAAATAAAAAAGGATTGCAAGCAACATCCTTCCAAAACAACCACATACCTCCTGCCAAACCAAAAGAAGGGAGGAAGTCATGATGGTGAAACCCACAAAACCTAACCATGGACTCCACCGGGGGAGACGAGGATTTGGTTTCACACAACATCATGACATGCACATTATTTTTTTTACAAAAGAACTTAACTTCCTCCTTTAACTGAGGTCTATTACCCCCTCTTACATTCCAAAAGCTTATATTCATAAAATGGCAGGAAATAAAAGTAACAAAGACTAAGACCTACCCCTCTTCAGGTTGGAAGTAGATGATTCTTCATCAGAATCCATCTTCCTTCTCTTGGAGGAGCTGGAAGCAGAAGCATTGCCCTTAGCCCTAGCCCCTTCAACTCCCATCCCCTCAATCTGTTTAATGATTGAGGTCTTAGAGTGCATGGAATGGAAGGAACCCTCTGGTTGGGAAAGATAATCTCCCATAACTTCATCATGAACATTTTCTTCTAAAATGTAGGTATCATCAACAAGACCTGAGTGGACAGCATTCTCACCATACACATCATTATCATTTTCCAGAAACTCATCAGCCTCAGTAATGAACCCACATTCCAGAAGCTCAGCTGGATAAATAACTCTCAAAGGGACCGGGGATTGAATAACCTCCTCACTGACAGAGGGAGGGAGGAGGGGCTTAGTGCTAGGAGACACATAATCATTACAATCATGGTGCTTAGCTTGACCATGCTCAACAAGAACAAGAGGAGGAGAGATAACAGAATTCATCTCAATAGCACAATCATCATCAGAGGACTCTACATCAATCACAGGGTGAGCAATCATCACCCCTTTACCTTTTCCACCAGAACCGGGTAAAGAGAGATTAGCAACAGAAGGATGGGGCTTAGACACAGGTTCTCTAATAGAAATACCAGCACCAGCTTGAACCTCTTGTTTCTTACCTGTGAAAGACTTTCCAGGGAACTTTTTCTTAGCAGCAGTTTTCTTAGAAGAGAAATTAGCAACAGATTGAGGTCGCACAATGTGTCTAGGCCTAGCCTCCACCACTAAAGCTTGCTCAGCAGTGGTAAGAGGCTTAGCTTGCCTAGTAGCACCTTGTAAGAACTCAGCAAGCCACTGTTTCTTTGGATGTTTCAACAACATCACTTTAATTTCTTTAGGAGGAGGAGATAAAATGAGACAGTCATCAATAACATGATCATCACACCCACAAAATGAACAACCAATTGAAAAATCCTCATACCAAATGACATAACCACACTTAACCCCACCAGCTCTAGTAACCTCAGCATATTCCAGCAAAGGCTCAGTAATATCCACTCTAATGCAAGCACGAGCAAATCTTACCTTATGCTTAAGAATTGAACGAGAATCCAGCCTAATCAGGGATCCAATGTTGTTAGCAGCTAACAAATTAGCTACAGAATCAAAGTTCAATAACTCAACAGGAAATCTAGGAATTCTAACCCACAAATCCACATACTTGATCTCCTCAACATATGGATCAAAGTGAGGTTTCCAAGGGTAGATCACAAAGAGCTCCCCTTGAACATGCCAAGGTCTATCAGCCCATACAAGATATAAATCACCAGGATTCACAAATTTAATCATAACCCAGTTGTTCCCCATATCCAGATACTCAACATCACCCTTACAAAACTGCCAGTCAGCTTTAGTTCTAAACATGATAGTTCTTAGGTCTACATTGGCACCCAACATTTTCCCAACCAAACAAGTTTTAGTTAGGTCATCAATATCTTGTTTAACTTGGGACAAATCATCTAGAACAAGGGACTCAGACAAAGAAGGAGGGCCTGGGGGATCACTTACAAACTTATCAACATTGCTAAGAGACTGAGAGAGAGGGAGAGCCTGAGCACCACCATCAACATCCGGAAGCTGACCTTGCTCCTCTTGCAGCAAGATATCCTTGAAAGATTGCATACTCACAAACAACCAGCAAACAAGAGTTACCTTTCTTATCACTTTAGGAATTACTGAGAGAAAAATAGTTAAACGAAAGGAAATATGAAAGAACTGAGAGAATTGTGACAGAAACCACCACAACACTTGCCTTTTATATAAGCAAAAATTATTAGAAAAACAAAAAACTAGATTAAGAAGCCTTACCTGAACAGTGACTTTTCCAATCGCGTTAAAAGCAAATTCTAGAGTAATGGATAAAAATCCAATACAATCAGGCAACCATACGGAAAAAACCCCTAAAACTTCCCCCAACCCACAAATAATGATGAAAACAGCTCCAAACCCATTAATAAACGCATTCAATACGGCAGCAGAGAACAGCGCCAACACTTCACTAACTTGACAGACCCTAAGCCTACACCCTAATTTGTACTTGAAGCCCCTACCGTTCCGCCACCTCAGCCAAAAAAGAAGGCAAATTAAGAGGGATTTAAGCAAACAATCCCAAATTACTGCAATTACCGCCTGAATAACACGCCAACTACAAGATTTACATGATTACAAATCTAATTTAGGCGCAGACCTATCCCTAATTAAATTAGGGCTAGAATGGAATTCAACTACACGCAATAACTCTCTCTGATGGGAAAAGAGAATTAGAATAGAAGTAATGAACCACAAGACAAAGATAACTTTGAATACTTGGAACTGAGAAGAATACTTGTGATGAAAATGATTTTCTAGGATTTTTTGGGCGATTTTCGAATTGCTAGGGTTTCTTTGAGGACTCTTTGGTTGAGGCTTTGGGTCAGAGATTCTCTCTCTACCTTTCTCTCTCATCTTTTTTACTTAACAACCTCCGTAGAGCCAAGTATTGTTTTAGCTAACCATTGAAGTTGCTCTAATATAGTTTTATAACATATAAAAATATATTTACAAAGAAAGCTATGTAAGCATGTCATGTCATTCTATTTAATTTTTAATTTTTTTACAAATAAAGTTTTAAATAGATTTAAATATATATATATAAAGAGCTTTGGAAAGAAAATAAGAGTTTAGTTTTGAATAGACACCCTTAATTAGTATGCTATGTAAATTGAATATAACTTTTGCTACATAATTCGAAATATTATAATTTTTACACCATTGGAGCACCCTCGAAATATGTTTCAAAATAAAATCCATTTGTAATATAGTTTTATAACTTATAATAATATATTTATAGATGAATAATAACATATTATTTATTCTTTATTTTAGATACATATTATAATAGGACTTTCAAAATCTTAACCTTATTCAATTGAACCGGAAACAGTACAAATTAATATTGCAACACGATCGATTAGGAAAACTTTGTTGTTATGGTATTATTTATCACATTTTTCAAAGGGTTGTCTTCTAAGATAATATTATAATAATGTTTATATTAATTATCATATGATTATGCCATGTAATTATTTTTTAAAATCAAATTTTAAAAATAGAGTATATATAAAAATACATATCTTTAGTTTTGGACAGTGAAAAGTTAGAGTTTGATTTTGAATAAAAGACTTAAAAAGATCATACAATAATAAAATATATAAATTTTGCTACATAACTTGAATATATTATTATTTATACTATTAGAGAGTGATTGCAACCTATAAATATATAGACTTTTGAATGGAGATAAATATTTTATTTTTGACCTGTGTGTTGGGTCATACTATAATAATAATAATAATAATAATAATAATAATAATAATAATAATAATAATAATAATAATAATAATAATAATAATAATAATAATAATAATAATTATTATTATTATTATTATTATTATTATTATTATTATTATTATTATTATAAATAATAATAATAATAGTAATAATAATAATAATAATAGTAATAATAATAAGTTATAAAAAAAGAGTATCAGTTTTAATATAATAATAAGTACTACATGACTTATGGTAAGAATAAGAGTTTTAGAAATTTTATGAAAAGATAGAGTTTGAATTCAGTTTACCTTTTGTTCATGCAAAAGAAAATACACAATCTCATTATAACTGAATAGAGCTTGAGATAATAATAATAATAATAATAATAATAATAATAATAATAATAATAATAATAATAATAATAATAATAATAATAATAATAATAATAATAATAATAATAATAATAATAATAATAATAATAATAATAATAACAACAACAATAACAATAATAATAATAATAATAATAATAATAATAATAATAATAATAATAATAATAATAATCATTAATTAGGAATGTGATTGTAGTACTCCCTCTGTATTTTTTTTATCTTTCCTACTTTGACTTCGCATGTTTTCCAATGCACTTATTATTCATTAAATGTCTTTCATTGCATATTAGTAAAAATTATAATAATTAAATACTAATAAAGTACTCATTGAGACGAATCAAACAAGACCTACCCCACGGGACCACATGACTATATTTTTTCTTATATATTAAGAAAAATCTAAAAGATTCTCTCTCGAATTGTGAATAGTGTCAAGATTCTAAGTGAGAAAGATAAAAAAATATAGAGGAAGTACTAATAGTATATTACAAGCATAATTTTCTTAATTCCTCTATATAATATTAATTACATAGACGTATAATATGTTATTTTTTGGATGATGAAAAAATTAGAGTTCGATTATATATAAACAACCTTAGAATATTACAATATGTAAGTTAAGTATAAATTTTCACATCATCCAAATTATTATTATTAATTTTATTACAAAATTATAGATTCCTCGAATTAGTATTATTATTATTATATTTTTAATATAAATTTTAGTCCTACTATGTAGCAAGAGTAGAACTATAAGGGGGTGTTTGGTTAAAAAAAAAATAAGGTATGAGGTATGGGTTTAGAATGACTAAAACCTATACCTAGTGTTTGTTTGCAAAATTTTGAATTTCTAAACCCATACCTCAAACCCATAAGGTATGGGGTTTAGAAACCCAAGGGGGGAGGTGGGTATGACTCATACCAAACCTTCAAGTATAAAATAAAAAGGAAAAACTTCATTCCAAAATATATCCAAACGTATGGAATCAAGTATCAAGTTCCAACCCCATACCACTACGATCTCATTCCTTATTCCAAACCTATACCACTTCATGAACCAAACGCCCCATAAGATATATGAAGCATAGTACGAATAAAAGTGTATTTTCTATTATATCGTTGGAGTTAATAATAACGAATTTTATAATAATGGTATGACTATAATTTAATTATCTATATGTAAGATAAGACCTTAAAGACTAAAGAGTACAGGGTAATTTATTTTATTCTCAAGTAAATTTTGCATTAAATAATTAAAAAACAGATTGATAACAATTAAGATAAAAGGCAATTAGAATTTGGATTTAGTGAATTACCTAATAATGTCTAATTAAAATAATTTTATTTCAGTAATAATTAATACTTTATCATTCTCACTTTCCTGTGCGCGTCTCCCATTACACATCTTCGAACCTAAATATCTTTCTTTATATATTAGTAAAAATCATAACTAATTAGTATTAATATTAATAAAGTACTAATTAAACATCTTTTGATTGATTTTCGGATTTACTTGAATTACACTTAATAGGTAATTTTGAGAGAACCATTCCCAGAGACTGAAGCAGGACTACTGTTGGCTTGCTTGGCTAAGTCACTGTCTATTGCTTCTGATCAAAAGATCTAACTGCAGAGCTTCAAAATTCTAATAAAGCTATAAACTTAAAAAGTTTAATTAACAAGCTTTCATAGCTCAGTTGGTTAGAGCACCCGTTTAGTAAGCGGGAGGTCTTGAGTTCGACTCTCAATGAAAGCACGTCTACAAAAATTTCCTATTTTTTGGCCTTTTGTTGAGTAAACTCCCTTCGTTTGATAAACTGGTATGTGCTAACTACCACTCTTTGTTTCAAAATATAAGTATTTCAGAAGTAATGAAAGCACATTAAAGAGGTTAATTTTCCCCTCTTTTAGTCATCCAATGACTGGTGTGTGGTAGCTTAACTACTACTACTCTTGTCCCAAAATACAAGTGTTTAAGAGTAATGAAGAAAAAGCATGTCACTACTATCATTGTTTATCACCAATATTAGATCTATCAAGTCATTCTCATTACTACAATTTATTATTGTCGGCAACAAATAGTTAGCATGCTAGAGGGGTAAAAAAAAACTCAACCTATGCCATGCAAATCATACGTGATCCAAATGTCAAGCACTATAAAAATTCTCAAACGAAGATACTACCTTCAGCTATCATGACTCCACGAGTGCCGTCAAAATTTTAACCAAAAATTTGCACAATTGCACCTCCCCTATTGAAGAAAATAATATTGTGATACGTCAAGTTAATGCAATTAATAATTGCCACATTCAACTACTCATTCCGCCCATAAATAGTTGGAAAAAAAAATCCTTTCGCTAAACTTTTTCTTCATGCATATATGTGCCTAGTGACAGCAGCCCAAGAATTCTCTAAGCACATACAAAAATCATCATCATTCTCTACATAAACATCTCTAATTTACGGGATCTAATAGGGTCTGGGGGTCGAAAATCCTCTAACTGCAGATTTGACTTGGCTCGAAACTCATTCAGTACAGATTCACCTCGCTCAGATTTGATCGTTTCAAGGATACTCCCGAGAATTTCACCTGCCAATCCAGCATCTCGAAGACTACCTGGTTCCTCCCCACCCTCGTATATTATTTGAGCAACATCTTTCAATGGTATTACGTTTTCTATAACTAATCGGCCAAATATCCACCCAAGAAATTCTGGTGCTCTTGGGGCATCAGTCACAGTGTCCTCCAAATTAGTCAATACAGAGCTAAACCTGGGAAATTTTATATTAAAAAAAAGAGATTAAGTAAACAGTTAACGTCAATAAATAAACAAATTATACAGGATTTTACATGGAAAATCATACCCTTCAAGAAGCTGGCCAGGGTTGAAGACCGCTTCCCGAGATATTGTAAGGTTGACAAGTAGTTTTGATAGCAGATCTCGCTCCAAGTCCTTCCGTTCAAAGGAGTCAGTGACCCAAATCGAGACGACTGTAGGGTAAAAGCTTGGAGCATTCAAGTCTCTGATGCACAGTGCAACTTCCTTCTCATCTTTTGCACTGAAAGCAAAGAGCACCATTCTATCACATTTTCTATAATAGTAATTCTATATCGCATACACTCACTATGGAGGAAGTATAATTCTATATCTGGGAATATTTCAGCAACTTATGTGTCAGAACCATATGTATTACAAACCAAAAGGTCTTTCAGAATGGACAGTTATATCCATTCCATGAGAAATAATTATCCTCTCGCCCTTTCTAGGCGAAAGTAGAGAGTTGCATGGGACCCGTATTTGTTCCAGTTAGATCTAATACAAGGGGGTGCATGACGAGGAATCTATTCACCTGTGACCCCAAGGCAAGAGAACAAGAAAGAAAAACAGAGAGAAAGGTACATACAAAAATGATATTGATAATCCAATATCAGAATCAACTCCAAAACAGCAATGTCAACTCTAGTACTCTACCCAGCCATCTAGGGTGTAGTCATTTCAAAGCAAAAAAAAAAGACAACAAAAAAGGAACCAAACATGAACAGAAAACACAGCATGATGAGCAAGAAACAGTTGGACCATAATGACATAATCTTCATTTACTTCTGATTCTGAAAGAATTGATAGAAGCCCATTAAAACCCCTGACACAGGCCCTAGATTTAACATAAAGCGTCAAAGGTTCTATGGTCATCAGATTGCATAAAGCCATTCTGATATTCTAGCTTTCATTATAGCAATGCACCTCCACATCCTAATTCCTAATTCACCATACAAATGCAATACAAAAATGAGCAATCAGCATAACAAAGTTGAGCAAAATATAAAACTATTTTCAGTGGCAGTCATAATTGAATAAGATAAAATTTTAAAACCTTCACATATGATATCCTAGGGGGAAAGCTGTACACTTTTTCTCATCAAAAAATTAAAAAAGCATTAAACTTCTCATATTACCACGACACTTCCCTGGACCATCTAAAAAGTGAGAAAACTGGGTAGTGTTGCTGGTTATTGTTGTTTAATGGTCTGGTCATCTCCAGTAAGTAGTCGCTCTATTTTCAGGAAACCATATGTAATACTTCTGCAGAAGGTATTTTCCAAAAACAAGTCTCAGAGATTTGACACAATTTACAAAAACACAAGGTCCAATGAATTCCAGAGAGGAACGTTGGGGGCAGAAGAGATTGGCAACTGGAGGACATTAAGTATGCTCCTAGGTAGAAATCAAATGGCTACATCTTTTGCTAGCAAAGAAACCAAAACAGTAATCACATTAAAGACTATGTGAACCATGCTAGCAACAAACAAATCAAACAGTGACCACAGCAAGAAAAAAAAACGGCTAAATGAAAGAGAGGTGATTCCTTAAAGGTAGCAGAAAAACACCAAATTAGCAGGATCTATGGTGACCAAGGATGAAAGCAAGAGGTCTAAGGATTGGCATGAGAGAGATTCTATGTTAACACTTGCTCAGTGTCTTGAGCGCTATAACTATCCATACAAACAGCTTTATAGTACAGCAGAGTAGAGATTTCAACCATCTGACAGAGCAGAGAGAGCTATGAGAGAAACATGAGTGGTGTCACAAGGAATAAGGAAAATCTACCAAGGTTTTTATCAGCAGCTTCCCTAAGAATGTAAATGAGCCAAGGCAAATCATCATGCACGAAGTTTTGTTTAATCTATAATATTAGCTCAATTTGCATAGATTCTTCTTCTCACACTCGAGAGAGAACAAAGGTGCAAAATGACCAGATACTAAAGTTTAGTTCAAGCTTATTTATGAGCCTGGGTCAATCATGATCTAAAAATGAGCTGATCATGAGCCAGGCTTAAACACAATTTACCATGAGTTAGTTTGAACAAGTTTTTTCAGCTCAGATAGAAAGCTGAAACTCTAGCTACAACATGAATACGGATATAACCAGCTTGACACGGCTCAGTTCATTTACAATCCTAGACAGAACTCTTTGATCCTCCCTAGTTTTTTTTTTTAGTTATCTAGGACAAATCCCACTCTAGTATTCTGCAAATGTAGGTTTTGTGTCACATGGAAGTAGGTTTAATCTTCAAGCACATATCCGAGCGGCACATGTTATCAACATTTATGAGAACATAAATGATATGATCTCATTAACACAGAACTATCGTCCGAACTTAAATAACTGCAGCGGCTCCTAACAGCCAAATATTCAGACTGTCTGATTGTGGGACAAAACAGCCAAATTTGCTCAGCTGAATAAATAGCATAAATGCAATTTGGCACCCAAATAACTGCATAAATCACAGTATTCTCAGACTTGTTGATGCTTTTCACACAAGTTGATGAGCCTACAGCAAACAATACCCATACACAGATCTTCTCAACTATTTTTTCCACCATGGATAACATTAATGGCCAGAGCATCTTCTGAAATTTATGGAGCTTCCAGATACAGTTACCGGGGATGGCAATCCAGTCCGCTCCAATCCGAAGGAAACCAAAAAAAATCCCAATCAGACTCCGATTAACAAGCCGACTCTAAATCGGAGGAAGGTCGGAGTTGGATCCTATAAGAAATCCGACATACAGATCCGACTCTAACTTTGAGGCAATTAATCTTATTTTTTCTACATTAATATATTATATATGTATACCCCGACTTCGACTTTGAGTCAATTGTATTATATAAGATTTTTCCATTAACAAAAATTATTGTTACAAAAAATAGTAATGTTTAGATTATTTGTATTACTCCCTCCGTCCCAAAATAGTCTAAAACACATTCCTTTTATGATTGTCCCAAATTAGTTTGGACACATCTATTTTTGACATGATCTCACTATTAATATTTTCTTTCTTTTACACTCCTTTGGCCCATCAATCTACCTTTTATCAATAAAATGTTGCCCAACTTTCTCTCTCCTCTAATAAAAAATACCCCACCAACTCCTATAACATCTACTTTTAAATAAAATAACATTTGAAAATCACAATACAACTTATCATCTTAAAATACGTGTCCCAACAAGTGTTCAGATCTTTCTGTGACAGAGGGAGTATATATGATATGATTTCTATTTAGAAAAGATGGGGTAAAAAAAGTCGAATCAGGTCGAAGTCAGATGTTAGGATTTAAAGTCAAATCGGATTCGGAATTTTGAGTCGACGCCGGAATCGGAGTCGAATTTAAAATGTGATTTCTTGCAAGGTTGGAGTCGGATAAAGCATAATCGGGTCCAAGTTCGATTAGCTGTCATCCCTATTACCCATCTAGATCTCTCACCCAACCACCAAACTATGAAGGAAACTTGCTAACATAGAGCCTGAAACCACTAAAACATAAACTAAGAGCAACATGGGGTAAAAAGTTGCAGTCAAATGTGTACCTGTAATACTCCCTTATTGCTGCAAAAGACATATCCCGTAAGCGCTCCTCAGGCCATACTTTTTCCGTGGACAAATTTTGAGCTGGAGCAGCACGTGCCACAGGTGGTGTAATTGGCCTAACTCGTTCTACATTCCGATCAGGATGTCTAGCATCCCTAGTTGCATTGTCATGGCTGATAGATTGATCATATGCAATTGGAGTACCATACCTATCTGAGGCATTTCTCACAAAATGATCTTCCCTTGAGCTATACAATCCATGCTCCGACACATTATTGTAAGCATTTAAACCACCTATCATTCTTCTAGGATCCGCATAGGATGCAGAATTGTCTAACAGAGGTGAATTTGACACTGATGGCTGTCCTCTATATGCCATACCCCTAGCTAGACCACCTTGGGGTCCCAAAGTAATTGACTCATCACTTGATAGTCTTTGAGGCAAAGGCACTGAATGTGTACGGCTTTCAAAAATATTCCTCTCATCTATCCGGATATCCTGTCCAAACGCACGAACCTGAGAGGGCATACCTCTAAAATTACCACCCTGCCCAATAGGGGAAGATATCATAGGTCCCCGAGGACCAAAATCCACAGGTTGGCCCCTTCTCATTGCAGGGTTCCCGCTGGGACCACGACTTAAACGACCAGCTTGTCCCTGTCTTTCTTGAGCAGCATCCCTGTGCACTTCCTCAATTTTCTTAGGACCTTCAACCTTCCTTCTCTGTTGCCATTTGTTCTTCCTTAGATCAATAGAATCCCTCAACATGAACCTTACTCTAGAAGACAGCCTCATGTTGTTCGATAACCGACCCATGATATCAAAGTAGGCATCCATATGCTCCTTGGCTTTGGGATGATCAATCATTTCCCCAATTGTGCTCATCAACTTACATAATGCCTCTATATTTTCTTCATCTGGATTTTGATATTGACCTAACAACTTCTTTATACACTCGTGCATTATTCTTTCTGTTAACATTCTCTTCTTGTATAACTCCCCAATCAATCTAATATTTCCCAACATGCGTCTTCGTGTTTTCAATCGCATCTCTTCTCTCACCTGCTCGGATTGCTTAGGCTCGTCTTCACCTTCATTATCAGTCTTATTAGCTTCTTGTTCCTCTATTTCTCCCCTCTCAAATTCCTCCTGGCACTTGTTCAATAACAACCGCCTGAAGGTAATTTTCTCATTGTCTACACTTAATTCAGGCAAGCCAGAGGCAAGATGGTAGCAGAAGTTTGCATACATTTCACAGAAAGTCGGCTCCATCAAAGCCTTGTCAAAGATCTGAGCAATCACTCCAGACAGAGTCTGAGTATTGTCAACATTAACTTCTTTAACTTGCTCAAAGAGTTTCTCAAAGTTCTGTGGAGTCAGCTTGTTCAGTATACCCTTCAATCTTCTCTGTTTTGCTTCTTCTTCATCAGAAACTTTACCTATCTCGTACTTTTTCTCAGCTTTGTGCATCACCTGGGAAGGACCCTGAGGAGCAGGCATCAGACCTTTATTGAAGTTTGTAGCTCTTTGCCAACGGTCAGCATCAGAGTTATTTCTCTGCATTCCCTGAAAACCCATGGAATGCATTGGCCCAGACAAGATTCCACCGGCATGTGGAACAGGTCCTTGTGCCTGTGGATTCCTGAGCACACCATAATTAGGCCCTGGGCCAGCACGAAAACCCATCATATTGCTTCCATAAGCAAGATCCATCCCTGGATCCCGAACAGAAGGAAAAGGTCCAGGTTGCTTATTCCACCTATCAGCATCCATTGTCACATTACCACGCCGATCAGGTCGGGAGCCTCCAGCTGGCCTATCTATGTTTCTTCCAGGACTAGGATAGTCACGATCATTACGAGAAGCATTGGCATTATCAGACTTTAAGAGCCCAGTTACATCAGCAGTAATTGCAAAACCTTCTGGGAGGTTTTTACATTGCGATGAGAATGTGAGGAGAAAATCTCTTGAATACTTTTTAGCTGTAATTCCCTCTTCATCATGAACAGAGCATCCACGACTACCCCTAACCGAGGATTCCAACTTCGGAGTAGAAATTTCAGCAGCATCTTCCCAATCATCAAGCTCAGCTTTACCTTGCTCATCCTTGTTCTTACCAGTACTCTCTTCCAGTTTGACATCACCGGAGACCTCCTTTGAGTTATCCGGAGAAATAAGCTCTGCAGAAACACCAATTTCTTTCTTTTCCTCTGGACCCTTGTAGGCCATGTATAGATCAGCGGTTGTCCCTTGAGCATCTGCCTTCTGAAGTAATTCCTTCCATTTCTTCTTCCCTTTATTTTTTGTCTTATTTGATTCTAAAGAGGTCTTACTTGTAATACCTGATGATGAACTTGGTCTTGGGCTATCCATGAGTTCCCCTTCATGCTGTAGATGTGTGTCTGAATCGTTTGCAGAAACAGAGATGGCATCATTATCTGACAACCCAGATTTTGAAACATCATTACCTTTGCTACTAACACTTTCCGCTGCGCCCAACAAAGTGCTCGAGTCTGAGATGCTACATCCATCAGAAACAGTTGATGAGCCTTCGTTGGCGATTTTACCAACTTCCACAAAAGAATTTGCAGATTCCTCCTCTCTTTGAGAAGTTTCCACCACACTCTTCACATCACCAACTTTCTTCATCTGCCCATCATGATCAATCTCTTTTGCAATATCACTGCCCTTGAACGATTTTCCAGACAATTGTTCTTCCAGTTTATTTTCTCCACTTTCTTCAGCATTCACTGATCCTTTAATAACTGAGTCTTCCAAAGGAATTTTAAATTGTTCTCCATTATTATTTTTAGCTGCTTTATTTACAATATTATGAGTTTCAGAACCTTCAGCTGAATGAGTTGGTCTCTCAGCACCAACATTATCATCATTTGAAGATGCCTGGCCAGCTTCTGGCACAACCACATTACAGCCTGATGAAGTTTGCATAGATTTAGCTTCTGCAGCTTCAGAGGTCATTACCTCAGAAGAATCAGCAAGGTCCTGTTTCACTTTAGAACCAAACTGCCCTTCAACCTACAGATAAAATGCAAGTAACTGCCAATAAATCAAAACTGCCTCAAAAAAACTTGTCCAAGAAAACTTAACACATAAAAAAGGGTATAACCTGGTGTGATGATTCAAGATGTCGTTCTTGCCTTCATTCTCAACATCCCTAATGGATATGGACTTAACCCCGGTTTCCCTCTTCACAGCATTAGCATGAGTAGGAATACCTGATGCTTCCCTGGGACTCACGTCAGGGATTGCTACTGTGCTTGATGTCTCAGCTGCCATGGCAGCAGATTGTTTTGATTGGCCAGAACTAGACTTCAGCTGCGTAGAAGAATTGTCCGTGTTCACTTCCAAATCCTTCCTAACACTAGACTCTACAACAGGATGTGACACTTTTAAAGGCTCAGATCTTCCAGCAGCAGTGGAGTGTGTAACCTTCTCTCCAGCAGATCCACTAGCTGCTTTCACAGTCACAGGGACTGACGTTGATTGTGCTGACGGAGCCGTCTTCTGAACATCTCTAACATGATCCAAATTGGAGGAATCAGGAGGGCCCTGCAATGAGGCCCCAACCCTGCTGACAGAATAGGTATTAGGTGGAGATTGGTTCATAAATGACGTAGTTTTCGCTGCCTGGCTAACAGAATAGTTAAACCTTGGGCCTTGAGAGCTAGCATTTAATTGCGCACTCGTCAAAGGAAGTGAACTTTGGACTGGAAAAAACGGGGGACCAGTTGTATAAGAGTTAGAATAATAGCCCATGGGGTGGGCCGCTGTATATGAGGGTACAGGTTGGGACTGTGAGGGGCCACTTTGATGCGCCCTAGATGCTGCAGTTGATCCACCATCCCGGCTATCTAGCCTCAGTTCCTCATGTGTCTCTGGATGTGTTATCTTCACTGTCTTACGAGTACTGCTGAATTTTCCAGCCTGCTGTTGATTATACTGAGTGGACATATTCATTCCCATATTTCCTAATTGATGAGGAAGCTGTGGTGCAAGCTGAGGATTATAACCCATGTTCTGGCTATGATGCATGATTCCCTGTGTCTGCATTAGTGGATGTTGGAGACCAGGCATATAGACCTGTTGTGGAACTTGGGAGGGGTTTCCCATCTGTAATGGCATCTGTATTGGCATTTGAAGCGAACTAGTCGGCATGCCTTGAGACTGGATTTGTGGATTAGGTCCGCCAAACTGCATTGAAACGGTTGGCTGGTGAAATGGCAATGGCACAGATATACCTGCTGTAGGAAGAGCAGAAGGTTTCTGTGCCTGTGTTGGTGGAGATGCCGATGTCACTTGGACATCTCTTTTGGCCTTATTATTAGTCTCTTGAGTGATAGGACGCTCAGTTACAAAAACATCCTTCTTTGGCAATTCCTGCTTAGGAGCAGTTGGTAATGGAATCGCTGGCATGGCTTTTGAAGCATCACGTCGAGCCTGCAACAAAAATCCGCAAATCACAATCAAGAATTCAAGATATTCTGGTACAGAATGACAGAACATAATAGGAACTTTCAGAAAATGATATTTGCATATTTTAGCAACCAACCCCCTACACTAGGTAGAACCTCTGTAGATCATTTTTTAGAGCAAAGCTTTGATTGGAAGAACCAATCTTCCTTAGTAAATAGCTGCTGTTTTTCAATCCCCAAAGAAAACAACTGATTAAGTAAGCATCTACTGCTTGTTGCCCAATTCACCCTCATCTCCCCCCACACCCCCAATACTTCAGGGACCAAAACATGGAACATGAGTAATGGAATGGGTGCAGGGAACACATGTACATTTCTACTTTAGCGAAACTAAGTAATGTTTAATTTGGCCTCAAATGATGTTCAAGCAAAGTCATATCATATTGGTAAACTTTAGTGCACCATTCAATCTCAACCAAAAATATTTTAAAAACTATCCCCATTTGGATTTCATGGCCATTGGTAGTCAATTGACACAATCATAGAGTTTCTTTTTTTACAACCAAAATGATCATACATCAGTTCAGAAT
This sequence comes from Beta vulgaris subsp. vulgaris, assembly GCF_026745355.1. Taxonomy (NCBI): domain Eukaryota; kingdom Viridiplantae; phylum Streptophyta; class Magnoliopsida; order Caryophyllales; family Amaranthaceae; genus Beta; species Beta vulgaris. Next base: position 6,578,741 of record NC_079209.1, read on the forward strand.
CAGATTATGATAGAAAAAATGTTCACCCTCCACTATCTGTCAATTGACCTCTTATTTAGCCCCCACTTAAGAAAATATCTTATGTGGTTCATAATGGAACATAAGACAGACAGGTAAAGTATATGATTTTATGATCATGTTCAAAATGCGCAAGAGGAAGGAAAAATAAAAAAAGCAGCACACCTGATCACGCTTTTGCTCATCCAAATTAGGCGGAGCTGAGCTTGTTCGAGCAGGTACCTGTAAAAAAAACATAAAGCACAGCGATGAGCATGAATGCTGAAAAAATTGAAATCCATGCTAACCACGAGATGAAAGATCCAACTTTTAAAGCAGCATAAATGACAAACCTGCATGCCATTCATAAAACCTGGACTTATAGATCCGAATTGCAGTGGAAACCCCTTAGCTCCATCCCCTAATAGAAGAAAGTTAGAAATGAGATAATAACAGTTAGATATTATTTGATGCAACAGTACAGGTAATCTAACTAACTACAAAGAGAATACAATGGAGAAAGTAAATATATATTAAGCAACAAGTAAATACCCTTTGCTGGGGTAGAAGGCAGGGCAGAGTCTGAATTCATGGAGGATGACTGAGATGATGGAGCCTTCGGGAGTGGACGGCTAGTCTTATGAGATGATGTATCAACAACTGGCTTAGGGATGGCAGCTGGAGCCGGTACATTGGAAGCTGCCAAAGCACCAAGAGAAACACAAACATTCCACTAAACCCTGTTACTCGATGTTTTCATTAATAACTAACAGTGAAACAAGCATAGGGTCTCCCATATAATAACCTTTCTCTCTAGTTACAAAGATAAAGCTGGGTACTTCTTACACTCAGGACACCCTAGTTTTTGGCATGAAACATACTAGGATACTAATTGTTGTTGTTATTGCGCTGATCAAGAACCATATTTTCCAAGGCAAAAAGGATAACAATGCAAAATATATTAACATCATACTACTGAAAGGAAATTGACACTTCTCACAGGAAAAGGACCCACCATGTAATGTAGACTGCACATGGCCACCATTCTCTATAGGACGCGAACCAGTAGCAGCAGGAAAATCTACTGTGTTCACAAGTCCAGCATTCCCTCTTGACTGCCCACCTTGAGCATTGTTAATCTTCTTGTAACTGACCAAAATTATGTGGAAAAAAAAGGGAAGATAAGTATCATGATTCATGATAACCTTCATTCTCATATATTAGAGAGAAACGAATTATCAATTTTCCCCTTTTTCATCAAAGTCATTCTCTTTTATTTATCATTTTGCCCTGGATTTTCTCAAATAAAATTCACTTACTCTGCTACTGAAAAACAATAAATCCGTATCAATCCATCAGTTTCTCAGAAATCAGAGTAGAAATCAATACAATTAGCATCCTGCCCTAACAGACAAAAACCCTCCAACATGTTCTTCAATCAATCACTTATCATAAGTTTTAAAATTAAACATCAGTCCCTCATCAAAAATCACTCTCCTTTTTTTCCCAACCTAATTTTTCTCATGAATAGTTTTATACTACTATTACCTTAGCATCCTAATCTTTAATCAACTCATGAGCTCCTCACAAGTCATAATACATTTAATATGATATACCCTACAAAAGACACAAAACCCCCATAAACAGTGTTAAAACCCTAATACAAACAACACATATAAATATATATACCTCTGATTAGTCGAAAGCGGAGGGGCGGTGGTGGCGATGGGGCCGCCTCGGCCACCTCTTCCACGGCCGCCCGTATAATTCCTTTGCTGACCACCAGAGCTGTTACCAGATCGTCCACCTGGTTTTCTAAACTGTGACTCGTTCTTATCAAACCTTGATTGATTGAGGGACATATAGACCCTCAAACCCTTCACCAAAGTCTACTTCTTTTCGCTTTCTTCTTCACGTTAAATAGATCACCAAATCAAACCCAATTCAAAATTAAAAATCAACACTACAAACGAGAAATCATCAATCCTAATTATAAGTAGAACTATATATAAGAGACAAAGAACAATCGATAAAAGATTGATTAAAAAAAAGAGTGAGCGAAATTAGGGTTAGTAAAAGAAAAAATGCAATGCAGTATAAAAGTGAAAAGTACCTAAAAGTGAAGAAGTGAAGACAGAGAAAGAAGGGATGGGGAAAATTAGGGTTTGTTGAAAGAAACAACCATGGAAATAGTGCGATAAAGAAGGGAGAAGGAGAAGAAGTATACCTGAGACGAGAGAGGAGAGAGAAATCAAAAATTGTTTCGGATGTTTGCGGAGAGACTTCTGTTAACTTTTCTTTCATATACTAAAGTAAAAAAATTATTATTATTAAAGCTTCTTTTTATTACAAAAATATAAAAAGAAATAATAAAAAAAGGCTTCTAATGTTTGAAGTCTTTATTAATGGAATAAATATAACCTTTCAATTATTTTGGGAGATTTTTTTATCAATTTATTCATGTTTTGTTTGCACTATTAAAAAAAACAATCTGACTTGTGTGGACCAGGTTCACGTTAACATTATTGTGCACCAGGCAAAACAACATATCATTATTGAACAATTCACTATATTATGCGAAAACCCACTATATTATGCAGAAATCCACTATATCATTCAGACTCACACTCTATCATGTAGAAACTCATTATATTATTCAGACACACTTACTATATCATTCAAACACACATTATATCATACAGAAACTCACTATATCATTCAGACACACACTATATCATACTCCCTCCGTTTCCTAAAGATCTTCCCTCTTTTCGTTTAAGGGTATTTCCAAAAGATCTTCCCTCTTTTGCTTTATTCCTTATTTGGCAAAACAAATTTTCCTATTTACCCTCTCATGTCACTATCATATGGTCCACCATTACATTATTAATTCAATTTTACTCCCTTTCTCTCTCCTACTTTAACCCCTTTTTATTTGTTTATTTATCTTAACCTCTTTCTCTCTCCTACTTTACTTACACCATACCTCACACAACTTAATTTTCCTTGGTATCTGTAGGAACAGTAAGTGGGAAGATCTTTAGGAAACGGAGGAAGTACATAAACTCACTATATCTTTCAGACACATACTTTATCAGGTAGAAACTCACCATATCATTCAAACACACACTATATCAAATAGAAACTCACTATATCATTCAGACACTCATTATATCATGGAGAAACAAAATCATTCTATATGTTAGAACACGTATCATGATATATACTACGCAACTTAGATCATCATGTATGTTAAAATATTTCAATTGATTCCTCTATTATATTGCATATAATTTCACATTATGTTTTTCGTTAATAAAATATACTATATTGTATATAAGTTCACTATATCTTTGTAGAATTCACTATACGAAGTTAATATCTTACCAACTCGGTGTACACTAAGTTAGTGTGCATCGGATCCATTTGAGCTTTTTTTATAAAAATAGATATTTAATGGAATTTGTAATAGGTAATATTGAGACGGCTTATCTTACTTAATATTTCATTATCAACGAGTTACTATAAAGGTGGTAGATTAGTAATAAGAGTATTTGATATTCAAGTATCATTCGAACGTCTTACTATTAGGGATGGCAGTGGGGCGGGTCAAGTAGGAGACCCACCCCATCCCCGCCCAATTGGGGCGGGGATGGGTCTAGGTTTGGCGGGGATGGGGCGGGGATGGGGATTAAAATTGTCCCCGCAATGGGTGGTGGAGCGGGTGTGGATTTTATGTTATACCCGCCCCATCCCCGCCCGCCCCGCCCCATCCCCGCCCGCCCCGCCCCACCCCGCCCCGCCCCGCATATTTATTATGAAAATCCTATTTATGTACTTAGTATTTACTTTACTACTTATATTACAAATAAATTTATTTTGCAAATTACAAATTTGTAATATCTAATACATATGGGCTTTGAGGACTTTGAAGTTTGACCCAAGCCATCAGTGAAGTAGTGAACCCATTACCCATAGTCCATACTGCCAGTCTGCCAATGCCAAAACATGAGAAAACTAAAAGTCATAATTTTAGGGTTTTAAGTTTTAACCAGTCAGCCACAATCTCCTAGACTCCTACTCTCGGCTCTCCCTCCTCTCTCACGGCTGCTTGGTGCTACACTCGTGCTCGGTGGCTCGGTGTCGGTGCTGCTTGGTGCTACACTCGTGCTCGGTGCTGCTCGGTGGCCGGTGTTGCTCGGTGGCCGGTGCTGCTCGGTGGCCGGTGCTATCACGAATTGAAGGTAAATGGTTTTAAGTTTCTGAATTTCTTCGTATTTATTTTTCGATTCGTCTCATTTTTTTTTTTCATTGTTGCAGTAATATTATTTTTGCCTAATATTGCAAGTTCTTCGATTTTATCATATGTATTTGGATGAATCTATAGTTATGCTATTAGTAGCTAACCTTTTAGAGGCCATTAGTCCTATTAATTATCATGAATTTGTTGTTATTCTCGTTTATGTTCAAGATGTATGTGTTCTGAATTTCTGATTCAATGAAAGTGCTATATGTGATATATAGTACAGACCTAAGCATTAGAAAAGAAAGATAACGATATAATATTATCTTCTAAACAATATCTTTAATAATTTACAAGTTCTAACACATAGACATAATGATAAAAGTTGAATGTAAAAGATGGATTCCCACTGACATTTTTTCACAGTTTATTTTGTGACAAAAGTGATTAAAAATCTTTTCATGATACATTAGTGTGGATATTTTGAATACAGGGACAACTAGTTAGCTACTGTGACTGTGAATATTTGTGAAATGGCTTCAAATGATGATAATGGTTGTGCTCCTAAATCCTCAAAAAAGTCTACTTCAGCAAGTTGTACTCCAATTAGTGTGGATGATGACGAAAGTCCAATTGAAATTGGATCACAAGATCCTTCTGTTTTACCACTAACATCTAGACACACATCAAAAGCATGGTCTGATTTCACTAGGAAGAGAGTGGGGGATGTTATTAAGGCTGAGTGTAACTATGTTTGAAGCAATTGCTGGTGGAGCGAAGAGCGGAACTACTCATTTGAAGGACCATACAAAATTTGTCCAAAAAGAAAATGTCAAGACCTTAGACAAACTAGGTTGTTTGGTTCACAAGCAAAAGCTAGTGATGAGCAAGACAATTGACATTGGCACCATATGAATTTCAACAAGAAGAAAGGAAGAAAGACATTGCAGAATGATTGTTCTTCATGAGTACCCTCTAGCATGGTGACCACTACGGATTTAGAAAGTATTCTCCACACTTCAACAGGATTCAAAAGTACCGTGCCGCAACACAACTAAGAAAGACATCATGGCAGATATGAATCTGAGAAGGAAAAATTGGTATATTGTTGAGGAAAGCAAAGAGTAGGATTGCCTTGACTACTGATAGTGGACAGCGAACAACCAAAGTAAAGGTTATATGGCTGTGACGCACATTTCATTGATAGCTCTTGGAGATTGCAAAGCCGAATTATTAGGTATTACACATTAACTCTATATTTTCTTGTGCACTTCATGTTAAATGTTTTTATTATGTATTGCATTTGTTTCTCATTATGTTTTCTAATTGGATATTTTTTTAGTGTAAACTCTTTCCATTTAGAGTTTATTTTCCCCCTAGTTTCTTATTTGTATATGTCATCATATTTTGATAGGTTCTGCTATGTCCCAGCTCCTCATACCGCAGTTGTTTTAGCTGAGACATTGAAAGAATGTATTCAATCTTGGAATATTGATCTCAAATTGTCTGCCATAACTGTGGATAATTGCACTACTAATGATGCTATGATGGATATTTTGCGTGATGAGTTTCCTTATGGTTCGCTTATGTTACATGGTGAATTTTTCCATATGCGTTGTTGTGCCCATATACTAAATTTGATTGTTCAAGATGGACTAAGTGCTGTGTTGTCAGAAGGTCTCCAAAGAATTAGGGAAAGTGTAGTGTTTTGGACGGCATCTGATAAAAGGGTGCAAAAGTTTAACAAGTAGCTAGCAAATAGCTCCTGAATTTAAAAGGAAATTGGCACTTGATTGTAAGACTCGCTGGAACTCTACTTATGAAATGCTTTCAGTTGCTATTAGTTATAGAAAGTTTTTGTTGTTTTGGGTGCTCGAGATAATCTCTATAAAACCCACCAATTTGTGAAGATTGGATTAAGGTTGAGAAAATTTGTGAAAAGTTGGAATTGTTTAGTACTATTACCTTGACTTTTCTGCATCAAAATATCCAACGGCCAATATTTACTTTCCCAAAGTTTTGCCCTCCGATTTGCTTTAACTAATTGGCTTTTATCTCCTTATGATATGTGAGAAAAATGGCAGAAGTAATGCTTGAAAAGTACAACAAATATTGGGCTGGTGTTAATAGTTTTGTGGGAATTGCAACTATACTTGACCCTAGATATAAAATGGTCTATTCGTTTCCATTTTGCAAAATTATATAATGGTCTGAGATTGATAGAGAAGTAAACAAAATTCAAGATCTTCTCAAGCAATTGGTGGATGAATATGGGTCTGAGAATGGGAGAGCCCAAAGTTCTAGTAACCGTCCATGTGTTAGTACTAGTGAAGTGACCGGAGATGTTTTAATGCAAGAATTTGCAGAATTTTTGGAGCAGGATCAAAGTCAAATGAATAATAAGTCAGATTTGGAGAAATATTTGGGAGATCCTAATGTACCACTTGTTGCTAATTTTGATATTCTTAATTGGTGGAAGACTAACGGAAACTCATATCCAATTCTTCAAAGAATAGCAAGGGATATCTTGAGCATTCCTGTCTCTAGTGTCGCATCAGAATCTGCATTTAGCACAAGTGGACGTGTTCTAAGTCCTTATCGTAGTCGTCTTCTACCAGAAACCGTTGAGGCTTTGATGTGTACTCAAAATTGGATATGGGCTGACTTAAAGGTAAAATTATTTCATCATATATTTTTATGTTTTGAATATATATGCTTACTAATTTACTAATGAATGTTCTTACATTGAAGGTGAAATGAAAGAGTCGAGTATTCTAAATTAATGGAAGAGATTGAAGATGAACGTGATGTAGAAACAACTGGAACATCTTCCCTTGATTGATTGACATATTTGATGATGTTTTATAATGTTTTTGAAGACACTTTTTAATACGTAATAGAATATTTTTCTTTATTAATGTATTTGAATGTGGTGACTTATTAATCTTGAATTTTCTTTTCTATATTATATTGTGAAGTAGACTTAGTTAGAAATTAATGGCAGTTGGCAGATTGTTTGGCTTGTAAGCTCTTTTGGAGGATGCAGTTGGCAATTGGCAGATTGTTTTGGTGAATTTCAATGCTATGATTAGTGGGTATGCTAATCATGGGCTGGATTTGGAGGATGCAGAAAGTGGGTTTCATTTTGAGTCGATGGCAATTGGGTGGGGATGGGGCGGGTATAATGCGGGTACGACGCGGGTGTGGGTACCCATGCGGGTGGTGGGGCGGGGGTGGGTCTGAAATTCTCCCCCGCAATGGGTGGGGCGGGGATGGTCTGAAATCTTCCCCCGCAATGGGTGGTGGGGCGGGGATGGGGATGAGAATTTTACGCGGGTGCGGGTGTGGAGGGACCATCCTCCGCACCCGCCCCGCCCAATTGCCATCCCTACTTACTATCTCTTTGAACTATCTCTATCAAAATGTCAAAATAAGAGTTTATCCCCTTTAGGTAATAACTATGACAAATTGAGATTTAAATTTTTATACTTCCTCCGTTTCAAAATAGATGGTACATTGTTGACTAAAACGCTTGTCGAGGCACTACTTTGACTACTAATATCTTTAATTATGTATTAGAGTAAAGTATAAAATTTTGATTTTATGAAAATATACATTAAGACAAATCCAACAACATATTACATTATAACATTTGATTTTACCTAATAGTAAATAATGCATGGTCAAACCTCATTCATGAATAATGGAAAAGTCAACAATGTAGCATCTATTTTGAAACGGAGGAAGTAATTCCTTAGAGTGAGCCCATTGGATGATCTACAAACTAGATCATGAGGAGACAGAGTAAAATATAATAAAGAATTAGGAGAGAGAAGGATGATCATATCATTACAATGATCTGATCATTGATGGATCATATTTAAATCTCATGAAAGAGAATAATTGGTAGGCCTCATGCATGGTGAGTTGGCAGCAATCTAATGGCATTAAGAAAAGCAATGCAATGATTAAAATGCCCAAAATTATAGATCATCCATTGTGGGTAAAAAAAGCATAAAAATTAATGATAGATTATAAATGAGGTGGAAGAGAGAAAAAATATTAAAATAATTGATGATCCAAATTTTTGGATCAACTATTGTCTATGCTCTTATAGTATACTCCCTCCATTTCTTTTTAATATACACACTTTTCTTTTTAGTCCATTTCTTTTTAATCAACACACTATTGCCTTTTCTATTTTGGGTAACATATCACATCTGTTTTCTCCTCATTTTTCACCCATGTCTTTCACTTTTTAATATTTTAACTCACTTTTTTGTTTCTCTCTCTCACTTTTCAGTTTCTCTCTCCACTTTTTCAGTTTCTCTCTCATACTTTTGTATTTCCTCCTTGGTTCTCCCCAAAGTGAAGTGAGTAAATTAAAATGAAAACGGAAAGAGCATAATACAAAAGTAATAATATAAACCACTACTTATACTAGTCATTATATTTCTTTTCTCAAAACGCTTGGTTACAAACCTTAATTTATGAGTACAAACGTATATGCCTTTACAAGCTTCAACGATCATATAATTCCTCCAATTTATTATTATTATTATTATTATTATTATTATTATTATTATTATTATTATTATTATTATTATTATTTTTCTTTCTTAATCCATTACTTTGCGCCATACCTTATCTAATAAGGAATTACTAATTACTTTCATTAATAAGTTCATCAAACAAGTGAGTGTTCTTACAATGAGTTTAATTCATTACTTTTTGTATAATACTTAAACTTTTAACGAGAGTGTCACACTTTGTATGTACATGAGTTTGCCACATGTTGGTGGAAAGAGGGGATGAAAAAGGTTTGCATCTAATGTGATGATTCAATCTATGGGAGAACAATGGACACTATTACAAGTAATGGTCAACACCCCAAAGAACAAGAAAAAGAAAGCCTAACTAACAACAGTAAGCACTAGGAGTTGGACAAGTCACATGACAACGCACAATATAATGTCTATTGTTTATTCTTCTAGTCTCATGAATCCAAACACTGAGCAACAACTAAGAAGCAACCACAATACAACAACCAAATTGTAATGAATTTCTACAATCTAACTTAAGAGATACACTTTGCATAATTAAAAAAAAACTTATATGCTTTCTTAAAATAAATTTGGAGTGAATAATTTTGATTTACACTCGTGTATATATGCATATATACATTTTGTTGAATGAAAGGGGAACAGAGAAAAAGATTTGCTACGTCTACGTCTCTATGATGACATGTCCAAATTTCTCTCTTTCGATCATTTAAGAAACAAAGCGAACTATTAGAATAGATGCACTATGTCAGTGCGTGGAGAGTTGAGACATAGTCTGCATCACATCCGTCCCTTTCATGCGCCAATAACAATTGTACTTTCGTGTATATGATATAAGTATGACATATGTTTTCAATTGTTACATGACATCCTCTATGCTTTATGAGTGGCCGGTGGGTGATGTATGTAACTATTAAAAATGATACTCCCAGGTGTATGATATAATTATGAGTTATGACATATACTTTCTCCGAAATAAGCGAAATACTTCTCTTTTTTATGTGAGCTTTTGGAGAGAAGTGTTCCACTCATTTCATAAAGAAAGAAGTAGGTTTTTAATAGTTGCATAACATCCTCTATGCTTTATGGCCAAATACCGTCGGGTGATGTATGTTACTTTTGATCTTCTATGCTTTATTGGTGATAGCCGACATGTGATGCAAGTATCCATCCTCTTTTTCATCTTCTCCACATTCGCCAGTTACAACCAACCAGCACACCACAACTTCCACAACTTACCCTGCAAACTAAACATGAACACAATTGAGTCTAGCTAAATGGCATAATCAATACCCTTACTAAACCCTCCTTCAAAATAGAAACACCCTTACTAAACCCAATTTGGGTTAGATACATAGGAGCAGTATTGTCATACATACAGGGTGTTAGATTAGACAGTTAATAAGTCGCTTATGCCTTCTAATATAATTAACCTACGAAGTTCAGAACCACATAAAAATACAACTCTGAGCAAGCCACACACAAAAGAAAGGCAAAAAAAAGTCTAATTCTTGACAAAGATCAATATGCTAAAGCAAGCCAACCTGTTAAAAGATTCCTAGTTCCAGCTTCATAATCTCTTCCATTCAACCATACATACATTGTACTTGGGAATAACTTGTTAAAGTGCATGTTCTAAAGAGAAGGTTCACAGACCAACAGGTTTTCAGATCCAAACTTTTCCTACCATCTATGCTATAGAGTATTGATTTACATATTACAGATATTATGCATTTCAATTCACACGGTTTACAATCAAAGAATACCATGATTACGAGTTAACCGGCATGTATGAATCATCTAAAGGTTGAGCCAAACTAAGCATTACATGGACTGAAAGGGGGGAAATTTTAGAAGAAAAGGAACACAAGACACATTTATAAGAAAATAGTGCAACACATGGTTTAACCAAATGTCTTTCTCTTAAATTTTGAGTAGTTAATGAAACTTTCTACCTTTTGAAGATTCTTGTACAACTATTTTACTTGTTTCCTATTTTACATTTAGGAAAAATCCACATCGTATAACCAAAGTTTAGGGTGTCTTTCCATAATATCCAAAAGCTTGAATTTCGCAATATTCCCAAGTTAGAAAGCATCCTTCCAGTATTGGTCTCAAGGGACCTGTTACCTATTTCACAGGATAAAGCTTTCCCCCTTTCTGGTTCCAAATTCTCATTTATCTCTCCCCTTTCTCTTATTCCCACCTATCAAGCTACCACGGCAAATTAGAGAAGGACAAGTGTGTTATTTTACCAAATGAATCGTTCAAATTAATATTGGTACTAATATTGGAAGTACGTCCCTAAACTTGAAATCATTCATAAATGAACCAATTGAGATTAATATGGGAACACGCCCCAAACGTGGGATTTATGGTGTCAATTATTGATAAGTGCATAGTGTTATCTTTTATACTTTTTAGGATTTCTAGAGAAAACTTGTAGATTTCCATTATATTCCTAGACTTTGATAAGTGAGTTTCTAATGCACTTTATGATCTCCTTTTGATTTTATTTGATCCTCTTTCTTCTTCTATCTCTATTTTTTTCACTTGATCATTGTTGATCATAGTGACATTTTGCTAGATTTTCGGTCAATTTTGACTGGATCTCTAGTACATTTGCTTTCAACGTGCTTTGATTGCAGGTATGACCTTTTTCGAGGTCGATAGTTGGGAGACACGCATAAGGAATGAGTTGGAGAAGCCGAGCGCGGATTGATGTGTGCTCGCACCACTTTCTAGGCACCCGCACCCATCACAACGATGCGACCGCACCATTTGGTGCTTGATACCAGTTTTGAGGCAGAAGGAATGGTGCGCTCGCACCTGATTTTGGTGCGCCTGCACCATTCGAATGTGCAAAAGAAAAAAATTCGAGGCAACCTAAAAACGATGTTATGTTTTTAGAAAAAGAGTTATGCGTTATTTTTCTAGACTAGAGAGTATTATTAGGGTTCATATTAGAGAGAAAAACATTGAGCTTGTTGCTAGATTTCAAATTCATAGATTAAAGTTTTGAAGGTACTTTTTATTCAATTTAATATCAAAGTTTCAGTTTTTATTCCCTCTTTTCATTGTTATTCTTGTTCCTCCATATTATTAGATCTCCTTTATTATAGTTTCATAATTGTTATTTTTATTAGATTAATTATCTCTTAAATCATGTTTAGTCCTAGATTAGTCATAGATTTCACATTTTATTGCTTAGAATCTAATATTAGTGAGTGTTTCTTATCTAGGTTAGGGTGAAAGTATGGATTAGGGTTTAAACATATTGTTAATGTGATTGTGATGTTCTAAAGATGTTTATGCATTGATCTTGGTGTTTTGAGGCCGTAGGATAAATATTGATCACATTTGTACTTTCGTATTTTGAATTCAAATGTTCTTAAATCGAATTTTGAACTCTTTTATCATCCCAAGAATCAACTTAATTTCTAGGCCAAGATATTGGGTAAAAATTAAGGAGATCCTTTATTAGGGGTTTTCCGAATTCATTGGATCTCTCAATCAATTGACTAAAGACCATTCGAGAGAGGATTTAGTTGATTAATTAAGCGATTATTCTCGAGGACCATTCGAGAGAGGACTCAAGTATTTTAGAGGAAAACTAAACCTTGCATAATCGTCTCTTTTGCTTCATAATTGCACTAATGATCATTGCTCCGCTTTGATCCATACTAGTAACCTTAACTCTAGTGTCTTCCTATTCGATATTTTATCTCGTGTTATTTGCTTCTTTGATATTAGCTAGTCGTAGTTGTTACCAAATCATTTTAAAACCCTTCAATTAGGTAATCAAGACTCGAAAGACCTTAATTAATCCTATTTTCCCTCTTGCCCTTGACTTGCATTACTACGTTCTTAGTAATTGCTTGTTTAGGTTTTATAAATATTGTTTGAAAAGCGATTTTTGGTGCCTTAACGACACACTAAAAACCTCTTATCAGACTACACCTTTCTTCCATTAATATTTAATTCGAAGTATTTATTTTCTTCTTCTTTTCTCTTTATTTTCTAATTATGAAGTATAACTATTATTCTTTAGTTTGTCTATTTATTTCAGTTATGTTCGAGTAGTTCTTTAATCTATGGTTAAGTTGAACCCTAATATATTAATTCATAACTATACCTTTTTATTTCCAAATTAATTGCTTCTTTGTTCTTCTTGATTGATTGTGCATATTTCAACATTAGATTAGGGATAATTAGTATTGTTATGATTCCTTTGCATTGATCACAAAAGGAGTTGGGTTTTAAATGATCTGAATATTTCAATCAAGAACATGAATTTCTGTATGGGAATAAGTCGATTGGAACAGTAGGGATTTAAAGGTGATGCTATGCTTAATGTCACTTTCTCATACATGTTTGGTGAAGCCATAGATACTCGGAGTGATTTATGGTATTTTTAGGGCGCATTACTCCTCGTGAATATTTAATCTAATTTGATTTAGGATAGGAATTGTTATTGTATCAATTCATGCTAGTGGGGATACTTAACTATAGAGCTTTCATTCATTAGATTACTTTTAGTTCTTTTTTTATCTTCTTATTTACAAAACTTAATCTCCTTTAGTTTTACTATTGTTTAAGAGATAATCATAAAACAATTTTCTCTGTGTGGGATCGACCTTGACTTTCCTAGTAAATTAAGCACGACATGCCTGCCAGTTATTCCCAACTTCTATTGCTTTGTATTTAGCTAATTGACAGTTGAACTGGTCTCACACTGCAGACAGAACTATAGGAGGATTGGTATTCTGCCTTCTGGGAAGGTAAAAAGGACCCCCTAGCCTAGTCCGGTAGAAAGGGAGAAAAGCTGTGACTTCTCAACAACTAGGACATTGGGCCATGAAAGCAGCCTAAATTTGAACCTGGACCCCTACTGATAGACGATATACACACCAGCAAAGTTCCTGTGCTTCTGCAATATTTTATTTATGTTGTTTCCAAACATTTCACAAATCACTAGTATAATATTCAGCAACGATACATTTTTATAAACTTTCATTGAAAGACACGTGAATTAAGAACTTACCTCTCTGATGACATCAAGAACCGACCTTTTAGAATTTAGGTACTAGGTCGCTTTCAATCTTCTTCCCCTAAAAAGAGCTTTCAGAAATTAATTCCAATCTAAAAAGAGAAAAAAGAGGGAAAAATAGGGAAAATGAACAAGCAGATGACAGTTTACTAACATTGCTTAGAACAAATAACCTAAGCTCGATGCCACATCTTGCAAGGCATCACTGATCATCGAATTTCAACCTCGGCAAGGATGGCTTGAAAAGACTTTTAAAGTCTTTCCATAACAATTATGTAAAAGATAACCAGCAATGTTACTTTCGCCATCTCTTGTCTTCACACTTCACTAATTCTTAAAGCCTATCATTTGGTGTAAAATCAAATTTTGTGCTTTTGACATGGGAAAATTCAATTTTCAATAACGCAAGACAAGAGTATCTTGAACCTTATAAACATGGGAAAATTCAATTTTCAATACCAAAAGACATGACGGACTGAAAACGGGGAGAAAACACGGAAAAAAGTAAGGAAAGAAGTTCCTCGCAGTGGATAGTGCAATAAACAGATCTCTTTGACCCTAATAAAAGTTATATGTGATTTTCCTAAGAGGTTTTCTTCTGTTCAATACACCAAACTCAGTCCTTTGATCAATATTTCACTCAAAAATTCACTTCCACGCGCATCATATCTAGTAAGAAGCAGCAACAGCCAATCCAAGCTCAGTTTATTTTTAAGAAACAGGTGGGTAATACACACATAAAATTCCCGAGAGTGCTTCAAATGTGTTCTCATATGCAAAAACATTTATTACTTCCAATTAGTCAGCTAAGAACCACTTTTTCACTGACCCACCAAATCTAGACTATGTGGCTGGCAAGGTAGGTTTAACATTAAGCCTAGAGGCGAGAAAAGTAAACCTCTGAGCTTAATTCATCCCTTGAAGTAAGGGAACTTACATAGATTGCCAATACAGGTCCGCAACAGCTTGAACATGCACGGCAGGTAGCTTGTCCACAAGAATGCCTTCATTTAACTTTTCACTCAAACATTGAGCAAGCAGCTTGGAAAAACAACCTGATCCCACCATCCATGGCTCTGCACAGTGCACAAGTCCAATAAAGGTTGAGAAGTTAATGATGTTGGCTTAAAAGTAACACAGTGACATAAATTTCTCTTGCTGTCACACTTAAGGCTTTCCAACGCTAACCTACTCCAAATAAATGAATGACTTTCAGCCATATGCAACAAAAGGTAACCTAGATTAGAGAGGAAAATGTGCCAATTTGAGATTGTAATAGACAAAGACCAATTTATAACCTATAAGTTAAGATAAGCGGGCAACTTATAAATTAGAACAAAAAACAACGTATTCATGTAATACACAATTACACACACCCCAAAAAACATATATACATAAAAGTGAAAAACGAATGCAACACGAGGAGAGAATGTTCTTTTGCCACGCTATGGTACTTTATGGGCATTAAATTTGCTAAAAAGCATAAGAACAAATGAACCAATATCTAGAGAGAAAAATAGGCTTAGATATTGATATCACGCAGCACATACCATCGAAGGACAAATATGATCAGCTTCCACATATGCTATATCATGTGCAGTTGTGACCTTTTACAAATCCATGTGCAAGTTATTCAGATGTAGAAATTTGGCAATAAACTGAAACCCCATCATAGACCCTCAATTATAATCTAATTGCAACTTTATGGACAGCATCTTTTGATTGTTAACCAGAATTATCACCATTGAAACAAAATATACTGTCGAAATACTACAATAGTATATTTCAACCATATAATCTATACCTCTGTTATGTAAGCTTCTTCTTCCCTTCTGACAGGAGGAAATTTGATATATTACTAAGCTTGAAAACTACTTTAAGTTCCAAAACTCATAGCTCTCTTCCTGTCTTCAAACATTGAAAAGAAACTTCCCTTGACATGAAGCTTTCTTGAAGCCTAGCTTCACATCACAGACTAAGAGAGACCCCAAACCATATCCCTCCATTCCTTGTGCACACAATTATTTATTAGTAAATACCATGTGGTAGAATTAGGAACAAAGCCATTATCTAGCCCTCTATTTAGAAGCATCAAGGCATCATTTGACATGCCAAGTTTACAGTGCCAATTAATTAAAGTGTTGTAAGTGATAGGATCAGGGGAAATTCCATCAACTTGCAATCTCTCAAAAAGGTTAACAGCCTCTTGGATGCGTTCCGTTCTACATAAACCATTTATTAGGCTATTATAAGTGACTATATCTGGTGTCAAGCCTCTATAAATCATCTCTCTCAAAAAGTCAAGTGCATTTTGTACCTTCCCTGTCCGACAAAGACCATTGATCAGTATATTACACGTAATAGTACTAAGCTTCATACTTTTCCTAATCATTTCTTCAAATAACCCTAGAGCTTTTTCCACAGCCCCAGTTTCACACAGTGCCTTTATCAGGCCGTTATAAGTGACTTCTTTAAGAGGTAACCCTCTAAATAACATATCATCTACAAGCTTAAGTGCTTCTTCCATTGAACCTTTTCTCAGATAAGCGTGGATCAATGTATTGTAAGTAATGGAGTTGGCAATCGCTCCTTCCAGTAACATATTCTTGTGCAACTTTAAAGCCTCTTCCATTTCATCAGCCTTGCAAAGCCCATATATAAGAGAATTGAATGTATATATGTCAGGTTTATGTCCTCTTTCTGACATCTCACCATATACTCTGAAAGCCTCATCAACCTTTCCGTCCTTACAATAGGCACTTATAAAGCAATTGTACCCTGCCGTTTTCAGGCTAAGCCCCCTAGCTGCCATATGATCCAAGACACAACTAGCTTCCTCAAGTTTACCTTTCTTGCTGTAACCATCAATTAATATACTGTATGTAATGGCATTTGGCTTATGTCCATTGCGTTCCATCTCTTCCACAAGCTCACTAGCTGAACCTAGAAACCCCTCTTTGCAATAACCACGGATTAGTATGTTATATGTGTATACATCTGGTTCACATTTAGGACCCACCATGTTCTCCTGGACAATAGCTTTGGCTTCATCAAGCTCTCCACTATTTACATACCCATTTATCAAGGTATTATACAACACAACATTAGGCTCAGGAACTTTTCTCAAGAGACCTCTTGCTTCACTGACTTGTCCTGCTCTACACAGCCCATTCATCAAAAACCCATAGGTTACAGCATTTGGGGAAAACCCCCGAGTAAGCATCCGATCAACCAACTTCGCAGCCTCATGAATTCGGCTACCCTTACACAGACCATGTATGACATCGTTGAATGTCTCAACATCAGGGACACATCCCATCAATATCATCTCTTCCAAAAGGGTCAATGCATCATTTACTCTATTAATCTTAGACAAAGCATGAATAAGCGTTTGATAAATAACCGAATTCGGGACACACCCATACTTTGTCATGTCCCTAAGAAGCGACCACGCAGTGTCCACTTCCTGGACCGTACAAAGAGCTTTCATCACAACACCAAAGGTATACACAGTCGGAGAAAGACCCCTATTCAACATATCATAAAACACATTGGGAGCAACCTTATGACAATTCCCCGAAACCAAAATCTCCAATACAACATTATAAGATTTGAAACTCGGCTCGAACCCATACACATTTCTCATATCCAACAACAACCTAGTGGCTTGCCCAGGCAATCCAGCTCTCCCATAACACCTCATAACTAACATGAAAATGGACTCTTTAAAAACAATACCTTCCTCTTTCATTTGCAACAACAACTTATCTATCTCCTTAAACTGTGAACCAGCACCAAGTTTACTAACTAAAGCATAATACACATCAAAAGAATGGGAATACCCATTCTGGGTAGCGGCCCATTCGAAAAGCTCCATTGAAGTAGGCACATCAATGGGCAGCTCAATCATCTTACATAGTCTATAAGGAGTAAGAAAATTGATTGATTTTTGAAGATCTTCAATGTCAAAGGGTTTAAGTAATTTCTCCCAATCAGTCTGAGAATCAAAATACCCATTTTGTTCAATGTGTTTAGCAGTTAATTTACTATTATCACCATCATCATTAAAATTTGAATGAGACCCAGATGAACAAAATGGAAAACTGGGGTTTTTAGAGAAATATTGGAGCTTTTGGGTCACGAAAACTCTTATTTTTGCTCTGCTTAACATAACAACTATAGTCCACACAAATTGGAAGAAAGATTAATGTTGTTAAGAGAGAGAAAACAAAAGTATGTACCTTGGAATAGATTGAAGGAAGAAATATGGTGATTTGAGCGCCAAGCAGCGAAAGAAGGAATTTCGCACAAATTTGGGAAGGAGAGACAGTAGAAGTAGATGGTGAAAGATGCAATTATACAAGTATACATGTAAATGATGTAACATGATATACCAGAACTGGTTGAACAACACCCTTTTGATTTTTTTTTATTTTTTATTTTTTTAATCCATATGAGTCACGAAGGCGGTACATCCTTTTGATCTTTTTCATTTGGAGTATTTCCTTGGAATTGGTTAAAGATCGCCTCCAAATTACTTAAAAATCTCCTCAATTCTCTTTTAAAAGTACCATTATATTTTTATTATATTTTTTTGATTTTTTTACTCCAACTTAACTCCTCCTCTAATTCATATTCTCTCTCATCTTCGCCATCATCATCGACGAGTACAAAATTCCGACGAGCTAAACTTTTTTCAACAAATTCCATGGGCCTAATGTGTGGCCAGCACCTTACCCCCATGGAATTCGTTAAAAAAATTACCTTGCCGGGGAAAAAAAATTACGTCGTCAAAAGACCTTGTTGTCGTCGGTGGGTTGGAGGTAGCGATTGGTGGTTAGTGATTTTAGGTGGTGGTGGAGAGAGATTTGTAAAAGCAGCCAAGGGTATAATGGTCATGGTAGATGGGGCGACTTTAAGTAATTTCACAACGATAAATAGAAGTTCAGATTTCGTTCTTTGTTGAATGATTAATGATTTTCTTGAATAATGTTTTTCCAAACACATCTGGTTTTATATTGGTCTAAAATTTATCTACAGTTATTGTTTTTTTATAGAGAAACGTTAAAGGTATAATTAAGAACATTTTTTGGGTTGGTGCAAAATGTTGATTAAGATCAAGCATGATTTACTCGCATTTTTGCACGTGCATATCATATTAACCTTTTTCCCTCAATTAGAGAAGAAAATATATAGAAGAAGGAAACTTGTGGACGAATTTGTATATTGCTTTCAATTGTTGAATATTAGTAAACTGAAAGAGTTTGATTCATATAATAAAGATTGTCGAATAATAATCAATATTTAGGTTTTAAAATATTATCAGTAAGTTATTCATATGCAATTCAAGTTTTTTATTTTTCTTTCTAATTGTGTCAACCAAGTTAAATTGTCAGATTATTTTTTATCAGAGTTTTTCACAAGAGGAAATCATCATCCTTATACGAAATATATATATATATATATATATATATATATATAATATATATATATATATATATTATATAATATATATAATATATATATATATATATATATATATATGCTTTAGAATATAAACTACCCAAAACAAGAAAATTATTTAGAAAAGTGTTCGTCTCTTTTTTGTTGGGAAATTGTCCGAAAATAGTACACCATAAAATATATGGTAAAATAATATGAACTGAACGAATTGCTATGAATAATATGAATATTACTCTTAATTGTCCAAACTCGATGACGACATGATATTATGATAATATATCACCTAAATTATTTTACAAAAAGTATGTTCTCAAACTTCATAAATTCCCATGTATGTTAATGTATATGATTTCGTTTTTTTATCTTCATGTTCATTTGGTTGTAATGTAAGTAGGAAGTATAGCTTCCTATGAACTAATGCATATGAAAATATATTTCCTAGAAAATGCCAAAATTTGTTTGGTTTGATATGGAAAGTTTTGATTTTCATGAGAATTTTCACTTACCTAGAGAGACTAAGGACTTGTTCTCTTCGGCATAAAACAGCTGAACTGAACTGAATTGAACTGAATTGAACTAAAATGAATAGTGATATACGAGAGTAAAAATATTGTCCAAAATCGATTTGAACTAAATTGAATTGAACTGAAAATAAGTTGGAGAGAACAGACCCTAAGGATTTGTTCTCTTTGACATAAAACAGCTGAACTGAAATGACTAGTGATATGTGAGAGTAAAAATATTATCCAGAGCTGAACTGAACTAAATTGAACTAAAACTAAGTTGGGCAGAACATGCCCTAAGTAAGTTATTTCTTCCATTTTGTAGGAAGTTAATTCCTATAAAAATTTGTATTTCCTCCATTATTGTCAACCAAACAAATGCACATGAATATACTTCCTAGGAAATACAACTTCCCATGAATTTATATGGCAACCAAACAACACCTAAATCTATTTAAGAGAACATCTATATATATATATGACAATTAACATTTTGAGATAATAACTTATAAGAACCAAAATAATATTTTTGTACCAATTTATCCCAAAAGACTTTAAAAAAATGCAAAGGGTATGACAATTTATGAGAAAAGATGTAAACGTAGTAAACTCAAATGGTTATGATATTGAATCAGATTATAGCGACCTAGCATTCCTTTACAAAATCGTTGCATTTTTTGTGTGGGCCCCCACCTAGGAACCCCTTGGTGAGAAGGACCCTACCGACCTTTCGCAGGTCAGTCAACCAAGGCTGCGCAGCTACGTCAACGCTTTAGAATAGGGGAATTAAAAGAATCCCTACCCCCAAACACAACTAGATAGTGGGGTTCGAACTTGGTTACGCAATAGGTCCCCACCACTTCCACCTTGCTTGGTCACAAAATCATTGCATGTAGCTGGTACAATTTCGCATTCCTTAATCTAATTCTACGCCATGATCCTACAGAGCCTCCAAAGACACAGCTAAATCCCAAACTTCACATTTTGTTATCCACACTCAACCTTTTTCTGCAGGACCATTCTTGCAGCTTCAATGACTACCTGCCCACTAACATAGTGCTGCCTGCACACAGGCATATAGACGTCAGCTCCACCAATCAGCTCAGTCTGCTTCTCATCAATTTTCCTCAACGTGAAACATGCGCGTTTGCCACAGAGCTCACATCGAGCAGTAAGCTTTGTCACCGAGTCTGCCAGTGGAATTATACTGAGCACAGAGCCAAAGGTCCTCCTGCAGTGGAACTTTAACGTTAGCCAAAACAAAGTTTTCCAACGATCAGGATTAGGGCATCAAAAAGCAAAACTGGTGTAATGGATCAGAAAAAGCCTCTCATAGCAAGAAGTTTACGTTATAACCAATGATGCATATGCTATAGATCAGAGATTCAGGGAGGGTTTAAATAGTACCTCAAGTAGTCACCATCTAAACCGGCAACTATAATGGTTTTTCCATCATGGTCTGCAGCTCTCTGGCAGAAGTCATACAAATCCTCGAAAAATTGAGCTTCATCAATACCTATCACATCCAGCTGCAAAATCATCAACCCATTAGGTATTGGCCTGTCTGTAGAAACAAAATGGTACTCTTTAACTGAGCTAGCACACCAAAAGGCTAAAAGCTCCTACAGTGGGCATGTGAATCGGAAAGATTTTGCAGAAGAACTGATCTCTTATCCAGAAAAAATGATTGAATGGAATTTTTGCATGTAATAAACTTAAATGCAAAAACTAGCACTCTTTTTTACGATACCTCGTCGTAAGCACTTGATCCCAGCTTCTGCCTGAATGACGACAAGTCATGCAATGCGAAGCATGGATATTTATCCCCATCATGAGTGACAACAGAATTAAGTTCATATCTTGTGTCTTTGTTTGATTTGATTAAAGCCACTTTCCTGTTTAGCAGATAACACAAAAAAAGGAAAAATTAATGACCAATCATGGTTCTTATAATCCTGAATGTCATGGTTCTTATAATCCTGAATGCCAAAGCTTAAAAAAGACAAAAACAATAGATAAAATCTCAAACCGAACGAATATGTGTGTGGAGCATAAAAGGATCCCAGTTGAATTCAGAACCGTAGCCATTCTATGATGAGGTGCTCATTTTTTCAATAGGAAAAAAGACTTCTATCCAATCAAAATTATAAATTTGGCGAGTTCTTGGCGGGTGCTTAAATTACATATGGGCATTCGTACTTTTTACAGATGAAAGAGGTTGCAAAGGCTAGCAACTTAATATCGCACTCCCATAAACATTCTACACTTTAGCTATAGCTAGAGATTCCTTTCCTAAAAGCCATGCCAAAGACTAAAGGGATATAAAAGTTCGTATTGAAGTGTTTTACTTCAAAAGTGGAGACGTACGAAGTGTTAAGCTTCAAGAACAGGCAGCATATATATTATATCCATCCATCACAGGGGAAGTTCTACATGAAGGTATTAGTAACAGTAACCAATCCATATGTATTATGCAATAAAAAATCGAATAAATAAAATAGCTAAATTAATAATAGAGTACTTCAAACATAACCGGAAACACTAGAAAGGTGCAACTCACAATCAGCAATCTCTACACATCCGTAATGCCCTTCAAGTACGAGAAATTATGTTACTTCAAAAGGTTCAGGTGTAGTTGTAGATCTAGAGGTACTAACGATACCGAGACTAAACAGCTTGTGACTCAGTCAAGAGTCGGCTTAGAATGAGCAAAATCCATACCTAGTGTTTGTTTTATAACTTGAGAGATTTAAAACTCATACCTCAAACCGATAAGGTATGGGGTTTAGAAACCCAAGGGGGAGGTGGGTTTGGCTCATACCAATACTTCTATGTATTAAATAGAAGAAAAAATTTCATTCCCAAATAAAACCAAACACATGGTATTAGGTATCAAGTTCCAAACGTACACCACCTTAATTTCATTCCTGAATCTAAACCCAAACCACTATATGAACCCAATGCCCCCTAAGGGAGCTTGAGTCGAGATACTTTAAGTCCGGTTTGGTAAACCTCCATCCCAAACAATAAAGGGTCACAACTACAAAGAACGGAGGACGTAATGGGAACTTATTTTCATTCAAGTTTGAGTCAAGCTTTAAATTTTGAACTCGCAAGTCAAGTCACGTTCAAGCAACTGAATTTGAGTCGACGGCCTAACCTCAACTAGAATCATTACCACCCCTATGCATATCAAAGAATGAGGCTTAGCTATTTAGAGATATTTCTCTATAATTGGTTCTGGTTTCATTTTTGGATGCCCAAGAGCCATGTTTATCTTCAGAAAGCTCACATTGGCTATTAGTAAGATGGCTGAAAGGAAGAATCTGAGGAAAACAGGAGAGAGAAACTAATTACCTGTTTTGTTATTCACAGACATCCAGCGAATCAACCTTATATTGATATCCCAACTACAACACTTCAACATCCTGAAGGGTTGTACTGTTATACTGTATCAATGACAAAGATTACTCAAAGCAAAAGTCAGGAATGTAACAACTGTCCACTAGTTCACAAGTCAGTACTTTGAGCATTTCATAAGTATCTTTTGCATCTTTGTGCGTGTTGTCACCCTTATAGAAAAAATGTACTTCATTCTGGACCTCAATCCTACTATATCCAGGATCCTTTTTCACACCAAAGTCCCTCATCAAACCCCAAACCTCAGCCACATTATCCCACAATGCATAGTTGGCATAAGTATGGGATAAAACAACATATTTTCCTGCATTTTCTGGCTCCAACTCAAAGAATCTTTTCGCTGATAATTTCAGCAGCTTAACATTCCCATGAAGTCGACAGGCCCCAAGCAAAGAACCCCATACTACTGGATTTTCCTTACATGGTGAGCTGTTAATAAATTCATAAGCCTCTTCTAACCTCCCAGCACGTCCTAAAAGATCAACCATGGCTGCATAATGTTTCCGATGAGGTTGGATGCCATAGTCATTCTTCATTAAATAGTAATACTTCCAACCTTCATCAACACGACCTCTATGGCTACAAGCAGAAAGTACAGCAAGGAAGGTCACATAGTTAGGTTTTAAACCTTCTTTTACCATTAAATTGAAGAGTTCCAAAACCTCAGCAATCCTTCCATTATGTCCATAGCCACATATGAGGGCAGTCCAAGTGATAACATTCTTCTCAGACGATTTACTAAACACCTGATGGCCATCAGATACACAGCTGCATTTGAAATACATATCCATGAGAGCACTATTGACGACCACATTTTTCCCAATTCCACACTTTACCATGATTCCGTGGGCTTGTTTTCCCTGCTCAAGCAGTGCCAAAGAGGCGTATGCTCTAAACACAGAAGAAAAAGTGAACTGATCTGGAGCCACACCAATATGTCTCAGCTCATAATAAAGACTCAATCCCACATCTTCCATGCCTTTTTGCACATACCCTGCAATCATTGCATTCCATGAAATTAAGCTCTTCTCCGACAATTCATTAAAGAGAATGCATGCAGTCCCTACCTTCCCTGCCTTACAGTACAAAATCAGCAGTTTCGTCCTAAGGTATTCATTGAGAATAAAACCAACCACCACCATATGGGTATGTATTCTTTTGCCCCACTCATACGCTCCTCCATATATACTTTCTTGCAGCAAGAGAGCATAAGTTCGCCAGTCCACGGCTACTTCAGTATGGTACAGTAACCCAATTGCTTCCCTCAATCTTCCAGAGTAGCATAGGTCCTTCAATGTTTTATCCAGCAATAGAGAAGAGCTCTTGACTTGTGCAGCCTGAAATCTGGGAGAGACTAACCATGACGATGATATCTAGCAGCCAAAAATACAATCTAGGTGTCGTCTAAACATCTAAGAACGATCACCAATGCAACCGGATTAGCCTAATCCATGGACAATGTGTCACTAATTCTCTTATAGGCCAGCCAAAAAAAATGACCTTTTCCTTAATATGATACTTCATACAGTTGCTACTTGCTACTCAAATTCCTGTTTACTCATTACGACCTATGGATGCTTCTTAAAAAATTCACACAATTCCTTGATTTTCAGCTCCAACGATAATGAAGTACTCCCTCTGTCCGCCAATAGATTTCCCATTTCTCCAATGCACGTTTCGTATCGTTAATATCTTTGATTACATATTAGTAAAAACTATGAAGGTTTGACACTCCTAATGCAAACAATGAGACGAATCAAACAAGACCCCACATGAATGTTTTTTCTTATATCGGAAATTTTGTTTTTAGGATTTTCTTTACCTATAAATAGTGCGTCCAAATTAGAAATGAGGATATCTATTAAATCACAGAGGGAGTAAGATGCTAGACGAACATAGGGATAGTACAACCATTACCAAGTGTCTTATAGTAAATCATAAAACATAACAATTGTTTCGAGCCGGAGAGAGTGGTACTAGTTAAACTCAGAAATCATAAAAGTACAACATAACAAACAAGTCAAATGGCACCGGTATAACATAAGAGAAAAAACTTTCAACAGCAGACAACTTTCCAAATATTTTATGGATTAGTAAATGCACAATTTTAAGTTTTCGAAAGTTAGAATAATCTGATTTCTCAATCCTGTTGATACCTCTTTCCAACAAGTGAGGGAGCCCTTTAAAGGCGCCCGAACGTTTATGAATGAGCTACTAACAAAGGAACTTCCTTAAAAGGGTAAAAGCAAGTACTTTATTATGGCATTCAAGAACAAACAAAAAACACTCAGAAAAAAAAACATCATCGTATACTTGAACCTATTCAACATAGATTATCAACATTAAAGTCATCACTTCACTACCAAAAAAGAGTAAGCAAAAAAAAAAAAAAAATTGCAGCATTAAAAAAAAAAAAAAACAGGAAAGAACCTGCCGTTACTGGTCTCTGATTGGATACGGCGAAGGAGCGAGGAGGTTTTTCCGGCGAACATGGGGCCCACAATGACATGAATTTCACCACAAGAAGACGACGAAGACGACGAAGAAGAAGGATGTTGCTGCTTCTGCTGAGAAGAAGAAGAAGAAGCGTGACAACGAAGGAAGGTCGACATGGGAGGAGAGAGAAAGTTAGGGTTTTGGTGGAGGCGATAGGGACGAAAAGAGGAAAGAAAAGAAGGTGATTTGGGGGGAGGAGAGAGGAGAGAGAAAGTTTTGGGGAAAATTAGGGATTTCATTCTAGCTATGGAAAACAACATAACATAAAAGTAGGTAATTTAGGGTGGAGGGAGGAGAGAGAAAGTGAGGTTAGAAGTTAGCTTAGTTAGACATGGCTATGGAGTTTGAAAAGGATAGAGCAAAGAGAGAGGGGTTTTAGACTTGGAGGCCATGTGAGATATAGGAGTATTTGGCAAATGGTTTTTTGTGTGACTTTTGGCTTTAGTTTAGTGGGAAACTTCAACCCAAAGAGTCTTATGACTTTAAAGTCATGAGCCAAATTTTTATCACTAAGTCAAGTCTTGCTTGTTTCTCTGTTGTCTGTGTTACAACTAGCAAGTATTACAATTTTTGGAGTACTTTGCCGCCAAAGATACAGTGCATTAGAGTTTCTCACACGTGATTAGTTTTTAATTTATTCTTTTATATACAAAGTAATTTATGTTTAGATCTTGATTATTTGTTTAATGAAACTATATTGGAATGTAGAATTATAAAACTTTTTTACCTGAAAAATTGCTTAATATTCTACTCTATCTTGATTATTGCTTAGTTTTTTTTATTTTCTTATGAATTTAGTTATCAAGATAAAAATTTGGTTAGTTTTCTCAAATACTCTGAAAGCTATTTTCAGATCTAAAAATTAGAAAGGTAAAATTTTGTATTAGTTTTCACATCATCGATCTAGTTTTCTGGAACATCATCTCGTATATCTTCTTGTATCTTCATATAGAGAAAAGGTTATATCACAACCACATCTTTGATGGTAGAATTCTTTAGTGTAATCAGTTTTTCACCATATATCCGTGGCAAAAAAATTTGCAACATATACCCTTTCAAGTTTTGAAATTCACCATATACCCCCCACCTTTCAGAATATACATCCACTTACTCTTTTTATTGACGGACGTTAGGTTCCCGTTAGTGGCAAACTTATTTCATGATGCACCCCTATTGTGGAACTTAATACACCATATACTCCTAAATTATGTTTCGGTTATGACGACTACTTTTCCAGTTTAAAAAACTAGTCGTTAGGAAGATTAAAGACACGTCAGGTTTCTTTATAAAGTCATTCCTATGTAAAATGAAACCCTTAACATGAAGCATGAGTTTTCATTCAAATACATGCTCTTCAGACTACGAGTCTTCATGCATAAGGGTCCCTAACTCTTATTACATTTGTAGGAGAAAATATGCAATAAGAAGTTATGAAACTGCAACAAATCCTGTTGTACTACAAGTCTGATTCATGCAATAGGTTCATATGATACAAAGGAAGTTATGAGCAAGGTAGCAACAACCATGGAAGGGGATTCAAGCACACTGAAAGCGATAGGGAAGAGGGGGAAAGCTCTGTCGACAACAAAATGAAAGAAGAACTCAAGCAATTGAAGAAAAAATTGAAGCAACAACAAAAATTAGTTAATGCAGCAATCAAAATAGGAATATTCATGTTTGTAATCCTAATGTTTGCAATATTTAAATGAAATATTGTTAGTAGTTCAAAATACCTATCTATTAATGTAGCTTTACAAAAACTATCTTCTTAATGATCATATAATTGTGCTTGACAAAACAATGACTTTCAATTCACAAAGTAGCTATGCAAAAAACAGTGTCGCAATTCACAAAAAAAAGGCATGCATGGAGCATCTTGGAACCCTTCAATCTTCGCTTCTTCTTAGCCTTCTTCCTTTTTGATTGATGCTTTGAGGTACTTGTAGCCTCAAATGCCTTTATTTTCTTCTTTTTAGGCTGAGATCTTTGGGCAGTTGAAGTACATAGAGGCTTTGTCCTTCTTCTGAGATCCTTGGGCAGTTGAAGTACATAGAGGCTTTGTCCTTCTTAGATTTTTTAGTGGCACCACCTCCACAAATCCTAGCATTATGTCCCACCTCTTTGCACTTGTTGCACTTAACACTGTTGTGTCTATGACCCTTCTTAGCTTCAGTTGGCCCTCTCTTCCTCTGTTTGGCATACTCAGTCAATTGTGTTGCATCCATATCAACAACCTTAGCAAAGCTAGCCCCAACTCTCTTCATTGACCAATGCCTTATAACTAGAATGAAACAAAAATATGGAATTAGTTTTGTGGTTCATGAATGAAAACACAATGAAGCAACAAGAGAAGAAAACACAAAACTTCAAGTAAGGTAAGCACTGGAAGATCTCTATAAGGCTTAATGCATGCATTGAAGCTCTTCATTAAGTTTAGTATGTTACGGTCACAACAAACTTTTGGGTCAAACACATGCCTGCTCTATTGTTTAGTGGTGGAATCCAAATACTCCACTGCGTTGGCATCATAGGCTTATATTTCCTCCATGGCCTTGATGCTAAAAACATACTTGTTGTATGCGTTTCGGGGGGGGGGGGGGGACTGTGCTAATTACAAAAGTTGGGCCCTATATTTTTAAAAAATTATTATATCTCAATTACAATTTATGAAAATTTCCAAATTACCCTATCAATATTGCTACTACATACTAAAACTTTAAACATACTTCTATATACTTGTCACAAAATATAAATTACTATACACAATAACACAGGGCTATATCCTCCTCGTTATTTGAAGCAAAAGCATCAACGAAAATCCAGACTTTCTCACTGAGACCATTTTAATAGCTACCCGTAATTAATTAAGATTTCTAGTGAATTGACTGAAGTGTCAACAATTAATTTTGTGTTAAATCCTAGTGTTAAAGCTCTCTGTTTGTTCTTTAAGAAAATTAAAGAAAAAAAATCACATTATATTCGTTGTTGTCTGCACAAATAAGCATAACAATGTGCAATTGTAAACCAAACAAGCATTAAACACATACTTATTGTACTAAACTGAAGCCTACATAACTAAGAAAATTTCAACAATAATTACTATTTTTTTCCAAGATTCCGTTATGAGTATTAGATCAACTACTAATATATAAAGACAAATAAAATATAGAATTAAAGTAACATACTCGAAATTAGTAGACAATCAAGAATTGAGCAATTGAACGTCGAAAGTCTTTAGATTTAGAGTCTTCAAGAATTTTATTGTTTCTTCTTTTCTATTTAGCCCAAATCTGGAATTTTTTTCCCCCTTGAATGTATAATTCTATGAATAGGGAAATCGAGAGAGTAATCTCATATAATAGGGAAAAAGTTTGTCATTTTTTCTTTGCAAATAAATTAGGTGGTTTTCTTAATCGTATGAACTAATAGGGAAAGTTCATTTTTTTTTTTTGATTGTGAAGTTAAGTCAGCCCAAGGGCTATTACCAAGAGCCTTGTAGGAACTACCAGCACATTGGCTGGTAAAGCATGCAAAGCATGCTAAGGAAATACCCCAACATAATGCTAGGGGTAAGGATCAAATCCCTGACCTCAAGGATCAGATGGGAGTGCTCTACCACATGAGCTAGTTCCTCATCCTTTAAAAAGAGTTTTCTTCTTTGAGAAAGGGAGATGAGAGGGTTTCAAGGAGAAAATGAATAAAATTAACGGCTAAACTTGGTAATTACCAAGAAAAATTAATGCTCACTTTGGTAATTACCAAAAAAATTAATGCTCACTTTGGTAATTACCGAAAAGAATTAATGTCAAAGAAGTACTAGTGTACTAGAGAAGATGAAGGTGTTTATGATGACGTGAGAAAGATAGTCATTTGCTTTTATTTTTCTTTCTTTAAGGCTAAGACTTGTTAGTGTTTGGGGCCCCAATTTTTGTGAGACCCTGTGCTATTAGGCTGCTTGCACAGCCTAACAGTCGGCCCTGGTTGTATGCATTTCCTGTTGTCCAAAAGAGTTTATGGAATATTATGCCACTACAACCATCATTTTTGCAATTCATGTATAAATGTTACTAGATGCAAAGAGGCCTCAACACCCTAAGCAAGGAAACACAGTGCGTGATCAACAAATTAGTAAAAATGGTATCATTGAAATAAGTACAAAAGCGAGCAAAACACAAAACAACTCACCCTCATCATGTCACTAATGAAGGTCCAATCAACTCTTGTACAACCTTCTTGTTGAAACATAATCTGAAGGTTTCTAAAGAAGTAAGTCCAACTTTCAATGCTCTTATTGTCCACAATGCCATTAGGAATCAAGAAGATCTTATTATTTTCATCAATCCCTAAGGCTGACCACAGATTGCCCTTGTAATATCCACTTAGGTGCGCCTCATCAATGCCTATAATAGGCCTACACCCTCTTAGAAAGCCCCTGAACTGTGCAGCAAAAGAGAAGAAACACGCCACAAACTTAGGGGTAACACTTGCAGTGTTTCCAGTCCAAGTCACAAGGGCATAAGAGTCAGTGTTGGTCTCTTTGATCAGCCTTGTTTTGACCCTCACCCTAAACCTCTCCAACATGGCCGTCTTAAACAATTTAGGGGCCCTGTGTTAATTTTAAATTTAGGCCCCAAAATTTTTAGAATATATAACTACGACATATGTGAAAATACATACGAGGCATATAATGTCATATTTGTTATTTCAAACGACAAAATTCATAGTTGAGAATAAACCAATACTACCTAAGAACGAGAAATCTTTGCCATTATTTTAAACTTGAATGTAAAAAATGAAAAACATTAAGAGTTAATTTGGTAAAAAAAAAAAGATAAATTTCTAGAGTTGGTAGTTTTCCACGAAAATGATACTTGATTTTTTTTTTTATAGAAAAGCATACTTGCTTTCATTAGTTTGATTGTATATAAATAAAAGACGGAAAAAAGGGGCTCAAAAACTACCTCATAGGATTTGAACCCTTGACTAAATACAAAGAATCATTATAAGGTTCCCCTCAAAAAAAAAAAAAGAATCATTATAAGGTAGTACCAATGTGCTACAACATAAACCTTTGCTATTCTATTACAACAACATAATTATAAACTGATTTGGGGGCCCTATTGACTTGGGGGCCTGTGCAATGGGTCTGTTTGCACAGGCCATTCACCGGCCCTGATGAAAATATAAAGTGAAACTAATGCTAATTAGGTTTGATAAATTCAGTTCGAATAAGTTCACGACAAAAAAAAAACATTCTTTTTGTATTATTACTTTGCTTTATTTTTCTTGATTGAGAGAGGGAATCATAATCACATACAAATACATAAAAATAGAACCCACATTTTTTTTTTTTGGAATCTATCCCTACAATTTTAACAAAAGGAAATACAAAATAAAAAAGAAAAAGAAACATAGAATATAAGTACTTCTCTAACCCTAACCCTCCTATCTGTAAAAGCTTCACACACACCAACACAATCAACAATTTTGCGCTAAAGTCGACATTCATCCATCTCTCTCTCTCTCTCATCGATCTTCATACATCTACAATTCCACATAAAATTATCACACACGATTTTGTATTTCGTATTTCGTATTTGCAGCATCAATTCAATTGAATTTAATTTGAGGAGCAGATATTTATAAGAAGATTCACAATTCAAAGTTGGATCTTTCAATAAACTGAAGGTTTGTTTTGGACTGCTTTTATTGTTATAAGTTTCAAGATTTAAAATTTACAGCTTAGAGAATTTATTTGAGTAAGAATTTACAATTTATTTGTTGATTTAGTTGTTTATGAAGTATTATTTTATTGACTGATGAGTTAATATAGTATTTAATGAATTTTTGAAGAAAATCACATGTTCGGGGATGAAGCTCCATTACCATGGGGATTGATATGATTAATTTTTTTGCAAAATTACACATAAATTGATTAGGGTTACCATTATTTATTACGGGCTATTGTATGAAAGCAACTAATTATAGATGATAAGTGGATAATAAGGCTGCTTAGGAGTGGCAACAATTTGATTGACTTGCCAAGGAGAACTGAAACTTAGGATAATTATCGCTAG
Source organism: Beta vulgaris subsp. vulgaris (assembly GCF_026745355.1). NCBI lineage: Eukaryota > Viridiplantae > Streptophyta > Magnoliopsida > Caryophyllales > Amaranthaceae > Beta > Beta vulgaris. The sequence goes on from NC_079209.1 coordinate 6,610,552, forward strand.
GCGGATGCGTGCTCTTATTGCTCTGTACTAATCAGAGCAACATGCTGAAGGTTGATCTCGAATAAGAGACAATATCAGAGCACGGAAAGTATGGATCTTTTAGTTGTTTATTGAAGTCTGATCTATAAGGCAAAAGGTACAAACTACATATTGTAAACTGGAATTTTCAGTTATGGCTCTTCTTAAACCAATGTGTTGACGGAGAATAATACATGTGCATGTCTAGGTGCATTATTGTGTGGGTTTGAACAGGAAAGTGAGGTGGCTTTGCCAAGCTTGCGAATGATCACCTCTTTACAGCTGAATTTTTGAATTAATATTCTAAATTATTAATGCTTTGGTGAGTTGCTTCTTATGGAAATTTGAATTTTTGTCAGGAGCCTATTATCGTAAACTTTGATTCCAGCTCGTAGCTTCAAACGCCAAAGATGGGTATGGATAATTTTGCTCCATTACTCTCTTATTTGTTGTTTTCACAGAGACCTTGTTTATATGATCATAGCTTTTGGGGGTCATCTGTAAGAGGCTTTCTGCATACATTGTAATCCTTGATCTCCTGTCTTCTATAATTATTGTGCTGTGTTCTTTTTCTACATTTATTGTTTGATCTATGCATTGAATTTTGCAGTTTGATTGTTGAAGTTCCCTTGTTTGTGCCTTAGTGGCTTATATGCCTGTAATTGTAAATTGGCTTTATATGTTGATTCAAACTCGTAATATTGTCCCTATTCACATTTACAAATTATTAATATATCTTTCTTTTGTGAGATCAGGATTATAGAATGTATCTTAATTCTTAAATTGTCTTCTATGTTTGCTACTGAACTTGAGTTAACAGGGAGTAGATCTTAATATCTTAACTTCAGCTCTTCCCACGATGTTTATGAGTATGGTTGCTTACATAGTTACTTCCACTAGAAGTCGGGGAATTTATGTTTATTCTGTTTGTGACTTTTTAGACTCGTCCTCTTACAGATGGTAGTATGTTCTTTCAATGCTTTTCTTCCTCCCCCTTTGGGAAGCAGTAGAGCCTAGAGGGTTCGAAATGCTGAGTGCTATATTTTTTTTGGCATTCAGAAGAGTCATTTCGGAGGATTATCAACTTTCTAAAGCTAATAGAATGGGTCCTCTGATTGCATATCTGACGTATGAAGCTGGAACTGTTGCAGCATATGCTTGTATGCTTTGTGGTAGCTGGAGTCTGTATGCAGTGTACATTACTTTTGTCTAACTGAATCAAGGTTCAATGTTCTCCTTTAATGGCAGATATTTCGGAAGAGATTCGTGCTCTGCAGCTTGATTCATCTGGTAATTAAGGAGTCTGTACATGCAAATTTATCATGTCTTTTTTATTTTCCTTTCACTGAATTTAGTTATATTATGCATGAAGCAGAAGATAGTAGTGCAATTGATGTGGAGGAGACTAGGCCAAAAGAAGCTGATGATGTAGTCGAAATGGAGGAAGGTAAACTATTTTCGTACTGTTCTTCTTTTCCTTTGTTTTGTCACCGTATAGTCTCCATTACCCTCTTAAGACTTCATTTTGATAGCAATCAATCAATCATGGAGAGACAAGAAGGGGAGGGAAGGAGAGACAAGTGGAAGAAAAGGACAGGGAGGGAAAATGACTTTACATTTTCCTTCCAAATCTTTTCAACTTTGGAAGGTTTTGGTTTATTAAGAGGAGAAGGAATTAAATCCTTCCTATCTTCCTTTCCCTTCCCTCATGTCATGTCAAACGAGGGAAAATGAATGCCGACCTTTCCTTCCAAATTTCCCTATCCAGACACAAAGGAACTGAGTTCTTGCCAGAGTGACATGGACATATATTCCTTACTCTATTGGATATTAAGGATCTCAGTGTTATCCTTGTAGATCTGATGGTTTTAGCAAACAAACAGTCTACAAAGATTATGAGACCTTAATATTGCTGCGAGTGTGGTCTTATTGTGCAATTATTGTCGTATCCGAGATGGTCGCTGATAGTCCTACAAAGTCCAGGGAACATGTCGGGTGTTTACAATATGCACATACTTAAGTGGATACTCGTCAGAGAGTTTAGGGTTACGAAATAAAAGCAAAGCTAAGGTCACACCAACAGGTAGCTTTTTTTAAGTGGAACCAACAGGTAGTTAGATTTGGGACCGTTTGTTTTCTGGCAATATATGTAAGATTATTATTTGCTCTTATATAGAAGAGCTAAAGCAATAGAATTTAAATCACAAGTTCACAACTAGTACATTGGAAGTGAAAGACCTTAAAGTAAAAGGATTTTGTTTTGTTTATTACTCTGAGCATCAGTATCTCATATATACCTTGACAGCATGGTATTACTGCAGTTTCATCTCCAGTGCTCTATCTCATGTGTTCTTCTTAGCCCTACTCTCCAAGATCCATTTTTGGATGATTGATGAATCCATGCTCTTCTTAATTTCACTCATGTGCACTTGTTGTATCTTGGTCCATCGTTTCTCACCCCTTGTGGTCTCCTTTTATCTTTTTAGTGGGGGAGTTGCATCATTTAGCTGAAATTGTTGTGTTGGAATAGCTTAAGAGCTGTGCATATCATGGATATAAATTTCCACATTATGTATACAATGTCCAAAAGAATTATTCTTGGTGATGCATCTTTTCCAGAGACCATGTTGTGTTGGAATCAGGATGACTGGTTTTTCCCGGTCTGTTACGTGCTTTATAGGAGGTGAAAAATAGCAAACGATGTGGTGTTGAGCTATTTTAGATCATCCTTTTGGGGCTTTTTGGATAGTCTTCGGTCGTAACTATTATATGCATATGATATTTAGAAAACCTGATGGAAGTTTTGTTTATAAATTGACCTGATGCCTTTCAGCTTATCATTAATATCTTTGATCATCTTTTTGCAGAGGTTGAGGACTCTTCAAATATTGAGCAAATGCAAGTGGAGCAAAAAGGTAAAGTTGAGGTATGGGATGAAGACTAGGATTATGTTCCTTTATGGTTGATGGTTTTAGGCCATTAACTTGCTCTTTCGCAATTTGTAGCTTTTACAAGATTTTTTTCTCAGATCTTGTATTTGTTCTCTTATTGGGAACATTGTAATGGAAGAATTGTTGTCCTATTTGGTTATACTTTCTTAAGCTCATATATATATATATATATATAGAGAGAGAGAGAGAGATATATTGGTGAACTCATTACTCTCAAAAGATTGAAGTGTTATGTAGTCTTACTTGTGATTCTAACTATTTAGTAAGTATTAACTCAACACTTTTGAAGTTGGATGCATTTGTTGAAGTAAACTGATCTTAATTAGATTGATCTGTCAAGCTAATCTGATAATTTGATCTTTTTAGAGAAGGAAAAGGTGCAAGCTCCTATTCATGAAGCAAATGAAGCAGTTGATATTGTCGAAGAAGTTACGAATAAGAAACGCCACCTCAATGTTGTGTCTATTGGTCATGTTGGTGAGTCAACTTCTGATGTTCTCTCTCTCTCTCCCTCTCTCTCTCTCTCTCTCTCTCTGGACATGCTCTTGATGGTATATTGATATGTGCCTGTGTTGACTCATATCTTTATGGAGCTTATGATCATCTTTTGATCTTGAGTCATTCTCATGTATGAGCTGCCTCTATTTAATAGTTATTATGTTTGTCATTTCTGATCCTTGTGGATGTCAAATTTGTCTAATTTTCTATTACCTTTTTTTTCCCTTTGAAAATATGCTTTGCAGACATCCGTGCGATATGTTTATGGTAGTGGAAATATATTCTCTCTTCTATTCTTTGATTAAGCCACCTCCCAACTTATCTGGAGGTGTATTATTTTGATATTATCTGTCATTACAAAGTGGGTGCAGATCCTGTCTTAGTCGTTTATCTTCTTCTTTGGGAACATTTCTTTTGGATGGAATGATGCTTACAGTCTTGTCATTCCAGTCCAGGGACTGTTATGACATGTAATTGCCTTCTGATCTTCCCTTGTAATCCTTATTTTTCTTTCATCTTTGGTATCTTTACATCTCGATCTCTTCTGTGTATTGCACAACAATTTGCATAGCAGTTAATTGCTAATACTTTTGTGGGTATCCAGCACATAGTTAATGTCCTTATGAATATGCCTGGTATATTTGGTGCTGTATATATGCCTCGAGATCTATACATTTAACAATTGTCTAATGGCTAGGTAATGAATACCTGCAAATGTTGAGAAAGTTTGTTTTCTTGTATTTTTAATAGTTAATTGATTATGTTCCTATGCTGTCTTTTTATCTTCCTTGATTTCCTGTTGTTTTTCAATTACACGTGGTTCTCTGTTGCCTGTAAGGTTTAAATTTGTGGAACATTTGATGGTTTTTTCTTTTACTTTCATCCTTTGTCTTCTTGTTCATTTTTTAATTCCCATGAAAAATTCCTTGTGTTTGGGTTTCAGATGCGGGTAAGTCGACAATTGGTGGCCAAATACTTCTTCTTAGCGGGCAGGTCGATGATCGCACAATCCAAAAATATGAAAAAGAAGCCAAGGATAAAGCGAGAGACAGCTGGTTAGGCATTTTTCTCAGTAGCTATATTAGCATAAATGCATAATCTTATTGTTATTGTTTTTTGATGCTTGTAGTTAGAGAGAATGCTTGAATTTTTCATGATAAATATGTAGGAAATTATTAAGGATTTTTTATGCTTGCTTATGGGAAAGAGCTGCCGGTGATTTCTTGAATCCAGGGCCCAAAGTGGCTGCATGTGGAAAAATTATTTATAATTTTTTAAAACCGTATTGATATGTGTACCTATCCTTCAAATTATCTTTTTGCACTGTTACACTCATGAATGTGATTCTTCTTTTCCCTGTACCCTATTTTGCTTTAGTTAGAAGTGGTACCATACTATACCATTTATCCCCTTTTTCAATTGATTTATTCTGCAGCAGCAAATGCTCGTTGCAATAGAAAATTCAACAAGCAAATTTAATCATTAGTAAAATCGAAGTTAATAAAGGCAACAACATCAAAAAAATTAAATCCGCGAGCTCGAGGATGTTGTTATATGATAAAAAACAACTACGTGTCACATAACTGTTGTTCCACTCCATAATATGCAGTACTACGTAATGTCATCTATGCTTCCCGGAGGTTTCTAGCTTTTGCGGGGCTTTGAGCCCTCAAGTGGCCAAATATAGATTTTTTTAAGGGACAAAATAATATGAAATCTTATGCTAATAGTTCCATTTCTAACATTGTTTGTTGCTCTGTGTATTTCAAGACTCTGTAACAATTTCATGGGGTTGGTTTTATGAATGTCTCTTGGTCATGTATTCTCATCATATTCCAGACACCATCTACTTTGTGTCCATCATTTAGTTGCTGATGATTGGACCATGAAATCTTATACAAAATCCTTTGCCTTCAACCTCTCCCACCTTTCTAAGAGGGTTTGGGGGTGTGCTTCGTGAATTGATGTTCATGCGTTTTATATTACTCACTGTATGGAATTTTCTTTGAATTTACCTGATTCTGGGAGAGACAACTGGAAGATTGACTCTCCTTCCATTACATATTTTTTGGAATTTGTTTTATTGCTAATTTGTCTTAATTGGGGTATTTTGTTCCATTGAATTTTTTCTTTATTTCCTGACCATCTAAGTTCTCATCACGTGGTTTGAGATATGTATTTCAGTGTTTTCTCGTCCCTTCATCCTTAATCTTGTAATCCCTCCGTCCCAAATTCACTTTTGGCACATCTACAAATAGAAGTGGAAAACATAGAGAGAAAAGAGTGTTTGAGTGAAGGGGCCCAACTATACGGAAAAAGTCGAGAGAAAAACTTAGCAAAAGGTTGCTGTTAATATTGGACACTCCTGAAAGGAATATGTGGCGACTAATTTGGAGAGAGTGGGTACTTATCTAGTAGTAGATTATACAGTGCCAAGTTTTCCAACTTCTCTAAACCTGTGTAAAAACTAAAACATACTTTTTTAATGTGAAGTCGGATAGGGTTGGAACCTTGGAGTTTGTATAAATCATTTGTGGTAGTTCACTTAATCAATTTTGTATCTCTGTCTCTATGCTAGGTACATGGCATACATCATGGATACTAATGAAGAAGAACGCGCTAAGGTATTTGTCTTGAGCTACTTGATTTTTAGGCCTTGATTGGTTGAGCTAATTTGGGTTCTTCACTGCTAATGTTGTCTAGAAATATTGGGCTATTTGTTGTGATGACAAAATTAATTGTTAAAATGCTTATGTCAGGGAATAACAGTTGAAGTTGGAAGAGCACGTTTTGAGACTGAGACTACTAGGTTTACCATTTTGGATGCACCGGTAATCATATTTTTCTCAGCTGATTTATCCTTATCCTTCATCTCTATCTGAGGGCTTAACAATAGATTGATAGTGAACTTCCTTTTACTGTGGCATTTAGCACATAGCCCCACTATCTAAATAACGCAGATGGTATATTTGTGTGAGCTTGTGACAATAGATGAGCTTTTATTTCTTCTTCTTGGTAAGACTTGCAGCTGGTGCATTTGAATTGGCTTTATGTACTAAAAAAATATTTCTTTTGATCATGTGCTGCTTTCTGAATTTGTGCTCTTTGTTGCCTGGATGCATAAGAAAAAAAATTCAAGAGACAAGGTGTTTAAAGTATTGTTAGGTTATTACAATGTAACCACTGACCTGGAAATTCAATGGATCTTCATTGAACTCTGTATCGAGTAGTAGACTGTTGTTTAATACCTCATTGTCATTTTTTTCAGTGGCAGTGTGTCCCTGTTTAGGTGCAAGTGATATACACGCTATACTTTTTGAACTAGTCGTGCATAAGAGGACTCTTGGGCGAACCGCAAACTGAAAAAGCGAATTATATAGCGAATTATGTGACACTGGGACAAACATTAAACAAATGGCAGATCTGCCTCTAGGCAGGGTTTGCTTGACTTTATATTGTCGCCAAGTAAAATAGGCGGTTGGTGAATACATTTCTTGTCTGTCGAATATTGTTTGATGAGTGGATTAGGCTATGGTAAGCACTCTAGTCAAGTAAAATATAATAAAATGAAAAAGGTAATTGAGATGATCTTGTTGCCTGATGGAAGACTTAGTTGAGGAGGTTAATGTAGTAATTTGTTATTGATGTTTTGGCACTAAGCGTCTAAATCCTGCTGGGATGTCAGTAGTGAAGCTATAACCTATTAATGTGTTGCAATGTTTCTACAAGAAGGTTCCATCTTTAAATTCAAGAGTTCTGTGTGGGCATTGGAGAATAATATCTTCTTAAAGTTGCTCTGAAACTTGCATGCCTCCTGTTTTGCTTTTCTATTTTTGTGGGTGCTAGTATTTTTATTTTTTCATTCTGCAGGGTCATAAAAGCTATGTACCAAATATGATCAGTGGTGCATCGCAAGCTGACTTGGGCGTTTTGGTAAGTTGCAAGGGTCTTTTTGTTCTTTATACCAAGTGCTTGGACTTTTCATCTATGATCTTTGTTCGTTGCTTCTTTTCACCATATGTGCATACATATAGGTGATATCTGCTAGGAAAGGGGAATTTGAAACTGGATATGAGAAAGGAGGACAGACTCGAGAACACGTCTTGCTTGCGAAAACATTGGGTGTTTCTAAGCTTATAGTTGTTGTTAACAAGATGGATGAGCCTACTGTGAACTGGTCGAAGGAAAGGTCTGTAGTCTTGACTTTTCAATTTAAACCAAATTGGAATTTCTATATTTTCAAGGAGATGTCTGCAGTTATATATATAACTGATATTTCCCTCCCTCTCTTTTTTGGGTTTTTTTTTTTTGGGGGGGGGGGGGGAGGGAAGGATGGTATGAATTGTTATATATTTCTTGTATTTCATGTGTGCTATGTATATACTTGGCAAACTCATTCCAGGACTATTTTGATCATTGAAAAGTAATCTCCTAGAGATGGTATATTTGAATAATCCAACTTCATGAACGCCCTACAAAAAATTATTTCTTTGTCATTGATGCCTTAAAAAGGGTAATTCCTAATAGAAGTCGTGGAACTCTGAGGGGTTATGTCATTGCTTCAGAGGTGGCAGAGCACTTGTAAACTATTGCAGCGAGACCCTGTAACCGTACTTAAGGTTAAACATCAGCAATGTAGATTCTTTATGCACTTGTCTTATAAACCAGATTGCCTTCCAAATTCTTAATGTACTGTTTCTCCCCGGGCTTCTCTTTGGAGGGCTCCAACTTTTTTGTTTTAGAAGGCTACAATTTTTTTACTAAATCAACTCTTTTTTTTCTCTTACACCATATCAGTTTTAGAAAAAATAATAAATAACTAAAAAAAGATAAAAATAATAAAACCACAGAAGCAAATAATAATAAAATAAAAATGCACCTCGCAATGGGATGTTTTCGCCTTGCGCCTTGCTCTTTTTTTTAAAACTAAGTTTTCGAGTAATGGGAACAGGTCCATCTCATCCGCATAAACTGCACCCTGTGCTTTTCAAAATGCTTCCAGATCCATATTTACTGTAACTAGTGTTTTCCAATTTCCAAGTTTCCTCTTTCTAGAATCTACCTAACAGACAAAGCTCCTTTATAAAGCATTATAATTCAAATATAGATAGTATTTACTGGCCACCTATCTTGGCAAATGTTAAAACCAACTCCAGTCTTAGATTTGAAGGCACGAGGGGTTCAAGGGCTTTGGAGCCTAGGCACGACGAGAAGGTGCAAACGAAGGCGAGCACGTCCTGAAGGGAGGCACACTTTTCCTTGTTTTTTACTGATGTTTTTCTATTGCCTTTGTGGTATAAATTTCAAAATATGAGCTCTATCGTTAAGCAAAACTGATAATAAATAACATCCTACCAAAAAAAAAAAGAAAGAATAAGAGGGGTTTACATCCTCTCTTTTTCAGGGGGACTATAGGCAGTGGGGACACCTTTTGACTTCCCTTGTATTGCCTGCACACACACTCACACACACATTACTGCAATTGTCTCATTTGTTGACTTTCAAGGCAAATTTTTTAACTTGCTATTAAGTAACTGTGGATATATAGAGCTAGAAGAAATTTTTAAAGTGGGTGTTCAGAAGAAAAGATTGAGCAAGTAACCCAGGAGTTTGTAGCGTTTTGCCTGGAGATATCTGTGTTTTTATAAAAAAGGTATATGTGGGTGGCCTTCATGACTTTAGGAAGAGTGACATTGTTACTGTGGTTTGTGAACTGGTCACATTTTGCATACACTGATTTTCATCTTTTTGAACCATCCACCTGCCAAGTTATCCTTGGCTTTCAATTCTCCCATGCTACCCGGAACTCATGAGAGCTTATGAGCTTGGGGTAGGCTTGTGATGAGACCTACTCGTTTTTCGGGTTTTTATTCTACGACGTGAAAAAGACTCAAGACGGAGAGTTGTGACCTTCTATAAGCTTGAGACCCCTTCACATGCTATAGTGCTCACGACGGTGGCTCCATACGGTATCAACAAAATCCCATGAGAAGAAAAGAAAAAAGTGAAACTTGATTTTTGCCGATTAATAGGAACGCCCTAATTTAACTTCCTTTCGGAAATTGAACGGGTGCGAACAAAGGAGATAAAATCCCCCGTGACCCCCCTAAAAAGTGGAACGCCCTAATTTAATTTCCTTTTGGGAATCAAACGGGCTAACAAAGGGGATAAAATCCCCCGTGACCCCCCTAAAAAGAGGAACGCCCTAATTTAATTTCCTTTCGAAAATTGAACAGGCGAGCAAATGTTAATTTCAAAGCCTTGACCATATCTCTGTTTCCATCATGAGCCATGTGATGTCTTCAATGTAAACTAAGTGTTATGATGATTCATTCAGTCTTGTTTTCTTTTTTTTTGGTAGCTCCAAATTGACCATTATATGTGTGAAAGCTTTAAGCGTTATCTTTATTACTTCCTTTGGCATCTTCTGTCTGTTTATTCACGAAGGACTTTTTGTTCCCAGGTATGACGAAATAGAGTCAAAGATGATTCCTTTCTTGAAAGGTTCAGGCTACAATGTTAAGAAAGGTAGTGGACCTTAATGTTTGACTTTTTACTGAATACTTTTAAGCTTTTGATATACGAGTTACATCTCAGTCAAAGATCTTGGTGTATGTTTTGTTGCATGGGCTCTTGATTTTTTTTTTCTGGCATGTATTGTCAATCCTCATCTTGAATGTATATATATGGAATACTTGAGTATAATTCTTTAGTTACAATATAACCACACTGAAACGGTGGACGCATCTATGCTGGATATTTCGTATGAATTCAACTTTTTTGAGTAATCTGCCTAATACAGGCCGTGTCTGATTTTTGACATTCTATTGTTGACTATTTGCAGACGTCCAGTTTCTTCCAATATCAGGTTTGGTTGGATCAAACATCAAAACAAGATTAGACAAAAATGTTTGTCCTTGGTGGAACGGTCCATGTCTTTTTGAAGCACTAGATTCCGTTGATATTCCTGCACGGGATCCTAAAGCCCCCTTTAGGTAAATCTTGTTGAACCCCGCTTCCGAGATTGTGTCAGGATTGTATTATTCTCTTTCTTATTTGACATTGTAGATATATGCATATTCAAAGTTTCTACAGCAGCCGTATAGGTCCCTCTAGACTGATATTTAGTTTTTATCAACATGGTCTACTGGGTATGAAGTAAGACTCACACCAAACATGAATTACTGGTTGTCCAGTCGTGTTGTCTTATAGTTTAAATACTTCCTCTCCCCCTATCTCCTCATCCCCTCTTCATCAACAGAACTTTCATCAACTCCTCTCCTCTCTCTCCCCCTTCCTTTTCTACACTCCCTAGTCCCTTCGCTCTCCAGTCTCCAGCGTCCTTCTCTCTCCTTTTTGTTCCTTAGGTCGTGAACAAGGGTGGTGAGAAGTTAAGCGAAGGGTGTCCTCTGCCAGAATCATTAAAGAGAGATTGGAGAGGATGGAGGAATGCATCTCTTCTCTGATGAGATATCAGTAAATGGAAATTTCCATGTCGAGTTTCCTTCATTGACAATAAGTCACTGTCCTCTGTCACTATGCTTCTCTTTATCGCTGAAAACACTACCATACCAATGTCTTTAGCCGCTTCTTTTTCCAGATCTTTATTTTCGGGAGTACGAAATTAAATTTGCTGATTGTGATGTGGAAACTACTAGTGATGCTCATGTGAATATAAGTAGTGGTTTGAGTTGTGTTTAAGCGATTAGTGAGAGTGGAGAAGGTGCATGTGAGGATGAAGGCTCCAAAGTCGACGGCAATTCAGCATTAGGTGGCAAGGGGAGAGAATTAGACAAAGGGGTGGATTTGGGTGGGGATGACAGGGTCAAGGCCATGATGGTTTTAGGTTGGGTGGTCTCAACTTTTTAGAGATCCGGTCTGGTAGGGCAGGGGGAAAGGGAGGCAGGTATTTTGTTATGTAAAGATGTACTTAATTTAACGGTGTCATTTTTCCTACCATTCCCTTCTATTAGAAATTTTGCCAAGTGCCAAGGTGACTTGCATATTGAGGAGGGTGTATATGTGGGTTAATGTACATCTTTATTGGCTTTTTGATGGCTGATAGATACATTTCTAGGATGATTATGGTGAGGAGCGGAGATGTCTCATAACTAGGTTGAGGTGAGAGTGTTCGATCTTAAAGGTGCTTAGTTAGGGGAAATTTTTAGGTAAGTATTTTTCCCATTTTCCTTTCTTTGTTTTTTTGAGGGTGAAGAATAGTTTTACGAAGCTCAGGATGGAAAATACTTTTCTTTTTTAGAGGAACGAATGAAACATTTCTACCTTATTCCATACCTTACTTTCTATCTCACTCTATTAGGTTAATGCTTGCCTTACAAAGAAGCTACTTTGTTGCCAGCCTACTAAAAAGCTGACCTTGGGATTTTAGCTAACAAACTGAAATTGCTCTTTACTACTACAACTTCAGAAGTTCACAAGGCCACATAAAAAATAACCTCGTAAAAAAACCACGCTATAAGAGCCATTATAAACTGTTTGGTTCATAGGAAAGTGATCAAAGTAGGTATTGTCCATAAAGCTAAACTAACTTATAGATTTGGACTTAGTGACACATCATTTTGCCATATTGCCAAGTGTAATAGGGTTTGAATTCACATATCCCAGAATATGTCATATGTTATGAGTACAGGGAATATACCATTTTAGAATTTTGTGTAGTCAATGATTTGATCTTAGCTAAGACATGGTTTAAAATAAAGACACTTTGGTGGACTTCCCTTTATATAAGGCATACAAGTATGCATAGTTGCTTTAACCCCAAGGCCTAAGGTTTATTCATTTTAAGGCAAGTTTAAATAGGAAAGGTGTCCAACAAGCCAAGATTAAGAGGTGGAGTTTAAAAAGAAGACAGTGCTATAAGTTTTAACGATGGAGTGCTCATAGGAGGATCTCGATTCTCGACACAACTTGAGTAAGATGAACAACTTTTCTAGAATAGTCAGAGGTCCTAAGAGAATAAAAGGAAAAAGTGGTGCAAAAGGACACCTCATGGTAGAATGAGGACATAAAAATAGTGGTTAAGAAGAAGAAAAGAGAAGGTTGCATAGCCTCTAGCACATGTACGAATGAAGAACATAAGGACACTAAGATGAAGGCGAAAGAAATCCTCTCATAAGCAAATTCAAAGGGGTATCAGAAGTTCTACGTAAAACTAGACTCAAGGGATTGGGTGGAAGAAAAATCTATAAGATGGCTAAAAAAGAGATTAGTTTTTAAGAAGGATCTCCCTAAGGTGAATTGTGTAGAGGATAAAAAGTAAAGGATCCTTGTCTAAGATTGAGAGACCAAGGATAGATGGAGAGATTACTTTGATGAGTATTGCCACCCAAATGAGTGTTTTAGGAGAAATTTCTATGGAGAGGGAGGAAGTAAATCGGGAGTATATGTGGTGAATTGAAAAAATAGAGTTAGAGAAGGCATTAAAGAGAATGAATCTAAGGAAAGAACAACTAGCTTAGATAATATTCTTATATTAGGCTTAATGTTGGTATTGATGGATTAACATAATTATTCAACAAGATTTGAAGGAAACAGAATATCGGAAGACTGATATACTAAAAGGGAGATAGCCATGGGTGCTCTTGTTATCGGGGTCAGTCGTAGAATGAAATTGTGGAAGAGAGTAACAGAGTATTGATTAAGGATGTTTACGAGCATTCTGGAAAATCAATATGGGTTTAGGCACGGGGGTGTACCAAGGCCCTTCAACTTATAAAACAGATGATGGAATGTTATAGGGAGAGAGAAAGTAAGATTTAACATATGTTTTTTGGTGGATAATGTTGAAACAAAGTATACAATGTAACACAATAGAGAAAGTAAGATCTAACCGATATGTTTTGGTGTACAATGTTGAAATGGAGCATACAACGTAAATATGTTAAACCAGCATTTTGTATGGGTCTAGTCTGAGTAGTGGACACTTAGGAAGGATAGTGTTACGAAAATGGGGTAGAATATGCACATATTGAGATGGATGTGTGAAAGCATGTAAGAGATATAATTTAGAATTTAGGTATTCAAAAGAGAAGGTATAGAGGATAAGATAAGGGATAGCAGGTACGTTGGTTTGAGCATGTGACTTTGACTAGATTACGCACTAGTTAGGGCAATTTGAAGTCTGGGGAGGCTAAATAAGATTTCAATAGAGAGCATTAGAATTGATATGAAGATATTAGGTTTCAGGAGCATAAAAAGCTTCATCGAAAGGAGGCAAAAAATATATGAAGACGACCAACTAAGATATAATCTTGAATTATGTAGCCGACCCCATCTTATAGGTATTGTGATGGTATTGTTGTGGTCAATTTTGTAGCTGCTCATCTCAAATGTTCTTTTGGTGGAATTGGCTAGGTTCCCTTTATGCTTGTGTATTTATTCTGGGTTTCTAGACACCTTTTTGTAAAACTAAAATTATGCAATAATTACCTTCAAGATTTTGCCACATTTTCATGGATGACCTATTTTCTTGGAAAAAGGGAGTGTGTATACCTTCTCTAAATGAGCCATGTGCTTCTTTCTCATTGGCCGAGAGACGAAAGCAAGAAATTGGTCATGTCTTAGGTTTGTTCAAGTGGATTGTCTTTTCAGGAGACTAGTCATATGGATTAGTTTGAGGTCAAGAATAATCTTAAATATTCACCAAACTAGGTCAGTAACTATAAACAATAAAGATATGTATTTGAAAATTGTCAAAATGAGTTGTTTTACTTATATATGATATGATGATATCGTATGCACATAAAAAATTTTATATGCAAACTATTCTATCTCAAATTAGTCGCCACGATAAGCTGAGCAGAATAATCCCTACTATGGGAGTTCCTCCAAAAATAATCCCACGTATGGGTTATTAATTATCGCAAAATAATCCAAGGTATCACCAAACCTTTCCTAAAATACTTCTTATACCTGTTTTAACCTCTTGTAACCTGTAAAATGCCATGTGCTCCTTACACCCTACTACTATCCCTCCCCACACCTTACAACCACCTATCCCCCACCCCACTGCCACCCTCCTCTTTCCTCCCCATCAAAATCAACCCATTTCCCATATCACATATCTCCCACCCCTCTCTCTCCTCTCTCGCCGGCGATTTTGCGGCAGCGAACTCACTAAAACACCTTTGTCAAATCCTACCGAAAATTTATCAGCGGGCATGGAGATTGGCGCTCTTAGGCGCTTATTTCCTGCTTCAATATTTTGTCACATGAGCTCTTTTTCAATCTTTTTCTCTATATTTGGTTCCACACATGACACATCTCCACCTAGTTCTTGCTCTCTACTAATTACTTTCCTATTTGTTTGTGCTAAAATCATATTATAATGGCAAATATGTAAACAGTGAGAAGCTTTTGTTGCCACTTAGAGTTATGTGTCACTTATTGTGACATCTTGCTTAAGAAAAATATGGTCACTTAATAAATAAACGGAGGAAGTATATAATAATATGATTTTAGTGAGAGTATATATTTATTGATTTGTTCCTGCAAAATATATTTTGTGTTTGAAAGAAGTCTTGAAAAGGGAGCCAGTCTTTTATTATCTTTTTACAAAAAATAAAGAACTAACTTTGTCGCAAAAAAAGAACAATCAACAGTGCATGAAAATACATAAGGAGGGTGGCGGGAGAGGAGAGAGTTCTAGCTATCTAAGTCATAAGCTTTATATGATTCTCGTAGTGCAAACATGTAGCCTTCTTCACATCAATCAGGAAGCTTCCATGGAAGCCATGTTTCTGGTCTGTTCCTTCTTCCTACAGCATGCACTGTAGTGAAGAATAGTGAAGAAGATCCAAATTTCATCAAATATTCCTCCATATTTACTCACAATTGAAGTACATATCTTCTCATGATATCAAAAAGCAAAATGCTTAAAACTCACTGTCGGCACTATTCTACATGTAGATTAAATTGATTTCATGCATAGAAAGATCTATCATATTGGGATATACATGTAGATAAATTTTTCTCATAGTTTTTGTTGTAGATTAATTTGGTTTTCAATCTTGGTTTTAGCAATGAAAAATCTGACTTAGTCATGTGTGTTCCTTTATATGTTTTTCTCTTCATTATACTTAAAAAAACAAAATTTAATATTGGTCTGTCTTACCTTGACTTTTCTGGTAATCTTTCCTAAAAGAACATGAAACTTGATTATATAGTCATTGAGATTTGAGATTTAAGGAAATAAATCAATATAGAATTTGAAAAGTTGGCTTTGGCATTCCTGTAAAGTAAAATAAAAATTACTATGCTGTCATTTGTGAAGTTTCAGTTGTCGGCGCGTTTTTTCGGAAAAAAAAGTTATCAATTGTTTTTATTTGTATCAATGCTTTTTTTAATTTGGCTTAGCTGATTTTAGAATATCGTAAATCATTCTTGAGGCATGGCATCTTTTTCAGTTTAGAAATAATCAATTAGTAGAATTGGTTGTTTTGTCTAAACAGCAATAACTCCTTTATCTAATGGAAGTATATTATTCATATCCCACTTTATGGGGAATAACAAACGTTTTGTCTCTAGGTTTTAGTTTCTTAAACTTCTCTTTCATTTTCTAGTAGCAAAGCTAAGACATCAAGTTAATTGCTGTATTTCGTGCATTTCGACGGGAAAAGGAAGGAGAAAGTGCCACGTAGGATAGTTTTGGGGGAAAGCTTAATAGTTTGTTCTCTTTTAGTATATAGTAATTGATGGGGCTGATCGAGTAGGAAAATTATCTCTATTATATGAGCCAGGGGAGCTATGGTGTACCCTAGTCTTTTTTGTCCTTAGCTAAATATATAATTACATATTCTGATTTTCTACAAGTATATCCTTTCCCAATTTAAAGAGGGTCATGGTTTGTATTGTGTCTCCTTAAAATTCCAATAATAAAATAAATAAGCATTAACAAAGTAACTTGACATAATGAGAAAAATGGTTACTCAATTAAAAACTTTAACAAATTTTATTTGACTAGGAAACTTTACATCTAAATGTGCATCACAATTTCTAAATACTTTTATAAACTACATTAGTTTGTACTATAATGATTATGAATTACACTTTTAAAATTATATTTAGATGAAATTTAAGAAAATATCCAAATAATCGATGCACGCATAGCGTGCATAGAAGGCTAGTAAGAGAGAGAGAGAGAGGGAAGGGGGCTTGAAGTGTTTGGATGAAGAAATGAATCACGGGGTATTTGTTTGAGAGAGGTAATTCCGGCGATGGACTTGTTATAGTCATTGGTTGCTTGCTGATGGCTGGAGATGGACATAAGAGATATGGCGAGGAGGGGAGGCAATAGCTGCTGAATGGATCGAGATTATGACATTGCATGTTTGTTTTTCCTTTTAAAATTTAAACTATTTACTTCCTCTTGAGGCAGGAATAGATACATCTCCCCCACCACATATGCGCAACAAAAAAATCAAATAGAGGACCTGTTCCCAATTACTTGCCCTTTCAAATTGAAGTAGGAGTTTCAATTGGGATTCTTTTACTGACTGATATACATATGGGAAGCTCTCTATGTCTCTTTCTTCTAATGGCTGATTTATATTGCAGGATGCCCGTTATAGATAGATTCAAGGACATGGGAACTGTGGTCATGGGGAAAGTAGAATCTGGCTCTATACGTGAGGGTGACTCATTAGTTGTCATGCCAAACAAGGTTAACTTTTGACATTTGGATTCTATATATACTTGAATGGAGATTGACATCGCTACTGATGACTTAATTTTTATGTGGCCGCAGGTTAACGTGAAAGTTCTGTCCATATATGTTGATGAAAATAAAGTCAGATCCGCAGAACCTGGTGAAAATTTGCGGGTTAGGTTGTCTAATATTGAGGAAGAAGATATATCCCCAGGCTTTGTGTTGTCAAGCATCTGTAAGTTCATCTTGGGCACTCTAACTTTGCGTTAGTCTCCTGAAAATTTTAAGAATATCTCGTTGAAAATTAAAATTGAAAATTTATCTGTTGATGATATTTTGGATTTGTTATGAAGTTTGCTGATGCATATATATTTTATTCTACATCTTTTGTGAAGTAAATTATGTTTTTTATTTTATTCATAAGGAGATAAAGCTATTTAAGAAAAGGGGTCGTATCAATTTGTTTCCATGAGCTTTCTGTTGCTTCAGAACAAAGACTTCAACCTCCAAGATAACACATGCGTCTCTCGCTTCCTTTTCGGTGTACAATTGTGTGAAACCAACCTAGTTAACAAGCATTAGATCCTTTTGGAAAGAAGTTCATTTTCCCGCGCCTTCTAGTTTGGCTATCTTGTTACTGCTTCACAATCTAACGTGATGTAATGGAAGGTTGAAATATCTGCTCTTGAGGATGGAATCTCTGTTAGATGCTCTTTTGCGTTAAGAAAAACTACTCTGTCATGACTTTGACGTAATTTTAGATAGGTTAGATTACTATGTTCATTCTAGCTTTTTAGGACTTCTTGAATGTTTAGCTTTTGCATATCGTATTCTAGTTCCATTAGGCTTCAATTGGTGTATGATAATCTGACTCTTCTACGTATAATATGACATTTTTTTTTTTCTCATATTTTGTTTTATAGCTTATTATTATGCATTCCTCTGATATTTTTTGTTGTGTTATTTTCCCCCTCTTTTGTGGACAAATTTGATCTTGTGCAATGTTCTATTAATTAATAAATCTTGACATTGGATATTGGGATGGTTAATGCCCTTAACCCCTTAGGCCTCCTCTTTTTGATCTTCAATCTCTCTCTAACTTAACATAATGTAAATGATTGGAAATGGGGAAACTGTGGGTAGTGAGAAAATTACTGTGCAAGTCATTTGTTAGGAGTAACTTGTATATCTGATAATTTTTGGAACTATCTTTGCAAAAAGTTGTTCAGTATTGCTGCCGTGACTAAGTGCATCCACATTCATTAACCTCCCCATATTTTCTCTCTCTTCTCTTCATTAGTCCACATCACTTTCCATCAACTTTTTCATCTACCCTTTCCGTTTCACAATTCCATACCTGCATTCATGAGGTTCAGGCAGTGTTACGTAGTTCGCTCGTTCTGAAGCATGGCTTGTGGGCGAGTGAAGTCGCTGCGGTACACGATCCAATTGACCAAATTTGCATACCAAAATTCAAATGATCAAACAGAAGGGACTGATCTGATTGTTCAAGAGAGAGTGAGTGACAGGGTCTAATGGGGTGGCGGGTGCAAAAGTCAAAATTAATATGAGGTGGGAAGGGAAAAGGCACCCACATGATAGGTGGACAGTTTTACACTGCAACTTCTTTTCTCTCTTAAACTTTTACTGCTTTTTTGTTTTAGGCAACCAAAATTTACGTGCTAGAAGTTGATTGGGTTTTATTTGAAAGTTTTCATTCTATCTATTCACTTGTTAACATTTTTGACTTTTTCAACTTGATATATCTTTTTTTATTGAAAAAAACTTCCTATTTCTTTAATTGGGAAGGAATATGATTAGAAAAATGCATGAGCGAACCGAATAATGCCCTAAAGCGAACCATGACCCCAAAAATCGAACTAAAAAAATATTCACTGCGATAAGAAATTCTGCCACCTAGCAAATTGCGTTCCCATACCCGTTCTGTGATCTGAAGCGATTGGTGGACTATGTGACACTGGTTCAGGCCTTCAGGGTGCTTAGATGATTGTGCTGACTGAAGTATTATTCTGGTGACAGTGGAGGCCAAGTTGTAAGGGATGCGAATAGAATATGTGATTGTTTTAATAAAATTGCTTTGATTATTTAATGTAATTGGTGATGCTTGGTCCTTGATGCTTACTCTAATTCTTTGCAGCCAAGCCGATTCCAGTTGTTAATGAGTTTATTGCTCAGCTGCAGATCCTTGAGTTGCTTGATAATGTATGTGAGATGTTTTCTGCTCTCTCTCTCTCTCTCTCTACTTTTTTAAAAAAAAATTGATTTTCAAGATCATACCAGTCCCTTCCGTTTGATCATTTGCATCATATTATTCTTGTATCCTAATTTCTAATTGTTGTTACTTCCTTAGGCAATTTTTACGGCCGGCTACAAGGCAGTCCTGCATGTTCATTCTGTCGTTGAAGAGTGTGAGATTGTAGAACTACTGCAGCAGATTGATTTGAAGACCAGGAAACCAATGAAGAAGAAAGTTCTTTTTGTGAAGAACGGCGCTTCTGTCATATGTCGTATCCAGGTTTGTTTTTCGTATATATATTGTTTAATGTAGGTGCTCCTGTAGCCTGTAAGTCCTTTAAGATATTAGTGTACTTACATCTACGTTATAAAAAACAATCAATCATGTATCTGGTTATGTTGAAAAGTGTGTTTCATTGTCTAACTTCCACTTTGAGATTCTTTGCTTGATTCAAATGCAAATGTTAACGGTCCCATATGGACTATGAAGTATGTTTATTGCATATTTTTTCTTTAGTAAAAACTAAAGACCAAGAATCCCGGTTATGGTTGACCTGAAAATAATCCCAACAATCGATTAACTCGGAATATATCCAACTATTGGTCCCCCCTTCTGCCACCCAAGCAAATCCACCTAGCCACCATCTCAAGCGTACCACCTAGTCATCTCCTCAGCCTAATGTCTCTTAAGTGCCACAATCATCTTAATTACCCAACTCGACAGTCACGTCCAAGATTAATGGGTTTTTTTTGAGGACGCGATGAAGCTGGTTGTGGGTAGTGGTGTTTGGCACAGAAGTGGTGAGGGTGGTTAGGGAGCGAGGGATGGTATGGTTATGTTGGAAAGGGGTTTGGGTAGTGGGTTGGTTGTGGGGGGTGTTAATTTGTTCTGCTCATATTTTTGGGTCTAGTTTCTGGTTTATATCTACTTGTGTGAGAGACATTAGCCCGCTGTCATGGATTACAATGTACGCTGAGAATCATTGATGCTTGTGATTGATCTAGTTGATATTAATGCTTTGCTACTCAATTCTGAAATCTTTTTCTACTCTACGAATTTGATTTGTTGATAGGTAGTGCTTTCCATGGTTCTCTGTGGACTACTGAAGGCATCAAAAGGTTGATGTACCGTGGCTATGGGAGGGGGTGGGGGTAAAGGAAGGAGAGATGGAA
Organism: Beta vulgaris subsp. vulgaris; assembly: GCF_026745355.1. NCBI lineage: Eukaryota > Viridiplantae > Streptophyta > Magnoliopsida > Caryophyllales > Amaranthaceae > Beta > Beta vulgaris. The sequence goes on from NC_079209.1 coordinate 6,631,114, forward strand.
AAAAAGGGGAAGCCGTAAAAATTAATTATAAAAGAATTAATCGTTCTATTGGGTTGAGGTAAGCATGGACTATTTTGGGAAGGGTAGGGTAGTAGTTGGGATTATTTGGAGTTAATCGATTGTGAGGATCATTTTGAGAAGGTCAACAGTAGTTGGGATTATGTTTATTTTTCCTTTTCTTTAAATACCGATGACTACCCTACGACCAATGAAGATTCTCTTTTCTTTTTTCCGATGTCCAAGTAGTGAGATATAACTAGTATTTTGGCCGGCACGTTGCCAATTATCAAATATATTATTATATACAAATTTCATAATTGATTTTTATTAGCTTTTCTTAATTTTCAGTCTATTGTGAAATTGAGAAATGAACGTTATGACTTTGTGACCTAACTTATGAAATTGGTTGTGTTTCTAGTTAAGCAACATGATATGTGTAGAGAAGTTCTCTGATTTCCAACAGCTTGGAAGGTTTACTCTTCGAACTGAAGGTGATGCCTTTGCTTAAAATTAGTGAATTTCTACATCAGTAGCTCAGTATATGTTATGTATCCTAATATTTTTTCTTCTACTTTCAGGAAAAACTGTTGCCGTTGGGAAAATTACTGATTTTAATGCTTAAACAGTTTTGCTATAGGTGAGATTGATTCCTGGGTTCCCTTATTTCATTTGTGTGGGAAATGCATTTCCTCAAAAGCTGTATGCTGAAGAATTGTCGTCTTAGTTGGAATGTGTTTGCTAGGCTGAGGGATAAAAGGGAGAAGAACCATCAGCGTAGTCTAGGGAAAAGACTTTTGATTAAAGATCATACTTGTCAATACATATTCTATAATATTCATTGATATTATTGTTCATCCTTATAAACATCATATTTGAGAAAGATTCTGCTTTTGCTATTCCAATTTTCCACTTTTATGCTCACAAATATTTGACATTCACCAAGATGAGGATTAACTTTCTGCTGTAGTTGGCAGGTAGAGCAGCCGTGACTCGTGAGGATAGTATATTATTGCTAGACAAGGAAATTGCAATTGTTGGCAGCTCATCACTGTTTTTTGGTATGAATCTTCCCAACGATGCAAACAGGGGTCTACTCCCGGCGTGAAATTGCAAAAGTGAATTGAACACTTAGCTCGTATCTTTGAGAAATTTGTTTGTTAGGGGTGCTGTACTGATATACATCTATGTTGTCACTATGGCCAGGATGTATACTTGGTTGATGTATAAAGCTTCTTTTATTGGCACTGGACCAACCAACCAGCTTATAGTTTTGACATATATTGCTTCCTGTTAGTCACTTTATTTTGATGAGAGTCTATTTCGTTGTATTTTTGGACTTCAAAGGGCGCTATGTGTCTGATGGGTTCGACCTTTCGGCAAAACTTTGTTATAAGAAACTAGTCTTCTGTTTGGTAGGAGGCATGCTGTGATGAATGCAATATGATGGGGCGAAGTCATATTTCTTCTATTGTTTTTAGTAGTTGATTCTGATTGTGAGACTTGCGGCCATGTTGATGAGCTTGAGTGTTGTATAAAATTTGGGAGTAATTCAGTTAGTACAGTAAATGACTGGCTAGATTCTTTCACGGCCTGTTCAATAACTGCTAATAAAGTGTTATAATGGTAACAGTACTGACTATAGACAGCTTATTGTGGTGAATAATGAAAGAAACTCTTATGGTGAATGGTGTCTGCGCTATTACAGTTACTACCATATAAACAGCCATAGTATCCTTGTGAAAATTTTGTTCGTTCCATCAGATAGAATAGATTGGTCGGCTGCATTTTTAGGAATTGGGGTTTTCTTAGTGTAGCTTGTTTTTCTTTTTTTTTATGGGGATGAGCGTAACTAGTTTTTCAGCTGTTAATTCTTGACATAGGAGAGATGAGCTTGCCAATGCTAGTACTCTGACCTATCAAGTCTCAACCGAGCACTAGCTCACGTCGTAGCGGTAATACGGCTGCAGATGCTCACGTCGTACGGTGATATGGCTGCACCCCTTCATTCGATGCCTATGAATCAATCATACGTGTTTTGTACTGACCATGGTTGTGAACTTAGGCTCCGCTTGGTAGGGTGTAAAACATTTTCTTGAAAAACTGTTTTTCTCTACTTTTAATTTTACGTTGTTTGGTTTGTAAAGAAGTGTAAAACCATTTTCCCTAGGAGTAAAATTGTTCCTTTCAAAATGAAGGGAAAACTGTTTTTCTTCATTTTACTTATCTCTCTTGCACACTCCCTTTGCTACCTCCTTACTTTCCTTTTTATTTTCCGTTCGTTTCATTTTTCTTACATGGAACCAAACAACGGAAAACTAATTTTGGAATTGTGTTTTCCATTGTAAATTGTTTACCATGAAAATCATTTTACACTGAAAATAATTACACCCAACCAAATGGAGCCTTAGAGTAGACGGCTACCACTTATTACGTAGCCTATCAAAAGGACTAACAGTAGGACTAGCAAAGTCCCTTACTGCTCTTTACAGCCTCCGTATAGCTTATGATTCGGGGTTGTGGAATGTCATCCTGGGAGTCTCCAGCATTTGATTGTGTTGTTGTAGACACCTTGAAGGCAAATTGCTAACATTTTCTCATGTTAAAAGGGAGGTGTTTATGACTTTATGGTAGTCCATTTGAGGAAGTCTTGGATGAAACTGAGTAGTGAATTTTGAGATTCTTTTATCCGGTTATAAAAAGTGTAGTATTTTATGGTTCTTTTGTTTAGGAGATTCTTTCCTTTTGATTGAAAAAGTATTTACAATTCTAAACTATAGTACTTCATATGCATTCTTTCAGTTTCACATTAATTTTTTTACGTGGATTTTATAATTACTTTGAAGATAAATTGAGAAAGATAAATTGCAAAAGAAAAGTAGACTCATATGATAGAAGTATATTTTTTGATAGAATCCATTTCATATTTCTAGTCAAACAAGCTATGCAATTTAAAAAGTAAAATCTCAAACCCCCCTCAAGATGTTCCCACTTATGCCTAGTAGTGGTTGATCTAGCAAATGACTCTTAACACCTGTTTGAGTGTTTGGTATTATTTTCAGTTTACAATTTCTTTGAAAGATTTTATAAGTCAAGATGGTATAAGTTGTATAAGGAACTTAATGTAGGTCAAATTTATTTATATATGACGTAGTAACTTTTAGTGAAAAGTACTAACACTAAATAGTTAAATTAAACTTAGTACATATAAAAATAATAGATATTTTTTAAAAAATAAACAAAATATAAACTATCCTAATAAAATATAGTAGCATATATCATGAATAACAAAGTTTTATAAGTTATACGTATCATATGAATGCATAAGTTCATCAAATTAGCTGAAAATCGAAAAAAACTAGATGAAGAAATAAGAACCCTATATATATTGAATGTGCCTTGAATTTACCTGAGACAAGTAAGATGAGTATCACGGTTTGAGATAATAATTGCTTTGAGTTTGTTTCTGCACCTGAACATTGTATCTTTCTTTGATTGAGAATTTTGTCGTAGACATAGAAGAATATGTTTATTTTGTAAACCAAAAAATATATTAAATTTGGAAATTTGGAAATTTCGAAAATTTGGAAATAAATAAGGATAATAAGGAACATGCCCGTATGGCCGTATGTGTGCTCTAAAAAGTAGAGAAGACATCTATGATTCTATTCTTAATAAGGGTTAAAACTTGTTGAGAAAAAGAAGTAGAAAATCGAATAAAAATTAAGACACATGTTGAAAACGACTAGACAAGTTGAAACTGTAATTGTTTTATAGTGTTTGATACTAAGAGGGTAAGTATAATTGGTACATTGCACTTTGCATCTATCACCTTGAATAAAAATAATCTAGTACTATACTTAATATACTTTGAAGAAAAGGTCAATTCAACAAATGCTTTTTTTTTTTCATACAATGAAACCACCTTTATTATTCTTGATTATTTAAGAAAAAGAAGCATCCAATAATTAAGAATCAGAATAGATGTTAGAGGTTAGATAAGCTGTGGTGATTAGGAAGCTAGCAATATAGTGATATAGCATACACATCATACATGTGGTACAGTGCGTCACAGGAAACATTTACATCTTTGATTGGATTTTAATTAGCTGTTCATCTTTCAGGAAGTGGAAGCACAAAGTTATCCCTTCTGTTTTTATTTTTATTTTCTATACTTCTTTTTCCTGGCTAATAAAGGCAACTTATCCCTTATGTGCTAGCTATTATTCACACATATTGCCTCCACTTTCTTCTGTTCTTCCTTAATATTTTAGAAATATTAAGTTATATCAAAAGTTTACTTCATAATTAGCTATTCTTAGCTATAAGATCTTTCTGAGACATGGGCATGGACAGGCCTGTTGACGGGCTTGGCCCGCGGGCTTTGGGCATCGATAGGCCGGGCTAGGCTCGAGCTCATAAATGGTGGGCCGTGTCATATTGTGCCTGAAATTTTCAGATTTTGTGTACGGCTTGGCCCAGACCCACAGGTCGGGCTCGTGCCTCCTGCGAGCCTGACCCGTGTTTTACGTTGTTTTTCTGGCAATTTTATACTAAAAAACAAAGAAAATGAGCATTTGGCCTGGCCTATGGGCCGGCCCACGGGACATATAGGCAGCCTCATGCCGAGATGGGTTGGAAATAAAATTTCTTGACCGTCTCAGGCCCACGTAACGGGCAATGGGCATGTGCCAGGCCAGCACGTTCGCTCCGACTACATCCGAGTCTGACCCGGGTCGCACACATGGCTTTGGTGGGTGAGTCTCCCAACAAGAGTTTCTGCATATGGTGAGAGTAGAATTCGAGACCTCCCTTATAAACAAATCAAGTTGCCTACCACTTGAGCCAACTCTTGTTGGTGTATGTATTATATTTAGTGCATTACATTACTCACAAGGTTTATGAATAAAGGAAACTTAATTAATGTAGTTTCATTTGATATGAATTTAAGTCGTAGTAGTTTCAATTCTTATTTATGTTGTGGTGGTTTGATTGAGCATAAAGAGTTACATAAATATTTATATGGAAGGGAATTTTGTTTCCTACTCAAAATTATAAAAGTGATTTGATTGAGTTTATGAATTATAAATTCGCCATGAGAATCTCTACTAAAGTGGAAAAAATTTGGAAAATAACTTAATTTTATATTTTAAGGGAATATAAACTTTAGAGTTTGCCTTATGTTCCCGTCAACTAAACACTACACCTTTTTCAATTCCATGAGAAATTTTCAATTCCAACAAACACTAAATCGAACCTTTTATAAACGGAATTAATAGTAACTCACTTTTCTAATTTTTTACCCCTCCTTCGATTCTTATCAAGTGTCCCAATAGCCAAGTTAAAATTGTCCATCAGGTCACCCCAAGCTCGGCCAGGGGCGGGTACTCTATGCTACATCCGCCATCCAGATCGAGGCACAAGCTTGCCATCTAGCTCTCTCATGGGCGACGTCTCACTCACTACATCGCATCCTCATCTACACTGACTCTGCGCAGCTAATCCACCTGTTACAGTCTCCCAACCCGGGTGATATAACCATCCAACACATGTTGTCTGACATTAACCAATTAGGTGGTACCCTACAAGGGTGTAGGCTGCAGAAGGTAAGTCGCCAAGGTGTTGCCAACGCCCATGACTTGGCAACGTATTGTAGAACCTTTTTTCGGCCTGTTAATTTATTCTAAGTTGTACGCTTTTCCGATGTCAAAAAAAAAAGTCAAATTATAAACATTAGAATTGAAAATAGATGAAGGCAAAATCGAAAGAGTGGTCAAATTTCTGCATTTATACATAGAAAGGACACTAGCTTATGAAATTAAATATACTTTTTTCATTTTTTAATTGCAACATCTGCAATTTTTACACTTATCGGGATGCAATTCTGATAATTAATAACTTTAGTTATGTATTTGTAAAAATTATGCAAATGAGATATTAAAAAACTACACATTGAGATAAATCATATAAAATCTTAAACGACAATATTTATGCTAGTGTATATATTATCATACGTAGTCAAAGTATGATTATGAATAGTACAAAAGTCAGAATATTGCAATTAAAAATGAATAAAGAATAGAATTCATTCCAATGTCTAGATCTCAAATGACAATGTTTATGCCAGTGTATATTTTATCATATGTATAGTCAAAGTGTGAATTATGAATAGTACAAACGTCAAAATGTTGCAATTAAAAAAGAATAGTATAATTCATTCCAAAGTCTAGATCTAAATTTAAACTTGACTTTCTATTTATTCAAAGTCATTTAAATTAATCCAAGATCTTATGAGTTTTTCTATGTGCTTACGTTTAATGTATAAATATAACCTTAAAAGTCGTACTATAGAAGTTGTGTCAAAAAAAGGGGGGTTTTGATGCATAAAGCTATCCATCTAAAAACTCTTGATTAAATCAAGGAAATAAATTGTGAGATTAGTGTCGTGACAACGCAAATCATTTATGCCTTGCTCCCACATGAAGGAAACAGAGCATGTTATGCAATGTTATCTTCATTAATTAAAAAATACCAAGTATAAGGAAGTAATGCCAGATGATAATCAGGTTGGCAATTTTGGTACAAATACCAAACCAACCTTATGCAGCATGCCGCCGTCTTCTACACCCTACAAACTAGTACTCTATTATATGCATGACAAGTCACAAATCTAGCCTTAACAAGATGTTAATTACTTCTAGTAAACTATTAGTTGCTTTCTTAATTCATGAGTGGCTCATAACTTTCTCATTGTGTTTTCTTTTACCCTACTCTCACTTTTTTTTTTCCTTGAATGAAATAGTATCTTTTTTAGGTAGGTAATATGAAAGGTAGAGATAGTCAATAGTGCGGATCAATTCAGTCCAGCTCGCCTCTCGGGTCGTGTGGATTGAGTCCGCGAAAAGTCCAGCCCAACTCGAACCGTAATTGATGGGTGGGTCGTGGGCCAGATTTTTTGAGCCCAGCCCACAAATGCCCACTACTAAAATCGCTTAGTCTGATCCACGAAACTGGTCCAGCCCAGCCCAAGTAATTATTCAACCAAATTGTAATCAAATTGTGTATATTTTAATCAAATTACATATATTATAATTCAATCAAATTCAAAAATAATGAAATTATTCATTAATGTTAATAATTGTATATATTTTGATTAATTTTAAAGGTTTTATATTACAATAATAAATAATTATATAACTTTGAAAAGAATTCTCATGCCGTCTCGCTAGCCCGCTAGGCCCACGAACCGCCAAAATCGCTTTTCGAGCTATGAAAACCGGTAACAGACCGATGTGGGCCAAGATTTTTCAACCCGCGGACCAACCCACCCAAACCGTTAATTTCACGGTCCGGTCTTGGACTGTGAAATCTCAGCCTGACCCATTAGCGTCCATGGACTATCCCGCACCAATGGCCTTCTCTAATGAAGGGCCTTAATAGACCAGAAGACTCCAAACTCGGGTTAGCGGGTTAGATATTGTAAAAGTACGAGGGGTTTAAGAGACTAGGAACCCCATTTGTCAAAATGCTACTAGTGAAAATTGAATTATTAACCTTGAAGTTAGAGGGTTCTCTACTTTTTACTAAGTCAATTTAGCTTGGTGAATGCAATAGTAATTTTAGTACACAATAACACAAAAAATAAATTGCGAGTCTTGACATTTGTAATATTAATATGTTACTCTAAACTTCCATCTTTAAGATGAGGGGTATAAATACATGGAAATATTATTGATAAATAGATCTTTGTAAACGTACTAAAGAAATCCCTTTAAAATTAGAAACTTTAACATCAAACTGGACCCGGGTAGTCACATTTTAAATCTCGATCCACACTTCACAAATTCTTGAAACATAACTCTAGATTCAGGACCAAGTCATTCTTTTTATCTCAATTTCATAATTATCAACTCAATAACCATCATTTTTCAAAAAAAAAAACTCAATAACCATCATAAACTCAAAATTTGAATTCTTGATTACCTTGTTAAAGTTTCATTGGATTTCCAAATCACATTTCAAATATTTATTGATTCCACTGATACACCTCGATTCTTTTCTTCATAATATATTACTCAAAAATCACTATACCTCAATACAAATCTTCAAATAACTCAATCAAATTAATAGATAAATCCAAAAATTACAAATTCGATTCCATATATCTCATTTATCAATATGAACAATATTTAGTAATTTATCTTCGTGAACAATGTTAGAATAATGTTTATTGTTTTTATTTACCTACTAATTGACTTTAAATTTTATTCAACAAAGTGTCATAATACTTGCTTTTTCAAAAAAAAATTAAACAAGACATGCATATATTATGTTCAAGAAAAAAAATACTTTTATGGACTTGATGCGTTCTCTTCACCGAAAAAAACCCGAACTTTATTTATTAGACCTAATTGACTTATTGAAACTAGTTTTTGAGTGTTATGTTAGACCTGATCAAACATGATTAAATCCGATCGTAACATATTGGACCTGAAACTTATTTTTTTCAAGGTGAAAAGAGTACACCAAATGAAAAAATTCCACTACAAAAAAAATGAAAAAAGGCACAAGAAATAATAATAATAATAAAAAAAACAGGGTAAAAAATAGAGGTTTATACTTATACACTCCAACTTTTGAAATCCAAACTTAAAAACTGGCAAGTCACCATCTTTCTTCGTCTCCTCTTCTCCACGAGAGGATAGCCAAGCTACCTCTCTCTCTCTCTCTCTCTCTCTCTCTCTCTCCTCTCTTCTCCCATTTGTGCCCATTTATTATTTTTATCCCATCTTATTTTGCTGCTTTACATATACCCTTTCTTCTCTTCCTCTTTTTCTCAAACTTGTTTTTCTTTCATTTTTTTCTTCTCTTAATCAATCACCTCTCTTAAGAAATTGTAAGAACATCAAGGAAAAATTTTTAAAAAAAAAACAAGAAGGAAAAAAAGAGGGGGGGTTGAAGAGAGAGAAGAAGGGAGGAGCTCATCTCTCTCTTGTTCTTGTTTATGCCTCCTCTCAGATCTTGAAATTCATCAAAATTACTAATTTTTAATCTTGGGATTTTTACCCACAACATAATTCACAATCTGGTACTAATTTTTATCCCATTTTAATTTCAAAGTTTTGAACTTTGATTGTGTGATTGAATTTTGTTGGGTTTTTGTTCATCTAAATGAAAATCTTAGATTATGGGTTTGATTGATCATTGATCTAAGACTGACCCATGAAGGATCTGATTTTTTTGATTTAATTAGTACCCAATTGGTCAGAATTCTTAGTTTATATATGGTTTGATTGTTTGATATGATATAATTATATGGATTTTGGCATTTTGATTGCTCACCAACTTGGATTATTTACCTCATTAAGATGGTGCAAGTAACTTTTCAAGGTTTTTTTTTGGGTGTTAATTGTACTGTTTTTGGCTTTGTTGGATCCGGTGTTTTTATGTTTTTTTAGTTTGTGATGATGGTTGTGTTTGCAATATACACAAAGATGTGCTTATATTTTACTATTATATGCAATTGGACTTGTTTTTTAGGATATTAGAATATGTCAATTATTCCCACTTGAATAAAAAGATGGAATTGAGTGGAACTTTTGTAGAGAGTTATATGCCTTTTTAGTGTGTGGATATGTGATGTTGTTTGGATGATTATGAACTTTGGTAGATTGGAAGATGGAGCCAGGGAAGCTTTTCATTGGTGGGATTTCTTGGGACACAAATGAGGATCGTCTGAGGGAGTATTTTCAAACATTTGGTGAGGTTGTGGAAGCTGTGATCATGAAGGATCGAGCAACGGGCCGAGCTCGTGGGTTTGGCTTTGTTATCTATGCTGACCCAGCTGTTGCGGAGCGAGTTGTTAGGCAGAAGCATATGATTGATGGCAGAACTGTAAGCTGTTTGCATACCTTAAATTGTCCTTTTGCTGTAGATTCTTTGTATTACTATCTGTTTGTATATCTATTATAGGAAGCGCGATTGTGATGGCTTTATTGTGGAGGAGGTATAGTTTGGATTATTTATGTATAAATGTCTTATACATTGGTTAGAGATGTTCAGTTTCAGTTTTCAGATCGATTTTTACGTACATGATAGCTATTTTTTCATGGCGAATCTGTTGTTTGATGATGGAGCAAAACGATGTAGAGCGTGTAATTTAACAATGATTAGATGACATATGAAGCAGTCGAAGATGACATTGTTGTCTTTTTGTAACCTTTTTGCAACTTTAATGGAAGCAATAGCCTGTTTATGATGTCGAATGTGCTCAAACTAGTTTACTTTTGATGTTCCTGATTTACAACAAGATCTAGCATTTCTCTGATTTACTTCTTAGCATCTTCCTTGTAAAATGCCAATTAGCTTAATTCAAATCTAAGGTGTTAACCGATGGTCACAATGCTGTGATAAAACATTATCGGAAGTTTCTGGTTAACTTACAGGGTTCAGTAAATTGTTTGTCATCAGGTTGAGGCAAAGAAGGCAGTTCCTAGAGATGACCAGCACATCCTGACTAGAAACCACAGCAGTCCTAGTGCATCGCCAGTGCCTGCTCGGACGAAGAAGATATTTGTGGGGGGTTTAGCATCTACTGTGACAGAAGGGGACTTCAAAAGGTACTTTGATCAGTTTGGGACCATTACTGATGTTGTTGTTATGTATGATCACAACACTCAAAGGCCAAGAGGATTTGGATTTATCACCTTTGACTCAGAAGAAGCAGTCGAGAGAGCACTGATGAAAACCTTTCATGAACTTAATGGTAAAATGGTTGAGGTCAAACGAGCTGTTCCCAAAGAGTTATCACCAGGGCCAAGCAGGAGTCCTTTAAGTGGTGGTAGTGGTGGACTTACTAGAGTCAATAGCTTCCTCAATGGCTATGCACAGGGTTACAATCCAAGCCCTATTGGAGGACATGGACTTAAGATTGATGAACGACAAAGTCCCATGCCTTTTCCTCGAGGTGGATTTCCTTCGTTTAGCCCTTCTAGTTATGGAAGTGCCATGAATTATGAGCCACGAATGGGCCCAAGCTTTGGCGAAACTGCAAATCTCTTTCCAAAAATGAGCTTTGAGCAAGGATTAAGTGCATTGCATAATAGCAACGTCAACAGGCATGATGGTTTTGCTGATTTTGATGGAGTGAACAGGGGTAGTGCTTCTAATCTTGGCTCATCTTCCTGGAGCTTGTGGGGGAATGGAATCATTAATGACACTGCTTTCTCTGGAAGTAGCTCTTCTATAAACTTTAGAGATATTGAGGCTGATGCTCTGAAAAATAGTGAATCAATTTGGAATTCTTCTGCCATTCCTGTTCAAGGTGGAGGGCGTGTTTCTGTCTCAAATGGTCTCAGTCTTAGCTATGGCCGTGAGGATAACAATCTTGGATCAGCAATGGGATTGTATGGCAGAGACATGAGAACCAGGACGTCGCCTGTATCTTCTTATCCTTCATTAGATGGTGGGTATGATGCTAAGTTCGATAATTTCCTTGGTGGTGGCAGTGAGCAATCCTTGCTTTTACCATCTTTGGGACTGAAGGGATCTGGTTCATTTGAATTTGGACTTGGTAATTCAGTTTCAGATGTTCCACTCAATAATCCTGCTGGATTATGCTGGTAGTTAAAGAATTTGTCAATAGCAACTTAGAGGTAAGAACCTGTCTTCTTTGTGGCATCCTATATTCCTATACATGATATCTGCAAAAATCTGGACATGCCTGTCATCATCTTTACTGATTTGCTTCTTTATTTGGAGTTAGCATGCTTATTGAGCTCCAAATATTCACCGACTTAGCAATAATGTGTTAATCGATGCTATGACATCGTAGCATTATGAAAATGGGAATTGTAATTATTCAAGCCACAACCTAGTTGCAAGTAATTTAAATTTTAAGACATGGTTAAATCATAAAGGACGTGTCCAATACTATGAGAACTAGTTCATTTGTTACAAGTCATGTCATTAGGAGTAAGTCATCATTATCTTAGGAGAAGCTATACTCCAACTTCAAATGAAAAGGTCAGGATTTATAAATTGTATTGATGAAGAACTTAGTCACTTCAATTTAGGTCAAGAGCTTGTCTCAAGTTTTTTGATTGTAGAGAGTATGTCATAGTCATACTGATGTCTGAACTTAATCTTGTGAAGCTCCTAACATGTAGCACTTCATTTCTTATTACTTCTCATATTGAATAAGATTTGATATTCTTCTCAATTGGAAGTCTGGAGAATTTGGTTATAGTATCTGTTCATCTCTCAACTTGTAGTTGATCTAGATGTTTGAAAGTGTATTGCTTATCTTCGAAGGGTATATGTTGGAGAGTGTCCTGTCCATGTCAGTGCCATATGCAGCATAACTACCTTCTGTTTTTAGTTAATGAGTAGGTACAAAGGCCTATATGTTAGCTGGATTTTGAACTTAGTTGTCTGGTACAATGTTGTAGATGAAGGTAGCTTACAAACTAAGCTAGTTAAACCTGTTGAACTTGCTGCTGTTATGTTAATTCATTCCATAAAAAAGAAGCTCCTTTTGTATCTTGTCCATTCAATGGTGGTTTAGTTATATGGGTGGTTGGCAAAGTGCAGTCATGCCATAGATTTTTCATAGGAAAGTAATCATCCTCTTGAACAATGTCTAAAATTTACCCATGGAAGATAATGGGACTTGGGAAGTGGGAAGTTTACTTTGAGTGAAAAATGATGTTTCTTCTGTTTTAGTGGTTAGTTTAAATTGAAGTCACACACTGTGACACGCACACACGAGAAAAGAAGACCTATACAACTGTAGGATTAGGCCTTACCTTTCAGTAGGAGCCTCGTGAGGAGGTCTTTTCTAATCTATGATTAATCACACCTCTGGATTTCGCTAACACCCCCCCCCCCCTCCAAATTAAGCCACAGAAATTACACACTATCACAAATCTTAGTGATCCTTATCACAAATCTTAGTGATTAATCTATCATCTCTTCAATTAGAGTCATTGTGGTAATGGTTCGTTAGTGCAAAGTGAACTGACTTAGTTTTGTTTAAAGCTCAATGCTGAGCTAATGACACATAGAAAAATGATTAATCATAATTGTATCTTCTTATGTTAACTCAGACTCTTCATTTTACCTCAAGTACTTGTGTCGGATCCTCAACAATTTGACATGGGACTTCGACACATTATGAAATTTCCATAGAGTAGCCGAGTCAGACACTTTGACATGTATTGTACTAGTGTTTGACACGAAATCCTAAGTTTGAGTAACATAGGTATATTCTATCTTAAAATGTAAATACATTGAGCTTGATTTTCATGCCTGTTTTCCCTGTGCTGACATATACGTTCTGTTGTGGTTAGTTTCAGGGATTGCTGCCTAGGAGAAATTATTCAATTGGATGTCAAAGTTTCTGTAGGTGAACAGAGAGTCTGCAAAAACTGTTTTCTGTAATTCAGTAAGTAGGAACTTGGGGTCGTAGCATTGATCAGAGAGGTGCTGCTTGGATTCAAGGTATACAAGTAACAAGATCGGATTTGCACACACTTGTTGGTCATTTTATCATAGTTTTTTTTTTCTTCCTCGTTTTTGTCTTCGTTCGTTGGAATTTGTAAATTTGAAGCACGGGGTACACTTAGTATCATCCATTACTTGCAACACAGCGGCGGGTACATAAGGAAACTAAGAAGTGGATGGTTTTTCTGATCTTCTCCTCTCATATAGTTTTTTCCAGCCAAGTTGTTTATATTCTTATGAGGTATTTAATTGCTGTAGTGAACATCTTGTTGAGTTTGTAATGTTTAAACTCTTCAGAATGCTTGTCATAGAGCTGCTTATACCCTTGAAAAGAATTTTTGTGACTTCATATAGCTACTCTAATGGAGTATGTGTTATGCAATGTTTTAGATGGGTAAAATGGTTCTTGGTTGGATTTAGCTCACATTGATCAGTTCAATCAAATTTTCATTGCCTTCTTTTCTTGTTAATGCTACTTCTGCCCATAATTAGGTATCATGTTTCACAGTAATAACTTAATAAGTATTATTGCCTGACAATTAGGCACATGACATTGGATAAATGTTATCCTCAATGACAAACTATAATTAGGGAGTTGGTTCAACTACGGCTTGGACATTCTGTCTTTTTCATTGCTTGTTTTTGCCTAATGTCTAAGGTTGGCCACTAGCTGAGCCAAACTCTAGCATGGTTTAGTTTAGTTTGATTTGATTTGATTTGATTTGATTTTACTGAGTTTGAACTCGAACTTAAATTCATCCTAAGCTCAAATACCTATTTCAAGTGTGGCTGGATGAAACTTTTTGAAGTTCAAGTGAGCTTGATCTTTGCTTGATTACAATAAATTAAACAAATATCATAGAATTACTAAGGGCTTACTCATTATCGTCTATTGTTTCCATTTTTTTTTCAAACCGAAAACAAAAATATGGAAACCAGAAAAAAGTAGTTTTCAGTTTTATGTTGTCAGTTTTTAAAATTGGCATGTTTAGTATGAGTATGATTAATTTTCAGTTTATTATACCCCTTATATTATATGACTTTAAATTCATAAAACCAAAAAGTGAAAACTGACAGTGAAACCGAACTGGTCCTAAAATTATTGCTGCATGATTTATTTTAGTATTTAATTTGGGCAAAACATCATAAGAATACATTTTCTTTGTATATTCATTATATTGGTAGTTCACACCTTGAGATAATGGATTAGAAAAGCATGTATTATTCTCCTCAAGCTAACGAGCTCATCAAACCCACAAGCGAAACCTAATGGTTTTCAATTCAGCTCATTTCAAATTAATGGTTTTCAATTCAGCTCACTTCAAACTTGAACAATAATATCAAATTCGAACTCGATTCATTTACATACGAATCAAGTCGAACCGAACTTTCAAACCAATCTGAAACTGAATTGTTCTTGGGTAATTCTATTTGACGACTACTATTAATGTCAAAATACCTACAAGTATTGACATGATTTTTGGAAAAGAAAAACTCTTATAATGGTGGAGTCATTTTAATCATCTCCTTATACATAAATTTATATAGTGGCATTATAAATTTTACATAGCAAAATATCTTGGACATTCTAATTTCTAAAGTAATACTATATGTGAGACTATATGACTACTAATCCTAAATGTAGGGCGTATCTATTAGAAATATTTAACTAAAAGACGTTTGCTTCTTCAAAACAAACATAGTTCATCTTTTTTACCCTCCATTATTGTCCCCTCACACTTATCAGGGAACAAAACACATGCCCTCTTCCACTTCACATGGAGATAAGCAATGAATTAGTATGTAACATGCTTACAATCTTGGATCCAATAAAATCTGGCTGGAATCCTTTTTATGGACATCATATTCCAAGTTGTTATTAATTTTCGAGTAAGAATGATGTTACACAACTGCATATTTTTTGATGAGAATAATTCTACCTTTGGGCGATCTTCCCAAAATAATGGAATTATTCCCAAATTTTGGAAAGATGGGGCTGTTTTGAGAGGATCGCCTAAAGGTGAAATTATTCCCATAAAAAAAATTCTATATAAATTGATAGAGTATAAATTTATTCCTGAGGCCTCAACCATCCGCTGATGGTTGAGGCCCCAAAAATAGATTTATACTCTATCATAAATTTAACTCAACATTTCCCGTAAGAAGAAGAAAAACTTACTTTATTGAAGGAATACATGTGTTATTGTTTTTACTCAATAAGAACAAAGAATACATGTCAATATGTCATTGTTAGTACTAGTAATGTACTTGATCTGTTCTAGTGTGAGAATTGATAAGACTATGGGTGAAATTAGTTGCTAAAAAGATGAAATATTAGTGAGTTTGTTAGCTGTATAATAATTCTTTACATAATTAGATACTTCCTATACTAGTTGGAATATACAAAATGATGTAAGAGGTGATGTTTATATAGATACAATTACAAATAGATAGGTATTGCTCACATTTTTTTTATATGATGAGGTTCAAAACGAAACCATTTGGCCAAACAATTCTAAACTAATAAATCAACTTCTTATTTTGGTCATATATAATGCCTACCTTTAACACGAGCTTGTAGAAAGAATCCTCTTCTGTCTTTTAGATATTAAATCTTAGAGTTCGTATTGTGTCGGACGAGTCCGACACAATCAGCCCGTCGGACCACTTCACTTGAGTTTCAGGTAGTTTTTATTTTTTTTCAGGTAGTCTTCATTTTTTTTCAGGTAGTCTTCATTTTTTTCAGTTAGTCCATTATTTCTTTCAGTTGGCCCATTATTTCTTTCAGTTGGTCCATTTTTTGTTTCAGTTGGTCCATTATTTGTTTCTGTTGGTATACATATTACGAAACAAAGTCCAACTGAAACAAAACAAAGTCCAACTGAAACAAAAAAAAGTCCAACTGAAACAAAACAAAGTCCAACTGAAACAAAACAAAGTCCAACTGAAAATGAAAAATAGGAAAAGAATGAAATTAAGAATTTCATGAAGAAAACTTCTAACCTCAGTCAAGGTCTACATCATGGCAGACAATAAGTCCTGAAACCTATCCCTATCAGCGGAGGTTTCAAGACACTGGATGAAGTTAATTACAGCATTCAAAGCGGCGATTCGAACATCAGAAGAAGGAGAATTGGTGAGGCAATTGAAGAACACTTGATGAAGTTCCTTAATATAAGGCACCAAAGTATCGCAGATGAACTGCGACAACTGAGCAAATATGAAAAAAGCAGACTCTTGCAACTTGGAGGAATGAGATGAAACACACTACTAGAACATAAAAGGAAGAAGTTCATGCCATCCATTGTCAGGAAGAATACCAGAAGCAAGTTCAGATATGGTGCCGCACGTAGCTTCTTTGAGACGGTTTTGTCGTCCTCACGGTGGTGTGTGGAGGTCTTGGAAGCGCGGTTTTTTATTTGGGTCAGCCCCGTCTGACGGAAACTATTAGGTCAGACGGTCTGATCCAATAGTTTCACTAAATCTTATATGCAAATTATGTGTCCGAAATCATTATCAAAGTCAAATTAATTGCAAAATTACATCTAATAATAATTTGTAAGAAAAAATATTTACAAAGTTTTGTTATAGAAAGCATGTTCACAGTGCAATAATGTAATAACAAAGAAAGTGAATGAACATATGAAATAGTGTTCAAAAAGTGTTAAAAAACTAATTTAAGAGTGTAATATTTATGGTGAATATTGATGAGCGTTGTGATCTTTTATTTGCATTGCTCTAGTTTTAAGAGTAATATTTTCTCGCTTTTATAGTTGTTTGAAAATTGATTTAGTCAACAATTTATATTTTCATTATGAGTTGCCTCTTTTTACATATTTTTATGTATTTCTTTTTGATAATGAAGAACTTTTCTTTTTACCCGGCCCATATTTGTAAATGAGTAAATAATTAAGAAAATCTTTTGTTTATTATTTTTTGTAAGTATAAGTATTTTCAAAAAGGGATATTATAGCTTCTCCCTTAACTTATATAATAGAGATCAACATACTCAAGAGCGACATATACCGACAACAACTAATAGATGAATAGATCACTAATCATTTTATTCATATATTGTGCCAAACAAATGAACAACGCTCACCTTCAAGGTTAGCTTGTAGAAAGAATCCCCTACATCATTTCTTTTAGATATTATTTGTATATATTCTGAAAGTGGCATGTTTTTTTGGTTACAAAATTTTGAAATAGAAGAAAAAAATGAGAATTCTTTTTGCTGATTGGAATTTTAAAAGGAAAAAAAAGTTTCAGGCCCACTGAAAAGAAATGATTCTTTTATGTATATAGAATATTAGATTTATTAAATGTATTTAAGAGCATATGCTTTGAAATATATACTTTCCATATATATGATGATAATTATTTACGATAACAAAGACATCTATTCTTATATAATCCTTTGTTATTATTGTATTACGTACCTAGATACATATGCAGTATGCTCACAAGTACGCAAATAAAGAATGAGGAGCTAGCTCATGTGGTAGAGCCGTAGAGCACTCCCCTCTGATCCTTGAAGTCAGGAGTTCGATCCTTACCCCCAGCATTATGTTAGGGTATTTCCTTAGCATGCTTTACCAGCCAATGTGCTGGTAGTTCCTACAAGGCTAATAGCTTTGGTAGAGGTTAGCCCTTGGGCTGACTTAATTTCCCATTCAAAAAAAAAAAAAAAAAGTACGCAAATAATTTATTGCGAATTTGATTAATGCATTCCTTGGAGGATTATTTGCGTCCTCTTTTGTACTTAGATAGCACTCCCACAAAGAAGAGTAACAGAAGTCTAAGAAGCTTATGCAACAGTTTACCCTAGTCACTAGCATTTTAGTATTCGTGCATAGTATAAATACTAGTATAAATTTATACTCTCTCCGTTTCATTTTAATTGTTATACTTTGATATTTTACACTATTTATAAATTTCATTTTGACCATTATTTGTAATTTATACGCGGATGAAAATATAGTCATGTGGGATCTTGTTAGATTCACCATAACATGTATTTTATTTATATGTATTTTTTATAATTTTACAAATACAAAATTAAAGATATATGTCCTCAAAATTTTGCATTGGCATACGTAAAAAGTGTAAGTGTGTAGATTAAAATGGAACACAAGGAGTATGTTTGAAGAATAGATTTGATGCAATGACACACCACACGCCCCTTAATTTCCAAGCTTTCATCCCAAATTTAAATTTTTCTTTATATTTTCTTCTCCTACTCTAAAACAGAGGCGAATTCACATTGTCAAACAACGTCGTCTTCTTAAAAATCCAAACTTTTCTTGTTAAATTTAAGATCTTCAAAGTTCTCGAAACAACACTTAAACCCAATAAAATTTCATCAAAATTATTTTGCATGTACTAAATACTCTTTAGATTTGTCATTATTTTGAGAGAGGGGATATTCGAACATGTTACCTATCGTTCATAACACTTCAATCTTAACCATTAAGTTAAGATATCTTTAGTATATGAAACATTTAAGTGAAATTGGATCAGATCGTCTGACCCAATACTTTCCGTCAGACGGGCTGAGCAAGATAATGCTTTCCTTCATGTGATATGATTTTCCATCTTTCCACAAAATTTGCTGTGTTGTTTATTTTCTCTCCTCAACATTATTTGCATTTGTCAGAAGAAGCTTATTCTCCCCCTCACTAGCAGTCTTTTTACCACTTCCATTAATGGCGGCGAATTTGGCCGACGATGTTTGGCCTCCTGGTTTCCGATTTCATCCAACTGACGAAGAATTGATTCTTTACTATTTGAAAAGGAAGTAGAAAGTAGAAAGTCTCCTCTATACAAATCACACTTAATTCCACTTTCTCCATTGAAAACAAAACTCTCCAAAAAATGTTGATAGATATAGTACCTCCCACCATCAAATACTGGCTAGTTGATCATCCAACAATAAGCAACTTCGAATGGAACCATGAAATTACTAATTTCTCTTAGAAGAAAATAATGCTTTCATTCCTGTGATATGATTTTTCTTTTATTTGGTTTTCTTTCAGTTGGTGTGTAAATTCTTTCAGCTTGTGTTTTTTTTTCTTTCATTTGGTTTTCTGTGTTCTTTCAGTTGGTGTGTAAATTCTTTCAGCTTGTGTTGTTTCTTTCATTTGGTCTATTTGTTCTTTCAGTGTGTCTTGTTTGTTGTAAATTCTTTCAACTTGTGTTGTTTTTCTTTCATTTGGTCTTCTGAACAAAAATTGAAACCAACTGAAAAAAATTTGAAACCAACTAAAAGTTGTCCGACCAAATATTATGGTCGGACGCGTCTGACCCAATACGATCTCAACATTTAACTAAGCATTCCAAATACCCTTTTAATTAGAAGGTTAGCTTGCATTAATAGGCAACTATATTTGCCTCATAGTTAAAAATCATGACCAATAATGTTTTGACGTAGTGGTTAAGATTTAGGTACTGTAAACGATAAGTCACAAGTTCAATCCCCTTTCCTTTCCTTGTACTGTATTCGTGGCTCATATGGATAAAAAGAACTAGTTAAAAATCATGAAGGACATAAGGGACAAAGACACATTCTGGATAAAATAAGCCCAAAAAATAAATAATGCAGGAAGTTGTGTGAATAAGAAGCCGTTATCTTAAGATTTGATCTGACTTATCCCAATTCAATGACTACCAAAAAAGCCACCACCTATTTTTAACATTTCATTTTCATGCAATTCCTGGTCAATTGCTCGGTCCCACACACGCACGGGCCCATTTTACTCTGATATGTGAGCCCACTAAGCTCTTATTGATGGATCAACCTGGGCCACATTTATATTGAGATCAGTGTAAAACTGTCCACTTGTGACTTTGACATCTAATATAGTCCACAGAACTATATGCTATACCTTTTTTTTTATTAGTTAACTAATCTTTGTCATTGCATTTTTTATAATGAAAAAGGTAAAAGGTTGCAAGGAAAGTTTTAGTCCACAGAGCTCAATGTCAAAGACTTTTTAAGATGCATATTTTTGGTTTTTGATAGGTTTAGTTATGGGTTCTTGTTTATGCTCCTATCTTAGGAATTTTAGGAATCTTTGACATCTTTAAGACCTTTTTTCTTTTAAAAATCGAACCAAATGTAGTGTATATTGTATCTCTTCAAAATTGAAGCCAATCTATACTTACTTTACTAATATGTTTTGAACGAGTGATATGATAATTTAATTGAGTTTAAAAATATATACAGAAGTAACTTTTGAAGATGATATGTCATTGAAAAATTTGTTAGAAATTGCTTTTTATAACCATTTTTTTGTGAAAAACCACCTCTTTATAATTTTTTGAGCACGAAGCCCACCTTTTCTTAACTTTTTTTATTGCGAAGAGCCATTAGTTCAGATTTCGGATCTTAACTAACATTTTTCGGCATTGACCATCACTGAAACCCCCCCTCCTTCCCTCCAGGGTTGTTGGAACTCTCTATATTGTCTTTAAATTCCTTCCACCTATTTTACATCATTTCATTTCAATCTCAAAATAAGCTTTAAGATGGTCTCCCATGACCCTAGAATGCATCCTATGACTTATGAGGTATGTTATATAGGTCTTAAGAACATCCGAATTAAAGCGTGAATATTGCTTTCAAATTCGGCAACTTTGGAGCTATATCTCAACTTATCTAGGCCCAAACACAACTTTTTTTTTTATCAGGGATCATATTGAATGACTCAAGATGCATTGTTGGAGTTTATAAAGGTTTTTAAAGAAACTCAAGAGTTGCTTCAAAAGAATGTGAAAAGTCCCACATTGAAAGAATAATAGGGAGTGTAAAGATTTATAACCATTACACTTCCTCTACCCATTGAGTTGTGTAGCAAAGAGACTTTTGGCATGTGGTGAGTGGAGTTACCACGCGCGCGGTCCGGGGGCATGGGCCTTGGGGAATAAACTTAACTAAAGTTTTGGGTCAATATTCTGTAAGTTTTATGACCGTTTTAAGCCAGTATTGAAGTTACCGTTTTTCCCTTATTTTCTCCCTTAATGTGCCGTTAATCCTAATTTCGTGTCATAATTGTTGCCATTTTCTCTTCCCACTAAGTGACTGTTTGTACCCACGTTTTCAGCCTCGTTCTGCTTTTCTTCTCTCTATAAATACCGAGGTTTATTGATTGATTAAAGACAGAAAAAAAATTCCGCAAAAAAATTTCTTCTTCTCTGCTTTCTTTCTCTTCCAAAATTCTGGGCAATATTCAAGATCGTTCTCAATCTGTTTTTCCATCAACACTGAAAACACAGAAACGGTGTACCTCTGGAAGTTGATTACTATGAGTCCGTGTGTTATTGCGGGGCGAATTCAACTTTAGGCAGTGATTTCTTCACGCCACGGTTTTAAATTAATTTCCAGCCAAATCAGATGAGTTTAATTTATTTATTCCAGTCTTCGTACCTACATTGGGATGACAATCTGGTGGTTGAGACTATATACACCACCTTAGAATGTCTTCCACCACTTGTTTTGTATCTTTCCATCCTGACTCGAAACCGGTGCAAATGCTAACATGAACCCACCAACTAGCCATGTTTAATTGCATAATATTTGACTTGTGGTCAGTGTTATACATGACCTAATTTTTCTTATACAACTAATGTATATCCTTTTAAAAAAAAAAAAATATATTGTAAGATTTCATGTTTTCTAATAAATAATACAAAAAATTGATCATGATTACTTATTATATATAATTATATAAGATAAATAATACTCTCTCCGTCCCAGAATACTCTTGATACTTATCAAGGCATGTAGG
This sequence comes from Beta vulgaris subsp. vulgaris, assembly GCF_026745355.1. Classification (NCBI taxonomy): domain Eukaryota; kingdom Viridiplantae; phylum Streptophyta; class Magnoliopsida; order Caryophyllales; family Amaranthaceae; genus Beta; species Beta vulgaris. The sequence continues at coordinate 6,653,400 of NC_079209.1, forward strand.
GCTTGTTATCTTCGGCATAAAACAACTGAACTAAAATGAATAGTGATATGTGAGAGTAAAAGTATTGTCCAAAGCTGAATAGAATTGAACTGAAAAAAAGTTGGGGACAGACATGTAGTTTTAGATAATAAGTAGTTGTTTGGTTATCAATTGTTATTTTATTGAAAAGTAGATGTGATATGAGTTAATAGTTACTCCCTCCGTCCCATAATATAGTGCTTGTTTCTTTTTTCACGGTCTCCAAAACGTAACTTTGACCTTTAATATCTTCAATTCCTTTAATAAAAAATATAAAAAGTTGATATTATGAAACTACACATTGAGACGAATCTAACAAGATCCTACATGAATATGTTTTTTTATATATACAAATGAGAATATTCGGTCAAAGATTTTAAAATTTGACCACGAAAAATGAAATAGGTACTATATTATGGGACGGATGGAGTAGTAGTTAGTAAAAGTAGTATCATTTTAATTAAGTAGAGAGAATGTGGGTCATGGTTAGAGTTGGTTGGTAATAAGATCATTTGGAGGAGAGAGGGTATGGGCCAATAGTTAAAAGATAGAATGATTAAAATAATAGTTGGTCATATCTCAAAATAAAAGTGTAAAAAGTATTTTAAAAAAAGAAAAGTGTAAAAAGTATTATGAGATGGAGATAGTATCAACTCTTTTTTATTTTTATTTAAACATTACTATCTGCTATGGTTACATATAAAAAATTATGGGGAGATTATATATGGTTCATATCAACTATTTTCCATATACGTCGCCATATACTCCTCAATAGTTCAGTTGGGAGGAATTAACCTTGTGATCTTAAGGTCACGAGGTGAATCCCCAATCAACTATATATATGAAGCAAGCTTGGTCCACTTGCGCTATTGTTGTTGAACAATTTTTAGATATCAGACATACACCGCTCTAGCACCCACCGCTCTAGCTAATTGTCCATTCATTCAAGTGTGATTTCTATATTATGGGTCTGTTCTCTTCGACATATAACAACTGAATTGAATTGAATTAAACTGACCTGAACTGAACTGATTGCAATTGAACTAAATCGAATTGAATTGAACTGAATTAAATTATAACAAATAGAAATGATAGTTGAAGCTAAACTGAACTGATTGCAACTAAACTGAACTAATTGCAACTGAACTGAACTGAATTGAACTGAAAATAAATTAGAGAGAACAAGCCTATGTATAGCCGTATCTAAGAGCATATCAATCAAAGATGGGGGATGTCACATTTTTTATAATGAGATGAAACATCTCATAATTTCAAGCAACGAATAGTTTGGGTAGTATCACAAACGCCTACTACCACATTATTTCTATCTCAGCTATTTGGTGCTGACTACTAACACATCAAAATTTCAACCAATCAATCATTAGGGTTACGACACACATCGGTGCCCAACATATATAGTTGTAAATTGTAAACAACGATGCATATATCAAGCATTAGTGTTCTAAGATCTGAAAAATTATTAGGTTGACCTATAGCCTATATACTACAAAATTCACAGCATGAGAGCCTGAATAGCATGAATTGCTCTGAAAGTATCACCAGCCGTCCTTCATGATCATCGCTTTCTCAAGAATGTACATCCCTTCCTTGTACTTTTCGCTTTCTTCGTATGCCTTCTCCTTCATTCACACCAATAAAGAAACATGAGAACTGAACAACCAATGATCAAAGTGGCGTGAGCCATAAACTATTTGTTGGGGATTGCAAAAACAATGTACTTTTTGCTATGATTCGGAAAATCACAAGCCACATACATATGACACAACTCCTATAAGGTGGGGAGAAATAAGAGGATCCTCGCCCATAAGGAAACCTCAGTCATTTACTCTGGAAACTGATATCTGGGAGTTTTACCGACAAGATAACCACCAATATAACCCAACTTGGGAGTGATGAGAATCAGGAGATGGAAGCTCTAGTATTGAGCCCCCCAATTGATTCTTTGATTGATCAGAAGGAACATGTCCACCAAGATATGATAAATCCTTTGATGATTAATCACTATATTCCATAATAAACTTAAAAAGAATTTGGTCATTGATTAACTAAGCTAATGTTCTCGTTCATTCTTATATCCCACCATATGGAGTAGTGGCTAAAGATGCCAATACTGACAAGGGAGACCACGACCCCTGTTTCCACAGTTCGACCACCAGGATGATCATTTGAAACCTGAATAGGCGGTCATGACACATCCTGCCCTTCTCTCTGACTATGCGTATCTTGAGTAAAAGATAAAAGAAGTGCAAAAATCTAGCATCACAACAAAAGCATGCAATTAGTCATCTCAAGAAAATTTTTAAAACCAATCCTCAGGAGTTTGAAACTTAGCAAACACATCAAAGATTAGATTTGGCATGAATAGATTACAGATATAGAATAAAGTCAAAAGCATTACCTTTCATGTAAAACCTTTGCTATCACAAGACCTTTAATCTTTATTTCTATTTTTCTTTCTTGGACTTGTACGGGGACGGATTAGGGGTGAAGAAAATAAAACATTTAACCATTTAGGCCATTCATAATCTACATTGGTTTCAATAATACAATAATTTACATAAAACCAACACAAAAGAAGTTGGTATGGGCAAAGTACGAAGAAGTAAGTAAAATTAACTACATTGATCTTTATTCATATAAGAACTTGTAATATGAGAATGCAAGACGAGTAAATTTTTGTTCTAACAAAAGGATACATTTAACTATGCCAGCATCAAATATTACACTATTTGGGTAAATGATCATGCAGGGAAAAAATCATTCCAACATTGGAAGAATTTGATTTATTAAGTGGCAAAGGTAAACAGATCGTTTCCATTTCCTTCTTTCATGTCATATACACACAAGGGAAAACAAATTCCTCTTTTTCCCTATAAATTTCCCTATCTAGAGTCCAGATACTCTTAAGTCTTAACACTTGGATATAAATCATGGAGGGAAAGGTAGAGGAAGGAGAAGGGTAGGGAAGAGTGAGCTTGCATTTTTCCTTCCAAATCTTCCGAATATTGGAAGGATTTGGTTCACTAAGATGGTAGGAAAGATGCTTCTTCCAATTCCCTTCTTATGTATATTCAAAACAAGAGAAAATATTACATCCAAACCAGAGAAAACAAATCCTTCCCTTCTTTTTCCTCCCTTCCCCTCTAAATTACCCTGTCCAAACACACTTTTGCCTTAGAACACAGCTGTAGACACAGGATATATACCTGCTAGAAATGTGAAAAAAAAAAACAAAATGCATGCCGTGATTGGCCAAAAAGATTAAAACCATGTTTGCTCAAATAGCTGATGCCCCCTGATGGCATGAATGAACTGCAAGAATTATTTTGGTACTCACATATTTCCAACCAAGTATTTGCTGGCAAGAGCTACAATATATGTCATTGACAGCATGCAGTCCGCTGGTAAGACGTCGCTCCTCAGTAGGCCCTACGCAGACGTTCACCCTGGAGGAATGTTTCAGCGAACATGTTTAATAAGTTTGATATAATACAAAAATGTTTTGATTTACACAATAGCCAAAATACCCATATTCAAATTTCAACATAAGAAGATGGCAAAATTGGCCTTCTCGGATGACACTTATTCCTAAAATGTAGACACATACTGCTGACTCAAAGGAAGTAGACAGCTCATTTTCTAGGACATACCAAGATAGCTGACAGAATCATTCAGCTCTTGAGAATCAAATCTAATACTTCGATTTCAGTCATATTACTGTGAAAGCCTTCTCACGTTGATTCTGATGTGCTATTCAGCACAATTAGATTACTAGAACTTATTAAAATTCAGGAGCATCGAAGTATAATGTGACAACAATTTAGGGACAGAAGCGCGGCATATCCTTATTTTACCCTTCGAGTGTTCTCAATTATTGTAGGAGCATAGCACCTGATGAGCCTATTTATTTGGACATGAGAACTGATCCAAATTGAAACATGGTTACATTATAAGCCACAATTGGCTATTATATTGAAAATTTTATGCTTTTAGCCCAATATGAAGTGGCAGGGTCCAAAAGGATCAAACCTATGTCAGTCTCGAGAAATTGAAATGATTTGCCAAGGGAATTTGAAAGTCTAGACAATAAGAGTGTACCTAATATTCCTCCCATTTTTTAAGCCATGAAATTGTTTCCACCTAGGCCCTCTTCTTGTAGACTGAACTGAACTGGGATTGTGAGAGGAATTTGTCTGAACTGAACTGAATTCCCTTTAATTCAATCCAAAAGAACAGGGCCCTAGTCAGTTAAACAGTCGATGCAACTTGATTTGCTTTAGAAACCATCACATAGCCGGGAAGATAAATTTCATGTATAAAGGATCAAGATGCTAGTAAACAATGGACAATAAACATAAGATTGAATAACTCAACAAATAGGCATGAAAACCCATCTATGTTCCCTGACATATGGCTTTTGAAAAGCTAAGCATCCAACCTATACTAGTATTTTTGGAAAGTCTTATTTGAAGTATTCAAGTATCATATACTTCACTTGCCAACAAATGACATGGTTATATTGGATTAGAACAAAAAAATCAGAGTAATATAGCACGAATCGATCTTTGACTCCCCTTCACCTCGATTCCACATTAAAGTTCATAAGATTAGCTAATTAATTAGAGTAATAATACACATTCAATACAAGAACACCAACATTATTTTTAGGGCTAAAATGAGATAATTAGAGTAGTAATACCCTAAAAATATTCAAAAACACTACTAACTAATTTTCACATAGGATCAAAATCAACATTTCAACTCTAAACAATCTAACATTAAAATTCAAATCAATATCATCATAGAAAACCTCTATCAAACTATCACAAAGAATTGTAATAACAATTTTCTAATTCTATCACCAATATTTAGGTAGGTGCATAAAAAAATTATGCCTCAAAATATACATAAACAATAATTAACATATGCTCTCTAATTTACTTTTGCCATTAATCTAAGTATGAGTGAAAAGAGAGAGAAAGAAAGAAGAATACATACACACTTCTAAAGAGATAAGCTTTACCAAAACGCCCATAAAAGTCTTTAGAAACGATGTCGTCTGGAGATGCAGAATCTACTTTGCAACACTTGCATCTGTATATCTTTGGACCTGGAAGTGATTCTATAAATAACCTTCCCATTTTTACACCAAAGTAAAAAAAAATTAAAAAATTACGACCCCTTTAAAATTGAAAAAGATAAAAGTAAATTTCTTTTTTCAATTTGATCACAGCTTAAGAAAAGTGAATAACCCAGAAAAATTGGAACTTGGAAGATGAAGCATAAGAAGAGATTAATAATGAGAAAAAATAGGGTAAACGGGAAAATAGGTGGCTTTGAAATTAGGGGAGTTATGTTTGGACTGAGTTTTATCAGCCCAGTATGAATCAGTCTCTGACTCTGAGCCATAATTAGTGGACATTATGGTTAAGGTTGTCATTTTCGTTTACTAGATTTTTATATATTCTCGGATAAACTTCATTTTATGTTAAGAAGGTATCTATTTTTGTACTTCGTTGGTTTTTTTTTTAGGGGAAAAGATCAAAAAAATTATATTAAATCTGCCAAATCATTTAGCTCATGTTGTTTTGGACTTATTTTCGATTTAATTCAGTATAATGCAGTTCAATTTAGTTAAAAAAAAGGAGCCTTATAATTCCTTCGTTCTTTTTCTATTGCAACCATTACACTTTGGGTAGTTGACATTATTACCCTTACTTTATCTTACAAAATCATCATTAGTTACTCACTAACCATCATAAGTGCAATACTCAAAGGGACAAAGTGTCCATAAGTACATAAGATGTTACAGTACTAGGACACTCACTAACCATCATTTATAGTCTAAGGAATACTTTTATTTTATCAAGTGTTCATTTGTCTCTCCTATTCTAGTAAAGTAAAGGGTAACTTCATGCTTAATTATCTAATTTTTATTTCCTTCAAAATCGTGCTCAAACCTATTTTTCAATAAAATAAGAACGGAGGAAGTTTTTTTTTTTAAAAAAAAAAAAATCTACTAATGTTGAAAGTGGGAAGAAAATGCTATTAGAGCATGCCCCTAATGCTTTTTTTGGGCATAAAATTGAGTCATGAACCTTGCTAAAAAAAATATGACGTTGCATTCTGATTTTTTTATGTTTGTATTTGGATCATGCTATGACCCAAATCATGGTTGGTCATCCTATGACCCAAGCCAAACATTTATAGACATGTGACAGTGCGTCATGAAGATTACTTTTTGTTATTCAAAATTTGTAATCTGAATAACTTTAAAAATACAAATTCAAAAAAAAAAAATTCATCAATGGTCCTATCTTTTTGAGATTTATAAATAGACTTAATTTTGCTATATTTTGACACCCTTATGAAATTAATTATTTTCTCTCTGCAATATACACACATGGATAATTATTTTTGAAAACTTTTATTCTTGAATTTTTTTTAATCGAAATTAATTACTACTAAATGAATTTATTTAGGATCGTAAATATGCAAAATAATTTATTTATAATCTTGTATGATATTATATTATCAAAAGGTATAAATAATGTATTGATATAAAAGACAGAAGATGGGATAGGGTATAGTAAAAAGCAGGTTAAAGAAAGATGATGCTCCTTTAGTTGTGTGTCATTAATGGGATACATTTGTCAAAAGTGAATCATAAGGCATGATCAACTTTTATAAGATGAGAGAGAAAATTAATGAGAGAAAATGATGATATGTTTTTTTTTGAAACATGAGTGGCCATGCTCTTACATACAATATCACGTCACCATAGTCCCCTATTCACAATGGTCAATAATGTTACACGCAATGTGGCGCTCCCCCATCAAAGATTCATGCACAAGTGACTAACGACAATAAGCCATGACGTATTTGAATCCATGATACGATCCATTATAAAAGTGCGTTTTCTTTACCTTAATAACCCTGAACTTATCTGAACTGAATTTATTGGACTTGAACTGAACTTATTAGACCAGAACTTAACTTATTAGACCTGATTGAACCTGATTGAACCTTACTGGACCTGATTGGAACTTATTAGACCTTATTGGACCTGATTGAAACTTATTAGACCTTATTGAACCTGATTGAAACTTATTAGACATTATTGGACCTAATTGGAACTCATTTGACCTTATTAGACAAAACAATTGATGAGTTATAACATAAATATTACCCCTAACGTAAATACTACCGCCTCAAAATTTTTTACTCCCTCCGTTTCATTTTAATCTACACACTTACACTTTTACGCATGTCAATGCAAAACTTTGAGGCCATATATCTTTATTTTTGTATTTGTAAAAATTATAAAAAGTACATATTAATAAAATACATGTTATGATGAATCTAACAAGATCCCACATGACTATATTTTTATCCGCGTATAAATCAGAAATGATGCTCAAAGCGAAACTTGTGAATAGTGTAAAATATCGAAGTGTAACAATAAAAATAAAACGGAGTGAATATGAAAAAATAATTATTAAAATTTGCCTTTTAAAAAATAATTATTACTGTATTAATTATCTCTTATGATAAACAATTTAACAAAAATAAATACTATTTATATACATGCCTATACAAAACTTTCACCACTAATATATCTAATAGTCTTATTAATAGTAATATGAATAATAAAGTAATAAACAATAATACAAGTATAATATTATACATTGTGGTACATTAATTAAAATTTTTAATAATAACATTATAATCTAATAGTAATATGAATAATAAAATAATAGACAATAATGCAAACATTTAATAAAATAATAGACATTAATACAATTATAATACAATATAATCATTGTGGTACTTTAATTAGAATTCTAATAATAACATAAGCAGCTAAATAGTAATATGAATAATAAAATAATGGACAATAATACAAATATTTATATATTGATCATTAACTATTTGGACCTCATTGGAACTTATTGGATCTGATTAGATCTAATTGGAACTTATTGCTCCTGATTGGAACTTATTGAAACTTATTGGACCTCATTAGACTTGATAAACAATTTTCCAAGAGCACTCATCATGGATATCGATGTCAAGAGCACTGATGTTACACACTCTTTCACTGGATTGGTATCGAAGTCAGCTGTAATCACCCCCTTTATTTTATAACCACCATCAAGAGTTTGTATGTATACTAGATTTTAAGTCTCAAGTTCGTAGTATGGATGGAGTAGCTCGAGATGGGGTTGAGACACCTCAAGTATCTTTCCTTTCTTAAGGTAGGCATCGGTGATAAAAAGGGCGTGAGCTTTTTTAGCCGTCGATCACCATATTTTTCTGCTTTGCTAGATGGTAATGTCGTAAGAGCTAAAAAAGCTCGCTTTAGTTATTTAATTTCAACTTGTATTTTGTCGACGACTCTTTTGCAAATTTTCATGGATGCCAAAAAAATAGAAATTAGAAGAAAACAATTATAATGATACGACAATTAAAGAGCCAAAAGACCAAAAATAGAACATCCAAAAAAGAGCAAACTGACTAATGCGGTATTGAACCCGCAACCTCACACTTATTATATTTCTGCTCCATCTGAGCGATTTGTGTTTGTTTCTCAAATACAACTATTTTGCTATCCCGGAACATGGGGGTAGGCCACCTCCAAATACGCCCTTGTATGCTAATACTTATGAAATACAAATAAGTAACAATTGTATCTTAGTTGTTAACAAGAAATAATCTAACAAGAGTTTCTAGGTTGTTTTGTCTTCAGAAAACATAGAATTCCATTCTCAAAACAAGTACAATGAGGATAATTTTCCACACATACTAAACATGTGATATAACCTCATACATATGATGTATGATGTATGATGTTGTTATACAGTGGTGTTTAAGGCTAATATGGAATAAAAGGATTATATAAAACGAACACATTGAACTATAAATGTTCTAACAGTTCATTGGTCAAATATATATATACTTCTTTCGTTTTTTATTACTTGCATTGTTTCTTTTTGCACAAGAACCAAGATGACAGAAAAATACAGATTAATCATTAAAGAAAGGAACTACACGAGTAATAAAAAATTACCAAAACTAGAAAGCAATCCAAGTAATAAAAGAGGAGGAAGTATAAATTATGTGGATTGCTTGCTAATTATTCATGTATTAGTCCAAATCATGAACCTCCAATCAAAACTATTAGACCTTAGAGGTGGGTTTTGATTAATTTTCCAAGTTTATACATGTAGAAAGTAAATTCTTCTATGTTGAAATATCCGTAAGTTTTGCTATATATGATCCAAAAATATATTAAAAAGATAGTTCAGGATCTGGACATGAGATTTGGGGAAAAAAAAAATGAAACTCACAAGAGCCCATTTGGTTGAGTCTGCCTACAAAAGTTATGTTATATGCCTATTTGGAGGCCCAAATTAATCAGTACTAGATACTTATAGGTTTGAGTACAAAATTTACCAGTAGAGTCAAGATGGCCGAGTTGGTCTAAGGCGCCAGTTTCAGGTACTGGTCCGAAAGGGCATGGGTTCGAATCCCATTCTTGACATCTTACTTTTACTTCCTTCCAACTTCGCCTGTGACTCGTTTTTGAAGAGATAATGTCATTGTGCTTAATTTTTTTAAATGCTGAACAAAACAGGCTTCAAATTAAATTTTGAAACAGAAAATTATTGTCAAGAACTTGCGATTAGATTTTTTTAAGTTTTTTTGACATTGTTTGAAACCAGGAAAAGTACAATAACATGTCCTAAATTACAATCTGTACTTTTCTAATTGCTAATGCTACTTTATGAGCATCTACAAGACTACAACCTTCTTCCTATCAACTTTCCTAATTTTTACACTATTACATAAAGAGGCCCAAAACTCTATATCCTTTACAAGTCCATTTACACTGGTATTTACTGTGTTTGGATTTTTTAAGCAACTTATCACTATAGTAGAGTCCGTAAAATCTCTATGTGTAATTGTTGTTTACATCCTTATTTCCTTATTTCAGATCTTGAAAAATTGCCATCAACTCCGTTTGTATCGGGGATTCTGAGTTAACTTTCTTCCCACCATACTCGTATGTTCCATTGTGATGTATTGCCCATCTTATAGCTGCTTCCACTCTCTTTCCCTTAGATAGTCCTTTTTTAGGTTTCCATGTTCCATCCACCTGTAACTGCAATGTTTGTAACAGATGTGAAGTAGATCTATCTCCCTATTCTATTTGTTTCTCTTAGTTCACTCTTTTTGCTACTTGTTTTCCAACCATATTATTATTTCTTTCCTCTCTATGTTCCTTTAGGTACCACCTACTTTCATTTTTCCTCATCAGTTGGACTATTCTCATCGAATCACACTTGACATTCTTCATGAAAATTCCGTTCCTATAACACCAGATTGCCCATAGTATAATTGTGAACATAATCTCGATTAGATATTTAGATGTTAGATATCAAACAAAATAGGCCAAATTGGCCTCAATGCCATAAAGTATGGCTCGGGTGCACCCAATATTGTGTGAAGGTTTTTTGAACATACTAAACAACCTACTAATTATATGGAAAGAGTATTCTTTCAAATACCAAGTAAAATACTATATATATTTTTTCGAACAATAGTTTAGTAGTTCTTTTTTTTTGTAGTGGATATAGAGTGTGTTCTCTTCACCTAAACTTTTACGTTTGATAATACAAATTTTTCACCAGTTATCCCTTAATTTTACGAAAATGCATCGCGTGTCCTCACAATTTTAGAGATACATAAAATGACACCGAGGTTTTAAAAAGTTATCAAAATACCATTAGTCCATTAAATCTTCGTGACTAATTAATGACCATCAACTCCGTCAGTCATCAAGGCCAAATCTAATTAACCTCTGTAACCCCAAATTAATGCTAATTAAATCATAGCTAACTCTAAATAAACCTTGATTAACCGTATTTAATTATATCCCCAACCACCTCCACTCGTGGATCTATCCTTTCCCTCGTCCAGCCACCCACTCACTAGGGCTGTTCAATGTCGGATATCCGTTCCGATCCAAAAATTCAGATACCTAAAAATTTCAGATTGGAGGAATTGCAGTTTGAATCGGATCCAAAATTTTCGGATCAGATCACCGGGTTTTCGAATCGGGTCGTTGGCATTTTTGGAAAAAAACGGATCCGAAAACCCGAATTGATCTTTGGATATCTGATCCGAAATATCCAAAATCTTAAAATCGGATCGATATCCGAAATTTCAGATCGGACCGACGAATTTTTGGATCAAACAATTCGGATCAGATATTTTTGAACACTCCTACCACTCACCATCCCATCCCTCACTCATCACCCTGCCTAGCCACCCCCACGCAACCACCCAACATAGCCTTGAAAAGCACCCCCTGCTATTCCCCAACCTCGAAAATCGCCCATTGTGCTTCCCTACCCCCGAAATTCCCCCCAAATAATCTTTTCATATCCTAGCTAGGTTTCTCTCCAACTTCAATCAATCAAAGCTCAATCTATATGATAGTTATTTGGGGTGATTTTCGGGGTTGGGGTGGTCGGTTGATGGTGTTCCGAAGAAGTTGGGTTGATTAAGTTGTAATCCTGAAAATTTAAACTAGATTAATAAAATGATAATTACGACTAAGGAATAAAGTTTTTGTTTTATAATAAGTAGTAACTAAATAAACATAGTATGAATTTTGTGATGTTAAAATAAACTAAAATTAATGAAGTATAAATTTTCTATAAGTAGATCAATAAGTTGTACTAACTAATTTTATGAATTTATGAGAGTAGTTTTTCATTAACATGATGTAAAACTAACTTGTTACAACAACAACAACAAAAAAAAACGGACAAATTTTGAAACACCCCCAAGAAAACCCACGGCCAACACCCAACCACCCACCGCCCCTATTTCTCCCTCTCTCCTATTTGTCCAAAAAAACTAGTGACTAGCCTCTCCGTGTTTACAGCCACCACTCACCATCCATCCACCTCCATTTTTGTCTCCAAAATTTATCTATAAATGCACAGAGGAACTAAGCTTTGAAGTCACAATACAAAAACCACGAAAATCACAAAATCTTTTCGCACTCTTCTTTCGGCACCACCTCACCACCACCATAACCCATTGTGCGTGCCACCTATGATGCGTTGCCTCCCACAGTCCCACTGACCGTCGAACACCACGTCAACAACCTCGCAGCAGAGCCACCAACTTCCCTTTCCTTCACACTCTCCTCTGTTTTGCTGCTTTGCTTCGTTGCTGTCGTAGCCCGGCCTTGTTCGCTGCTCTGACGAACGCCGCCCACGCCGGCAGACGCGCGCCGCACCACCAGGACCTTCTGCCCAGTCTCGTTGCCGGAGATCCGAGCTCCCTTGTCAAGCGTTCCTCCCTGCTCTAAGTGAGCAAGGGTATAACGCTACCTTTTTTTCTTATGCCAAGTTCTATTTTGTGATTTAAGCCCAAAAGTTAAACATTATTAGTTAGATTGAACTTGAGCCTAAAACTGATTTAAGTTCTCTACTAAAAAAAATTATAGAAAAATCTGTTAATTAGTTGATGGGCTTGAATCAGGTTTGGTTAATGTTAGATAAAGTCATTGGCTCTATTCACTTACTAGTGAAGGGCTGCGCTTTTTTTAAAAAGCGCAGCCCTATATAACAGAAGGGCTGCGCTTTTTAAAAAAAGCGCAACCCTTCACTTAGTAGGGCTGCACTTTTAGGAGAAGCGCAACCCTTCTCACACTCAAAAGGGCTGCGCTTTTCTACAAGCGCAGCCCTACTAAGTGAAGGGCTGCGCTTTTCTTCAAAGGCGCAGCCCTTCTGTTATGTAGGGCTGCGCTTTTGAAGAAAAGCGCAGCCCTTCTTAAAAAAATTTGAAATAAAAAATTCGCGGGCTTCAAATATTAAGCGGGTTTCAAATATATTATCCCTCATTCTCTCTCCTCTCTCACGTCCCTCCTCCCTTTTCCTCCTTCTCTCACGTCCCTCCTCCCTTTCCTCCTTCTCTCTCATCCTCTCTTCTCTCTCAAAAACTCCCAGAAGCGCGACAAAAAGTCTGAAATGATTTGCACTAATCATGCTGACGGAGTCCGATTGCCTATTGTGATACCTTCACTAAAAGGGCTGCGGTTTTTGCATCGACCGCAACCCTTCGTAAGTGAAGGGCTGCGGTTTTTGGGCAAACCGCAACCATTCACTTTTGAAAACGCAGCCCTTGCAGCTTAACCTTTTTGTTTTTTTCCACTAGTGTTTATTTATACGAGTGACCTCATTTGTTCATAAGAGTAACCTCATTTAATCGTACTATGATGCTATTTAATTATAAGAGTAACCCTAACTATTCACAAAAGGAGCACCATTTATTCATATGAGTAACTCCAATTATTCATACGAGCAACCACACTTAATCATACAAGTAACTCTAATTGTTCACAAAAGTAACCTCATTTTTCAAACAATTAACCTTACTTAAGTATATGACAACCTTATTAAATCATATGAGTAACCCCAATTATATATTCACAAAAGTAACCTCGTTTATTTATAGGAGTAACATCATTTTTCATAAGAATACACTGATTAAAATTCCATTTCATTATAAAAATAACCACATTTATATATAGGAATGACATCCTTTTATTGTTAAGAGTAACCACATACTCATACAAGTAACATCATTTGCTCATAAGAGTAACTCCATTTGTTCATAAACGTTTGTGCACAAAGATCAATTTCAACAAGCCATATCTCATAGCACACTCAATATCTTTGAAGAATTCAAGTTAGAGATGAAAATTTGGCTCGATATCTTTCCAACGCCTGGTTAAATGCTCGATTACGATAAGAAACGAGTGAGATGTGATATTTTGAAAATGAGTTGGTTGGCTGACTGGTGCGCACGCGACCACACCTATATCATTAACATCTTTAGTTGTGCACATGTAAAAAATGTAAAAAAAAGTTATAATTTGATAGTATGCATCCAGACGAATCTAACAAGATCCCACTTAATTATGTTTTTCTTTGTATAATGGCGATAAATTGGAGTCAAAATTAATCAATGAATAGTGTCATTTCACCCCAATATTTCATTTAAAATAAAATGGAGGAAGTATATATATTTGTGAACAAATCTTGGTCAAATTTAATACATGAACAGTGAACAAAATTAAATTGTTGCGAAAATGGAGCAAGAATTAATGGTTGGATTCTAGTTGAAAAACTAATGGTTAGAACTAATAAAGAGAGATGGCTACTATGTGAAATAATGAATCGCGAAGATCCAAAATAAAAGAGAAAAAGCTAAAGTAGAAAAGAGAAAGAAGAGAAGTTAAATAAGAAAATAGAAATAAAGGCTTCAAGGAAAAAAAAAAAAAATGAATGCTGCAATGAGAAACTCCGCATCCAAACTCCAAGCATATTGAGATGAAATTGAGTTTTTTTGCAAGGATATACTATATTAGGGTAATGGGACATTTTGTGGAGATAAATTTCACTAAATTTTTTTTGTAGTGATAATACCAAACTAAATTTAAATTTTGTTAAAAGGTACCAAAAACACTACTTTCGGTGAAAAAGTCAAATTTTCAGCCTTTGACTTGCTTAATTACATTTTGTATAGTGTGTGATATTCAATTGCTATAAAGCATTCATTTTCCTCTAACTTCCTTACTATCACTTTGTTGCTCACTCGCGAGTTCCTACCAAGTCAAAGGCCGAAAAATTGACTTCTTGTCGAAAACAGTGTTTTTGGTACATTTTAACAAAATTTGAATTTAGGTTGATATATCTGCACAAAAAAAAAATAGTGAATATCCCCACAAAATGCCCTATTACCTTGATATATCCCCGCAAAAACCTCGATGAAATTAAGTAATTAACCACTAGACCAACTTCTCTTTATTGAAACAATCGCACAAAAACTTCTTTTATCTTATTTTCCAAATATGAATTAAAAAAAAAAGTAAATATTTTTGGAGGTTCTCGGGCCATCCATGATCCTTAATGGGTTCGCCTCTATCCACTAAAATTTATTTCAATGTTTAATGTTTCAGAGTAAAATATAATAAGCCTTATAATTATATGTAACTATAAAGACATAGAAAAACTTTTCTAATCTCTAACTTTTTTATTAAGGTGATAACAATCTCTTACCCCAATTTCATTACAAGTGTTACTCTATCCCAATTCTTTAGAAGATTTTCTAAACAACATATCATGCTATAATGCCATTTTCTAATTTCACACTAGACGCAAAGTTACGAAAAGCTAATAAAATGAATTATGAAATTTAATTGTATATTTGATAATTGTAACTGATTCGAGAAATTGCCTAGGCTAGGGTTTTTATGAGCCAAGCCCGCTGCTGAACTATTCAAGCTTGGCCTGGTCAATATTCGGCTCGAGGGGGCTCAAGTCGAGCTCAAGTTCGGCTCAGTATGCTAATGAGCCAAGCATGAGCTACCATTGGTTGGCTTGAGAACTAGTTAACAGGTTCGAAAATTCTTTAAATAAAGATTTTTATGTAAAATATTAAGTGTCCCCCACCGGCTTATAATGTAAACAATAACTTTTTACTCCATAAAGTGTTACTATCCTAGTTATTCTTATGGTTTAATCTTATCCCACATTGATTGAGACTTAAGAGATAAAATATTAAGCTTATGTTCTTTATAAACGAAACGAAATGTAAACCTTTGTTTATATAGTGTAAAAGGCATACTCTTAAAGTCCCACATTGGTGGAAGAATAAGAATGAAACATAAAGTTGTTTCTCCTTATACAATACTACTCCAAATAATTAACTCAAGCGGTATTGAGCTCAAGTCGAGCCCTTGAGCAGCTTGGCTCGTATTCAAACTTCTCGAGCTCGAGCCAAGTCGAGATTTTCGAGCCCGACGAGCTTCGAGCTCGAACCGAGGTGAGCTTCTCCGGTCTCGGTTTAGTTCGTTAACATCCCTAGCTCAAGCCAAAATACTAGTGTAATAAGTTGATCAGCTGAGTGTTTCAACTTCCAAGCATATGCATGAGAGCTTGATGTATATATCTGAACGTCTATATTGCCACGTTATACCGTTTCAAGTACGTAACATTTTACTTTCTTGATGATCATAATACTCTTAGAAGGGTAGTGGGATTGCTTTTTCTTTTGGTCATCATTCTCGGTGGTGACTGGGATAGTCTCCAACAATTTTGGTAGACATGAGAATCCAGTAATAATCTATCAATGAAACTGCTGCGGGAGCAAACTTGACCTAGTAAAAAGAAAAATACTATCTAACAACATAATGGAGGGATCATTTCCACTCAGGTATTTTAAGAGAGAAATTTGCTTACAGTTTCTCCTCACTCTCAAAATGTATAGTCCGCTAACTCAGGTTGAATTGACCTATTAAAGATCTCGGTCCAGTAAACCTTTCATCTTAACAACCAAGAAAAAATATTATTCATAGTGCATCATTCAATATATATATATATATATATATATATATATATATATATATATATATATATATATATACATATATTGTTTGCAAGATTGACCTAGTTAATTTTAGGCGTTCAATAATACAAAAAACTTCACAGCACATATAAGTCTACTTACTCTAAACAACGTGATAAGTTTAAGAGTTTTATTCTCTTATTCTTCTTCTAATTATTGTCATATTTATTGCCAATTAAGTTTTGTTTTAATAGGTAATGCTACAATGTTTAGAGAAGAACTAGTTTTTTTTCCCGAACGATGGCTCGGGTCAGTTAAAATAAACAAATACTAGAATTTTTTGCATTGAATTTTCTTCGAAACATAAATTCGATTTTCTTCGGCATAAGAGTCAAAATTTGAACATTAGACATATAAAGTATAATTGTTTTTAGTTGCAAAATTTGATTGGTTTAATTTCTGTCACTTAAGGCTTTCACCATTATTTTTGTCTCTTTTTTTTTTTTTTACTTTTCAAAGTTAAATTCTATGAACATATAGAAATTTTATTGAATTTATTTATGATTTCTAATTTTATAATCTTTTAGTTGATTTTTGAATTAAGTACAGTACTAACTTCTAAATTTTAAATACTATAAAAAAAGTAAATAATTTTTTTCCTTGCTTAACTTCTAAATTCATATTTCACTACAAATACACCTCTATTTTTATCATGATTCACCATTAATTGTGAATGGTTCTTGAGAATAATGATTTGTATGTATTCTATAACGTGATTTTCTCAATTGTATGAGTGATTTGTAAATTTTCTTCTTTTAAGTGATTTGGGAGTGAGTGTTGTAAATTAATTTTCGGTAGTTTTTTTTTTTAGTGCCGATTTTGATTTTGACATTTCTTTTGCAATTTAGAAAGGAAATGGGGGCAAAATAGGCATTTCAAAAGAGGACACCATTGCTCCCCCCTTCCCTCATATAATAGAGATGTTATTATTTTTAATTTCATAATTTATTTTGCTACTTTTCGTATTTTTTGTACATTAAAAAATTGAAAAATTCACGTCACGACATCATAAGTAAAGATAATTTAATGATTTCAGTTTGAAAATAATACCTTAAAAGGAATTGTAGTAAGAGAATATGACATCAATATTATCTTGTAAGTTACGCAATAAGTGTGTCATAGATGTATATACTTGTTTAAGTTTTTTTCGTTAAGTATATTCATTACAAGACTTTATCATATTTTATTTGAAACATTAGACAACAAAGTCATAACGTATTGATGGTTAAGCTCTTAAGTTTCATTTCAGATGTCACATGTTTGATACCTTGCACTTACACATTTTTTATAGAAGTAAGGAGTACTCATAGACATAAAGCATCCGCATTAGGAATTTGAGGAGAGTGACACGTGGGCATATAGGCTTTCTATCTCACGCCTTTTAATATATTTGTATAGATATCTTACGAACAATCGATCAGCTAAAGAACTAGTGATGGGTTTTAAAATGTATACTGCAAGTGTCTGTTTAGTAGAACGGGCAATTACGGGTCGATCCACAGGGAGATGAGTTCTATAGATTTGTGCTCAATTATTTAACTACTTCAAGAGAGGAAATTGACTGAAGAATTAATAACTAAACTAGAATAAACTAGAACACAAAATGATGTAAGTTTATCAAATAATTAAAAACCTAAGGCAATCGATCAGTCCACCATGTTTATACCAATTTAATCATTACAATATAGTTCAACAATAGTTGGATTGAGGTTTGAATAATTAGAGTATTTCGTTAATCCTATGGTCGGACATTAACAATTATGCTTGTATGGTCGCTCAACATAATCAAACCTACCTAAGTACCTATTGTAAAAAGTCTCTAATGAATACGATCTTTCGATTCTAACTCCTATTATCTATTAATAACTCATAATTTTGCGCAATTACATGAATTAAACAAGCATAACAAATCAATAGGAATTATTCTAGATCAGTCCAAATATCGAAGAACTTTAAACCACAATAAAAAAAGGTATAAACATGACTTCCCGCTCTAAGCCCTAGAAAAGACTACTCACTCATGATAATAATAAACTCAATAAACATAATGCAAGTAGAAGAATTCATTAAATTAAACAAAGTAAAGAGGAATACCGAATAATTGAAGAACAATGAAAATGGAATCAACGATTTCTATAATCTTCAAAATTAAGATTTAATACAAAGCTAGAGAGAGAAAACTATGTGTTTAAACCTAAAAACGCAGAAATTAAGATGGTCTAATCGAAAATACTAAAACCTATTTATACTTTTTACAAAACCGGCTAAAAAGGGCAAAGTTAACCATCCCGAAAAACCGCCCGATCGGGCGACGGTGATGCAATTTCTATGACAAAAGGGAAAATACCCCCGTTCGGGTGCGTAAGCACTTTTGGCCTTTTGGTCGCTCGGTTGACCGGGTGAATTGAGAATGCTCCCAGCTCTTCTTTCATTGATCGCCTAGTCGGACCAAACCGCCCGATCGACCGGGCGAGTGTGATTTTCATTCTTTCTCCTTGCACTTTGTCCGAACCACTTGTGCAATCGTCCGGATCTTCTTTGGACCTTATGTGACCATTTGACTTCTGTTTCACAACTTATATAAATAAAGGCACTAAACGCCTAATCTGCACCAAAACATATAACACACAGAACAACTCCAAACACATTAAATCACATAAGAAACGAGCTCAAAAGAGTTCTAATCGACTATCAAAACTAAGGAAATTGGAGTAGATAATCTATACATAATAGACACATCAACTAGCTTAACCTTAGTACGTAATGCAAAAAAATCACCTTCTTAATAATATGTAAAAAAATTCCAATATTTATTTTTCAAATAGACGAATAATATAAATTTCACACGTACTAATCAATTTTGGAACCCATACAAAAACAAAGTTTGAATTTGATTTCACTACGAGCTCTTGGTTAAACAATCATCAAACACGCTTGGTAATTTACCCTATTCATTATCGTACCATATCCACCCAAACAAAAGTAAGGATCTTTAATTTTGGAGGGAGGTAGGGTTAGGGTAAAAAGCCAAGAAAGAGGGGAAAAGTGGTTGTTGAAAGTGAGGGGGTCAGCAGGATCATGGGCAGTTCACATGGTGGGCGGCAAAATGTGATTCTTAGAACCCCATATGATAGTGATTACCCTCTTTCGCCTTTTTCTTATTTTCAGTTTTATTCCATTGATGAATGTTGAAATTATTTGTACTTTTTATCAATCAAACCTTACTAAAAGACAAAAACCAAAAACAAATTTTATGCTAGCTAGTTGCCTCTTTTCTCCTCCGTTTAATTTGGATTTTCGGTACGTATCGTCAATTTCCACCGTACGTACATATACTTCATCCGTTTCATATTACTTGTTACACTTCTCAATTTACGGTCTCCTAGGTAATTTTTGGAGAAGTGAGATGTAGAGAGTAAAAAAAAGGGACCCATGTGAGAGGTGAAAGATAGAGAGAGTTTATTGCCTAATTAAAAAGAAAATGTAGCAAGTAATGTGAAAGTTCCCACAATGAAAAGTGTAGCGAGTATTATGAAAGGGAGGAAGTAGATAACATTATGGTATGTTATATCATGTATGAGAGTGCGGGATAGTTTATTGGTTAGAGCTTCCCTCCCGGTTTCTAGAGGTAATGAGATTGGGTCTTATCCTTGACAAGTTGAAATCCCTTTTATTCTCCCCAACTTATCAAGGTTTCTCCTTACCTTATTAAAAAAAAAATGGTATCATGTATGTTGCTTGGACCACCAAGGGATGTAAAATCCTGAACTACCTACCCCAATGTTGATGGTTGAGATTCTTCGAATGTTTTATGGTGAATATTTTCATCATTATATACTCATTGTCTTGTGTAAATGTCGTTATTGTAAATAATGGTGAAAGTTATAAGGATAAAAACTGAAATCCAATGCAATTAAGTCCAACTAATTTGGATTGAACTTGAGCTATATTCGAATTGAATTTAGATTCATTTTTTAAAAAAGAATTTAGATTTTAATTGGTTTGGATTGAGGGTGATTGGATCTAAAATAACTGAATAGCTAATAAACCGTGCATTGCATATTTGTATGTTTGGGTTTTATGAATTACTAGTTTTATTACTGAATTTGGTGGGATTTTAAGAATTACTTCTATCATCAAACACTTTATTTTGATGTTCATGCCTAAATTATTTCATCAAAAGAATAGAGTTTAATATTTTTGATGTTTCAAATTGGATCCAATCGAGTGTCTGAAAATTCAGATTTGATCAGTCTGGACTCAAACTCTATTTGGTTTGGATTTAGATTGAAAATTTGAAATCCGAATTTTTTCCGGATTGGATTACACTAGACTTAAGTCCAACCGCACACCAGACTTTCATCTCTAATTGTAAAATGTGGAAAACAAAGAAATGAGGGAGTTATTAGAAGTGAATCCTCTAAAAGACTTTTCGGTGGCAAATAGTTACCATTAATAATATACTCCCTCAATCTCATAATATAATGCTTGTTTCTCTCTTTTGAGGTCAAGCTTTAAAATCTTTGACCAAATAGTCTCATCTATACAAATATATTAAAAGGCGCGCGAAAACAAGAAACTGTGCCACGTGGCGCTATCCCTAGGGAGTTTTAGTTCATGCAATCCATGTACAGTAAAAAAATTAAGAAATTGCATAGTATAAGGTTTGATCCCGAGATCTCAAGTACATATACTAAAGTTTTAACTACTAGGCTAAGTTGTATTTAGTGTTATAAAATATTATATTACTAAATGAAATTTCTTCTTACGCAGGGCATATCCCGGGCTATATAACTAGTTAATATATACAAAAAGCGTACTCATGTAGGATTTTGTTAGGTTCGCCTCAATGTGTATTTTCATAATATAAACTTTTTATACTTTCTTGTAACATAATGTACAACTTTAATCATAAACCCAGATGTATTGTGAGCATGGTACACCCAAGACTATTTTTTTGTTCATTGTTCATGAAACCTCCAAATGAGCGAAATTCGGGAAAAAAAAGGCAGAGCTCCAAATAAGCAAATAAGCAAATAAGTAAATGAGCAAAAGAGAACTTTGAGTGTACCATGCATATAGTTGTTATTATACACCAGGATGTACAATGAATGCTTTCCACGACATTATGTATGCCTTATTTCACATAGTTATTTGAAACATCCTTGATGGGGTATTTGGATTTTTTTTTTTTTTTTTGAAAGAATGGGGTATTTTGATATGGTGTAGTTCTGAAGTGGAACAAAATTTGAACTAATTGATCGTATATCTAGAATTGATGTTTGTTGCAACACCGCATAAATCGTCATCAATGACTTAAATTTTCCTCAAAGTTCAGAACAAAGCCTTAATGGAAGGACGACCTTTTATAGATCTAAATTAACCCATGAAATCATTATTCAATTTATACTGAATGAGAAATGATGTTTGTTGATGCTTGGTTGTTTATCTTATATGTAGTTACTAATTTTTGCTTATTAACACTAGTATAATCTATGATGTATAATAATCCTTTGTTGTTTTTTCTTATATAAAGTTATTAAACTAGTACTATTTGCTAACCAAAACTGATTTTACAAATTAAAATTAAAACAAATGATAATTCGATAACTTTTTTTTTACATCGAGAAATTTTGCATTAACTAAAACCAGGAGTACATCCTAATGCTTATACAACCACACAAAAGCAAACTTAAACTAACGTGAGCTTCATTTGCTCGTACATACATTATAAAGAAAATACAAACTATTATATGTCCATTCTAGATGAAACTTGTCTTGAATGATGGTAGGTGGGGTTGGGTTATGTGTCGTGACGACAAATATCTGATATGACACTAGTAGAAAAAAGACAATTTGTGTTGCCCCATTTGCATCGTATGAAAGGAAAAACGACGCA
Source organism: Beta vulgaris subsp. vulgaris (assembly GCF_026745355.1). Taxonomy (NCBI): domain Eukaryota; kingdom Viridiplantae; phylum Streptophyta; class Magnoliopsida; order Caryophyllales; family Amaranthaceae; genus Beta; species Beta vulgaris. The sequence goes on from NC_079209.1 coordinate 6,675,829, forward strand.
ATGACGTCATTTGCATCGCACGTAAAGAGGAGTGTGACGCACAACATGGGAACATAAACACCAGATACGAGCTATATGCGTTCCACGTGCCTTAGGTGCATTGCAAAAGCCCAATTTGCGTTGGATCCCCTGACCCATCCGACGCAAATCGTCTCATCCTTGAAAAAAAAGACTTTCACACTATCTGCGTCACACGTCTTTTAGGTGCATTGCAAAAGATCCAACTTGCATCGCACCTTATTCAACGTGCGACGCAGATACCAAGGCCACGAGGCCCAGTTCCCTTTTTATTTCAAAAACCCTAAGATACAGTTCAATTCCATCATTTCATCGCACGCCGTCACTCATCCTCTCTCTCTCTTCCTCCCTCTCCCTCCCTAACTCAACCCTAATACAGTTCACATTTCGCTGAACCCTCTCTGAGCCGTTTCTCTTCAAACCCCACCATCTCTTCAAATCAAACCCAAAACAAATCTTTAGCGCCATGACCTTCACTTCGAACAAATCATATTTTCTCAATTCAAAACAATTCAAACCCTAAGATATTTGTTCTAAACTCCATTTTCCGGCGAGCGAATCTTCAGCGCCATGACCTTCAGCGATAGAACACCAACAACGAAGGGCGAGCGAAAGTGCAAACGAATCTTCAGCGCCGACGACACCGACGACACCGACAACAGCAACAACGAATGGCGATTTTTCATCGATTTTTCCCCCGACGAGTCCTTCGAATTCCTCGCTGCTAACATGGTATTTTTCATCGATTTTTTCCCCAAATTGAAGGGCCATTTTCTCGCTACTGTTTTCTCAAATTCAAGAAGGAAAATTCAAGAAGAACGAGATTTGAAGAAGAACGAGAACGAAGTTTGATCTGATTTTGGCGATTTAGGTTTTTTTAAATCACTAGTGGAAAAATGAAGAAGGGCTGCGCTGAAAAAGGCCTGTAGGGCTGCGCTTTTTGACAGCAGCCCTTTCAATAGCAGCCCTTCAATTTTTAAGTAGGGCTGCGCTAGACAAGCGCAACCCTTCCTACCAAAATAAATAAATAAAAAAAATTTTTTTTTTCGACATTTTTTAACTATTAATCTCACATTTTCTGAATTTTAACATTTGCATTAAACTTTAAAGTAAACCATCCAAATCCAGAAGAGAAGAAATTATAGATCTACAATGCAAGTAAACCCAAATATACAGAAGAGAAGAAATTATAGATCTACAATGCAACTAAACCCAAAACAAAAAAAAAGAACGAAACGAAAAGGAACAAAAACTAATATACAGAAGAGAAGAAATTATAGATCTGAAAATACAAGAACATTAATCAAAACAAAGATTAAGAAATTATAGATCTGAAAATACAAGAACTACCTCCAGACATTAACCTAATAATGTTTAAATACATAAAACAAAACCCTAATACATAATTAAGGAAAAAAAAATACGGAAAAACTTAAAATGCCTATTTGGAGCCTTAAACGAACTCGGATGGCTTAAAAAGCCTAAACGTCACTGCATAACGGTGAGTTTGACTCGTTGGCCCGTTCCGCTTCCGAAAAGGTATCACAATAGGCAATCGGACTCAATCGACATGATTAGTGCAAATCATTTCAAGCTTTTTGTCGCAACTTTTCTGGGAGTTTTTGAGAGAGAAGAGAGGATGAGAGAGAAGGAGGAAAGGGAGGAGGGACGTGAGAGAAGGAGGAAAAGGGAGGAGGGACGTGAGAGAGGAGAGAGAATGAGGGATAATATATTTGACGAAGCCCGCTTAATATTTGAAGCCCGTGAGTTTTTTATTTCAAATTTTTTTAAGAAGGGCTGCGCTTTTCTTCAAAAGCGCAACCCTCACTTCTTAGGGATGCGCTTTTGGAAAAAACGCAGCCCTTCTTACATACAGAAGGGATGCGCTTTTAGAAAAACCGCAACCCTTCCTGCACAGCCCTTCCTTTTTTTCCCCTAGTGAATATATTTAGTGCAATTTCATTCTTGTATGTTAGATCTGATTCTGTATTTATAGGTTCATTTTTTTAATTTCAGTTTTTGTGTTAGATCTGAATATTTAAGTTTTATTTTCTTTTTTAAAATATTTCATTTTGTTATTCTTCTAGTATTCAGACTTTGTATTTCTCGCATACGTGAAGTGAAGTGAATACTATTTTTTTTTTTTGTATATGAGTATTTCTCGCTGCTGAATACTATTTTCTTTTTGTGTATCTGAGTATTTCTCGCTGCTGAATACTAAATTTTTTTTTGTGTATCTGAGTATTTCTCGACGTGAATGTAATTTTTTTTAAACAAAGTTAACCCATCTGCGTCGCATGCAAGACCATGTGCGACGCAGATCAAAGTGGCTTGCTGGGCTGTTGTCTCCATCTGCGTCACATGTTGGTCAATGTGCGACGCAGGTGAAAGACAATTTGTGTCGCATCGTACGCGGGGTCCGACGTAGATGATAAGTGTGTTTCAAACATACTTTATGGACTCCTTTTAGCTCATTTTGATCCTCTTTCTCCCCTTTCTTCCCTCTTTATTCTCCCTTTCCCCTTCTATTTCATTTACTTGATCATAGTGATATTTTGCTAGATTTTTAGTCATTTTTGACCGAATTTCTAGTACATTTGCTTTCACCTTGTTTTGCCATGTTCTTGATATAGGTGAAACTACTAAGATGGCTACGATTTGTAAAGTTGGAAAAGGTAGCAATGAAAACAAAGCACAAATTGATAAATGGTCCGCTTGCACCATTCCCCATGTCCGCTCGCACAAAGGAGCACATTACACAATGAAATCTTGAACGGAGAACTTCAAATGGACATAACTTTCAAACCACAAATCGGATGAAGGTGATTCCAGTTGGAGGTGAAAGCTCGTTTCGATATCTTTCCAATGATTGGTCATAAGATTGATTTGGATATAAAACGAAGAAGTTATGCTCGTTTTAAGTTGAACTGTCCAGTTTGAGGCAGAAGGGTGAGGTGCGCCCGCACCTGATTTTGGTCCGCCCGCACCAGTCGTTTCCGGAAAATGGAGTTCGTGGCTTCATTAAACGAGTTTTTGTTTTATTTCGAAGACTGACGTTTTATTCTAGTTTTCAGAGAATATTTTAGGGTTTTGTATTAGAGAGAAAACACTTTAGTCTTCATTGATAATTGAGATTAGTGATCATAGTTTGTGATTCCATTGACATTGAAGGTACTTTTCGTTGTCTTAATTCAAAGTTTCAGTTTTTAATTCATTCTCTTGGTGTTTGTTTATGTTCTTAGTTATTTTAGATCTTCATTCTCTTAGTTTATAATTGCGATTTCTATTAGTTTAATAATTTCTTAATCATGTTTAACCTTAGATTAGTCATAGATTTTATGTTTAATTGCTTAAACTCCATGATTAGTGAGTAGTTTCATATCTAGGGTTAGGGTGAAAGTATGAATTAGGGTTTTAAATATGTTGTTGATGTGATTGTGATGTATGGAGAAGTTTATGCATTGATCTTGGTGTTTTGAGACCTTAGGATAGATATTGATCACATTTATACTTTGGTATTTTGATTTCAAATGTTCTTAAATCGGATTTTGAACTCTTTTATCATCCCCAAGAATCAACTTAATTTCTAACCAAGATATTGGATGGAAATTAAGGGGATCCTTCATTAGGGGTTTTCCAAACTTATTGAATCTCTTAATCAATTAACTAAAGACCATTCGAGAGAGGATTTAGTTGATTGATTAAGTGATTACTCTTGAGGACCATTCGAGAGAGGACTCGAGTATTTTAGAGGAGAACTAAACCTTGCATAATCGTCTTTGTTACTTCACAATCGCATTAACAATCATCATCCGTTCTTATTCATACTAGTAACCTTAACTCTAGTGTCTTTTATTTGATATTTAAACTCTTTATTTGCTTGTTCTAGTTGTTAGTTAGTCTTAATTTACCAAAACTCTTTCAAACCCCCAAATAACCTTCAATTAGATAGTCTAGACTTGATAAACTTTAACCAATCCCATTTTCCCTGTGGATCGACCCTTGACTTGCCCTTACTATTCTCTTAGTAATTGCTTGTTAGGATTATAAATATTGTTTGGAAAGCGGTTCTTAGTGCCTTAACGACACACTAAAAACCTCTTATCAAAATGGCGCCGTTACCGGGGAAATATGCTATTGATTGAAGTTTTCTTAAGTTTGAAATTGCTTAATTGATTTTTTTTTTTTTTTACTTTTCTTTATTGGTTTTTTTTTCTTGTCTTTATTTTATGTGGTAAGTGCTGTTTATATGAGTCTAGGGTTTTGTACATAATTTTTTTTTATTTTTAAGAGAATTCCAAAAAATGACGAACTTCTTTTTTCCTCAATATGAGGATGAACCATTTTGGAATTATTATCAGAGATTTGAGAACACTCTTCTAACTAAGTATAGACTTGAGATTTGGGAGATGTGTGAGGTGATATATGATGGTTTGAATATGCATACAAGAGAAATTGTGGAGTCTATGTTTAATGGTGAATTTCGATTCCAACACTTTGATGAAGCATGGAGTTTCTTTGGTGGTTGTCTAGAGATACTTATGAGTGGGACCATGGAAATACCACTTTCTCAAATTTAGAAGATGTCTCTAGCTGTGAACGCCATGTTTATTCTGAAATTCTTAATTCACTTGAAGAAAATATGGCATTGTTAAAGAGATGTGATTCTATGATGGACAACATTGTCGAATCTAGCAAAATATCAATTGAAACATTGGGTCAAATTATCAATAATCAAAATCACTCTTGTATGACCATAACTAATGAAGATGATGAGTGGGATATGGATGAGAATCCCAGAGTAGAGGAATCATTTGTTGAGAAAGCTTACACTATAAAGTCTAATGATGTTGAAAAAGTAGTTGATGAGACTTTTGTTTCTACTCGTTCTCTTCATATTCCTTTTTCAAGGAAAATCGACTTAGTTCCTTCCTTTCCCATCTTATTCCCTCGCCTCAAAGTTTCACCATTGGAAGAGCCTTTGACCTCTTTAAACCTTCACAAGACCCAAATGAAAGTCATCGAGGATATGACCGAGCTTAAAATTTGCAAGGATCATCAAAAGGAGAACTCATTGTTTTCTTCTTTTTATTTGAATCTTAATGTTTGTTCTTCATACTTTCCAGGATTCTCTTGGAAATTTCATTATTTCCGGCACTCATTACTTGGTAAGCATATAGACGCATTGAAATTTGTGCATGCTCTTTATCTATATCATACCTATTTGATCCATTGTGAAATGTGTGCTAATGCTTATGACAAACTATTGAGATCTTTGTCAAATTATTTAGTGATAAGGTCTAGCTAATTATCCTAAAAGAGCTCTTCTTCCAGGTATGTTGAGACCCTTCTGCTTATCTTACTTGGTTAGAATTTTTCTTGTTTTTTGCCTTACCTCATCCCTTACTTTCTCTTTGCTTGTACACTCCGAGGACGGAGTTTGTATTAAGCTTGGGGGAGTTAGTTAGCATGTGTTCTCTCCATCTCAACATTTTTTTCTCCCTTTGCATTTAGGTTTTTTTTAGTGCTTTTGCATGTTAGGTTTGCATAAAAAAAAAAACACAAACAAAAATATTTTTTTTCCTGCATTTAGGATAGCTTGGTTGCATGCATGATTTGTGGCTAAAAGTGTTCATAACTTGATTGGAAGACCTTCCCTACATTAGACTTGATGGTTTTGGAAGCCCTGTTGTGACTTTAAGTGACTCTTGAGAACGATAACTTTTGGTAGAGTCTCTTTGAAATTAGGCGAGTTGGATGAATGGATTGCCTTGCCCCTTGTGCGACGAATCCCGAAGGAGGGCCAAGAACCTCGTAAGACTCATTCCCAACCCTCACCATTGATCGCCTAACTTGTGACTTGCATTTTAGCTCCCCAAGATTGCATAAGACCGAGCCTTTAGAAGAATGATTTAGGGCGTTTCTTTTTGCTAGAAATAGGAGCTACAAAGCCAAAAGCTTGTATACCGGCATAATTATCCGCTTCTAGCTCAACCCATCTAGCCTTTCTATCCTATTTTTGCTTAACCCTCATAATAAGTCATGGCCAAACTTTCCCCAAAGTGGAGTGCATGTCTAGTTTGTGTTGAGTTGAGTTGTTTTGATATTGAGTCTTGGTTGAAAGTTAGTTAATATGCAAGTATTTGCAAAAGCTAACAAAAATTTCAAAAAAAATAAAAGAAAGAAAGAAAGCTCTTAGTGTTTCATTTGAATTTCTATTGAAAGAAAAGAAAGAAAGAGCAATTTGATGAGAAAAATGAAAAATATTCAAAAAGTGAAAGAGTTCAAAAGGTGAAAGAGTCAAAGTGGAAATCAAGGTTATGTGTGAGTTCTTGAATTGAGATTGGTGTTAGGACTAGCTTGGGGGAGTATTTACCCCTAGTTTGTACTCCACTTACCCTTTTTGCACCACATTCCTAAACTATCATCCACACCCTTAACCTAGCCCCGTTACAACCTTAACAAAGTCCCTTTTGACTTCTAGATTGGACTTGGTCGATTTAGTAGTGGCGGGCGAGATTTTGTGCAAGTCATGATAAGGGTCATCAAAATGTGGTAGAGGCGAGCAATTATGGTTGAGCATCCCTAGGGAGGAGTCAAACTTGGGTCTTGGAAGTGGAGAAGAGTGAGAAATCACTCTTGGAAAGCCTTCTTTCAAAAAGACTCGGTTGATCGGTGGATTGAGCCCTTAGAGTCACTCTTGTGCTTCCTAATCATCATCCCTCTTGTGTTTGGTTGGTCTCCTAAATCTTGCTATGAACTCATTTAGCTTGCATGTCATGTTTGTAACCTTGCATTTAGAGCATATAGGTTAGTTTGTTGCATGTTTCCCTTTTCTTTTTATTCTCTTTTTCTTCTTCTTTCCTTCATTCTCACTCTTGGTTTACTTGAGGACAAGCAAAACGCTAAGCTTGGGGGAGTTTGATAAGTGTGTTTCAAACGTACTTTATGGACTCCTTTTAGCTCATTTTGATCCTCTTTCTCCCCTTTCTTCCCTCTTTATTCTCCCTTTCCCCTTCTATTTCATTACTTGATCATACTTGATCATAGTGATATTTTGCTAGATTTTTAGTCATTTTTGACCGAATTTCTAGTACATTTGCTTTCACCTTGTTTTGCCATGTTCTTGATATAGGTGAAACTACTAAGATGGCTAGATTTGTAAAGTTGGAAAAGGTAGCAATGAAAACAAAGCACAATTGATAAATGGTGCGCTTGCACCATTCCCCATGTCCGCTCGCACAAAGGAGCACATTGACAATGAAATCTTGAACGGAGAACTTCAAATGGACATAACTTTCAAACCACAAATCGGATGAAGGTAATTTCAGTTGGAGGTGAAAGCTCGTTTCGATATCTTTCCAACGACTGGTCATAAGCTTGATTTGGATATAAAACGAAGAAGTTATGCTCGTTTTAAGTTGAACTGTCCAGTTTGAGGCAGAAGGGTGAGGTGCGCCCGCACCTGATTTTGGTGCGCCCGTACCTCTGTTTGGTGCGCCCGCACCTCATCTTGGTGCACCCACACCAGTCGTTTCCGGAAAATGGAGCTCGTGGCTTCATTAAACGAGTTTTTGTTTTATTTCGAAGACTGACGTTTTATTCTAGTTTTCAAAATATTTTAGGGTTTTGTATTAGAGAGAAAACACTTTAGTTTCATTGATAATTGAGATTAGTGATCATAGTTTGTGATTCCATTGCATTGAAGGTACTTTTTCGTTAATCTTAATTCAAAGTTTCAGTTTTTAATTCATTCTCTTGGTGTTTGTTTATGTTCTTAGTTATTTAGATCTTCATTCTCTTAGTTTAATAATTGCGATTTCATTAGTTTAATATTTCTTAATCATGTTTAACCTTAGATTAGTCATAGATTTTATGTTTATTGCTTAACTCCATGATTAGTGAGTAGTTTCATATCTAGGGTTAGGGTGAAAGTATGAATTAGGGTTTTAAATATGTTGTTGATGTGATTGTGATGTATGGAGAAGTTTATGCATTGATCTTGGTGTTTTGAGACCTTAGGATAGATATTGATCACATTTATACTTTGGTATTTTGATTTCAAATGTTCTTAAATCGGATTTTGAACTCTTTTATCATCCCCAAGAATCAACTTAATTTCTAACCAAGATATTGGATGGAAATTAAGGGGATCCTTCATTAGGGGTTTTCCAAACTTATTGAATCTCTTAATCAATTAACTAAAGACCATTCGAGAGAGGATTTAGTTGATTGATTAAGTGATTACTCTTGAGGACCATTCGAGAGAGGACTCGAGTATTTTAGAGGAGAACTAAACCTTGCATAATAGTCTTTGTTACTTCACAATCGCATTAACAATCATCATCCGTTCTTATTCATACTAGTAACCTTAACTCTAGTGTCTTTTATTTGATATTTAAACTCGTAATATTTGCTTGTTCTAGTTGTTAGTTAGTCTTAATCGTTACCAAAACTCTTTCAAACCCCCAAATACCCTTCAATTAGGTAGTCTAGACTTGATAAACTTTAACCAATCCCATTTTCCTTGTGGATCGACCCTTGACTTGCCCTTACTATTCTCTTGGTAATTGCTTGTTAGGATTATAAATATTGTTTGGAAAGCGGTTCTTAGTGCCTTAACGACACACTAAAAACCTCTTATCAGCAGATAGCTAATTAACTGTGCCGCACTGTTGTCCGACGCAAATCTTGTATTTTGATCTGCGTCGAGGCCTGTGGCGACGAACCCATGTCCGACGCAAATAGGCGCCTCGCATCAGACGCAAATCGTCTATTCTGTACTAGTGTGAGAGAGAACTTATTGAGATACGAAACCCTATCGATCTTCAGAGTTAGATTGCTGCATCAAATCTAATAGACCCAATGGCCACTGGACACTAAATTCCAAGCTCCGTGAAGATAAATATCCTCTTGGGATTCTACTGATTCACAAATGAAGTCACATCCTCTGGTGACTTCTGACCATGCTGTGAGGGTATCCAGAGCTTAGACTCCATTCTTTTGGCACGAATTAATGAAAATTCAGTTCTGTTCAGACAAATTCAATTCGGCTCGGTTCGATTCAGCAAAATTCAGTTCGTTTCAATTAGTTTCCTCTCATACTTTTCATTCACTTCAGTACAATTCAGTTCAGTTCATACAAATCCAATTTAGTTCCATTCAGTTGAGTCCAAAAGAACATAGCCCTAGTCTCATTAGAGTACAACTCAAAATGCGTAGAGGTCGTAACTTGCCACAAATCAAATTGGAGAGCCTTTCACAAGATGCATTTTTTAAAGGTGATGATGCCTGAAGCCATCACGAGAACTTGGGGCGGGTCAAATTGATGGAATTCACCCAACGTAAGGATCCTAGGATCTAGCCTTGCAATCCCTAAACTAGAAGATTGAAGTACAACAAATCTAAATTGAAAACTTCCTCTCATCTTACCCAACAGTCAAATTCTTAAAGTGGCATAAACCAAACCATTGCCAACTCCAACATCTTTGGCTCTTTTAACAAGATTTCCTATATCTTCCTTTGTCATAGGAAACCAAGAACCGTGTACTGCCCACCGGTCACCACTAATTAACACCTAAGCACAACCAACAAAAAGGCAAGGGTAATTGTATCTCGATGAAACTGATATAAAGCTAAAGCATAAAACAAATATTAAATAAACTAAAGAATCGATTACTAGATTCATGCCACCACGAGTTTGACACCTCTCACTTAACTTAACAATCGAAGGCAAAAACCAGCGCTAGAACTTACTCCACCATGAGACTGACCTGGATCAATCGACTTCCTTCACTCGCGACCAGCTCGTGGACTTCCGACCGGACTAGCACTTAGACAACGACAGAAACAGGGGAGGGGGAAGGGGATTCTCGAACACAAACCAGGGGAGGGGAATGGCAAAATAAAAACATAAGACAGGGGAGGGGGATGAGACCACAACTTGTAGTCGACAAAGCACACAGGGAGGGAACCTAATTACTACTTACCATCGACAAAGCACACAAGGGATTGGGGGACGCCTAGCCTACGCTACCGACGAAAGGACAAGAGGACATGCTCGTTGGCGACTAGTAGAGCGGCACGCACTCAGGCCGACCACTAGCAAGCCTACTTGGGTGGCGCCTTTAGGGTTTGTGCGTTTGGGGCCGTGAGTTTGCTTCGCGAGAGAGGTTCTTTTAGTAGGAGTTATCTTAGTGCCAGGAGTTGATCACTAGTTTATGGCATAAATATATTTAGGAAAAATTTCATAAAACTACCCTTTATGATCATTCTTTTTCAAAAATCTACCTTTTAAAAATTTTCTTCAAAAAAGTACCTTATATAACAAATTTTTTTCAATATACTACCATTTTACCGTTAATGGGGATTAATCACTAATAACAGAGTCACCATTAATTGCTCTTTTTTCTTCCCCTTTCGTTTCTGTCCTCTTTTCTCGCTACCCAACCGACAACAACACCTACGACGATTCTTATTTATTGATTAGGATTAAATATAAACGTAAAATGGTAGTATGTTGAAATGAATTTGTTATTTAAGGTAGTTTCTTGAAAGAAAATTTTTAAAAGGTAGTTTTATGGAAAAAGTTGGTTATAAAAGATAGTTTTTTGAAATTTTTCCATATATTTATGCTTAAAGGTAATGCAGAAGGGTAATAAATTGAAACTGGTCTCAACCAAAACGCTTTGTTAACTTTGTAATGGAGAATGGTGTTGGAGTGCTCCTCTTGGTTCCTTATTCCTCTTTAGTTCATGTTATTTTGCTCCTCAATGGCTAACATTTTTGTAGAACTTTAAGTTAATATAGAATGTACTTGTTGTGTAGAATTTTCCATTAAAATAGAATGTACTTATGTTTGAAAAATTATATGAGTAAGATGCAATGTACTATCAAGCTAAGATGGCTATTATTGTTGCATGACACTAAAATCAAATGAAATTTGAATATTATTTATATATTTAATATATTTTGCAACTCCATGGTTTTATAGAACACTCTACTCTATTTCCCGTTTACAAGTGTTGCAAATAGATAACAAATGAGATTAGGACAAGATAACATTCCCATTATTTGAACTTCAACCCAAGTACAATCTCATTCCCCTCTTAGCTTTTGCAATATTAATGTCTCTACTTAGCACTATCATAACCAAATTTAACATTCCATGAAGAAGAGAAACTAGCAATAATCTCTCCTAATTAACTTCATTTCAGGGAGTTTAGACAATAAAAACCAGCCTCAACAAATGCATGGTATCTCTGCTAAAGCATCCCCCTCCCATGATATCCATCTTCACAAAATAAGAGAAGGAATTAGATGCTTGTCCATGATCAATTACCTTCATGTATATTATCTTTCAAAAGAAAAATCTTCATGTATATTAAGCAGGGCTCTTGTTCTTCTCTTTATTCGAACCAAAGATGCTTGGACGAAAACCCTTCTCCAACATTTTCTCGATTTCTTCAATAGGCATTCCTTTAGTCTCCGGCACCAAAAAGAATATGAGAATTAGTCCAACTATGGAGAAACAAGCATATAGGAGGAAAGTCCCTGCTGTTCCTAAGGCATCCGTTAGAGTCAAGAATGTCTCACTAACTATTAGGTTCGCGCTCCATAATGTCACTGCCCCTATGCCACTGCAAATTCCCCGATACCTCAAAGGGTATATTTCCGAGTTTAGGATCCATGGCACCGTCCCCATTCCTGGTGAGTATGTAATGATGTATAACCCAAGAAACACCACTGCCAAGAAACCAAACCTGCTAGGACACCCTTCAGTGAAATATGTCCTATGCTCACCTTTGCAAGATTTTTTCGAAAAATCAGTTTGTGCCAAGCATGCTCCAGGATGGAACTGTCAAATTACATTTGAAAAAATCACATCAATATTGTTCTTGTAACATGAAAATTTGACATTTGAAAAATAATCAAAACTATGCGTCTGATAATTACTACATACCTCGTTAGCACCATTGGCACAAAAAGCGCAAGCCTTGGAAGCCTTAAGGCAAGTCGTACAACTCCAAGAAATCGGGGATGAAGCTGAAGCATATACAGGGCAAGTGCTATTGGCACCTAAATGGATTGAATCAAGGTGGCTAATCCTAGGGGCAGCCTTAGCAGACTCGTAAAAGATGCCAGCCAACACTAGTAAGCAACTAATAATGGCAACCATCGAGATAAGCATGAGTCTCCGTCTCCCATACCTATCAACAAACATCATGCTGACAATAGATCCCACTGCATTGAGCCCAGAGGTGACCAACGACAAAGCTAAAGCAGTGCTGTTAGACGCGAATCCTGCTAGCTGCACGATTGTGGGGCTATAGTACATTATGGTGTTGATCCCTACAAATTGTTGGGTCACTAAAACCGTGATTCCTGCAATGAGTCCTCTTCTCACCACTATATTCTCCCACGCCTTCTTCGCCCTAAATAATGCATTGCCCTCACCAACTGCCTTCCTCTCTGCCATCTCGTGCTCAATCGAGGTCTTTAGTGCCTCCATTTCTTCTTCCACTTGCTCCGGTGAGTAGATTCTTCCTAGAATTTCCTCTGCTTCTGATATCTTGTTCTGTCCACCAACAGAGATTTTAGATTCAATATTTGAAAATTTTATGGATCATAACACTCAAGCATATGTTCAACATGATGTACTAATCCGAAAGTATAAAAAATTACATTATACAAAGTTAACTATTACAAAATTAGGAGCAACTTACGAAATTTGTTACAGTATATACTCTAGACTCAATGTACACAAAACAATAGGATAAAAAAAAACAAGTTCATCGAAAAAAATTCTTACATTTCTGTAAAGCCATCTAGGAGACTCGGGGAGAGTGAACATCAGAATGAGTTGAACAATCGCTGGAACACCAGCTACTCCAAGCATCCATCTCCATGTTCCTCTGACCTTTTTAATCATTCCAATACAAACAAAAAATTGTTACTACTCCAAGCTCAAACTATACATATATTTCATACAAATTTTTAAGTAGATAAACAATTTGTAACTACATAACATACTTTAGTGAAGCCAATGTTGACAAGGTAAGATAAAAACTGTCCACCAGTTATAAGCAAACCATTGGTTGCACCAAGTGCACCACGGATATTAGCAGGGGATGTTTCCGATATGTACAAGGGAGAGGTCATCGACGCCATTCCAACCCCTAATCCGACCACCACCCTGCCTATAATGATCATCCATGGAGCTGGAGAAACAGCCATGACTAAAGATCCAATAAGGAAAAGAACATCAGCGAGCATCATAGTTGGTTTTCTACCGAGTTTGTCATTCAAAACACCGCCAACTCCAGCTCCTATAATTGCACCTGCCACTGCCATCGCTACAATGGTTTCCTAGGGGATAAAAGATACAAAATTTTGTCAGAGAACATAATTTGTGCAACTGTTGTTGTATATCCTACACGACGCAACAAACCATCATTCCAACTAACATTAAGTTTCGTTTGCTTTTAGTCGAATCCTTGAATATCCCTTATTTTTATAAGACAACTAGTTATTAGGCTCGGGCTATGCCCCGGGTAAGAAAAAAATTTCATTTATTATAGAATATTTTATACTTTATAATAGTAACACTAAATACAACTTAGTCTAGTGGTTAAGACTTTAGTATATGTTTGGGGTCTTAGGATCAAACCCCTATATTATGCAATTTTTAATTTTTTTATTGTACATGGATTACATTAACTAAAAATCCCTAGAAAGAGAGTCACGTGTTCAGTTTCTTGTTTATGCACGTCTTTTAATATATTTGTACAGATGTCCGTATTTGAGGGTTAGTTAATTAGTTAAAAACAAAAAGCAATGATCATGACATAAAGAGTGTGTCTTGGGTGCTATTCATTTATTAATAGAATACTTTATACTTTATGATAGCAACACTAAATACAACAAGCAATAATCATGACAAAAAGAGTGTGTCTTCGTGCTACACCATAACTTATTGTGTAACTTACATAATGACATTTTTTTAACTGTACATAATGACATTGATTACAACAATAATGATATAGACTATATAAACAATGACATAAATTTCATGTCATTTTGTTATTTATTTCATGTCATTTGCGTTTTTTTTTACAAAACAACCGGTGGTTTATTGGTTGTTATAGTATAGAGTATGATGTAACAGTTACACCTAAGAATTTTTGTTATCTAGATTTAGTAGTTAAAACAAATACAAATACCCATAACAAAATATAGTTAAATTAATGTTAATCCATATGAAATAAGATGAGCTCTATACCTGCAACCATGTTTTCTGATCGACCTCTTTGAAATCTTCTCTAATGTAAAGAAGAGCACCAGATATAACTCCTACAAACAACATAAACCAAATACAAAATTGGGTTTTAACTATACTATAAAATTAAATTAATTTTTTTTGGAAAATAAAGTAGAATTCTGCTGAAATTTAATTAGTTGGAAAAATGTAATACCTGTGTCATAACCAAAGAGAAGTCCTCCAATACCAGCAGAAAGAGCAAGCCTCATAATGTAAGGGGTTTTTCCAACTATTTTGAAGCATTCTGTAAATTCTGTTTTATCTACCTTAACTACGCCACCTTCTACCATTTTTGCTTGATTTCTTCAAAAGATTTGCTTACAAAAATAATAATGAAACTTTCACTTTGTATCTTTTCTGTTCCTTGCGTAACTTTGCACCCTACAAAAGTGAGCAAAGTATGAATATATTACTTCCTCCGTTTCAAAATAGATGGTACATTGTTGACTAAAACGCTTGTCGAGGCACTACTTTGACTACTAATATCTTTAATTATGTATTAGAGTAAAGTATAAAATTTTGATTTTCTGAAAATATACATTAAGACAAATCCAACAACATATTACATTATAACATTTGATTTTACCTAATAGTAAATAATGCATGGTCAAACCTCATTCATGAATAGTGGAAAAGTCAACAATGTAGCATCTATTTTGAAACGGAGGAAGTATAAGAATCTTGTGTTGTTCATTTGTTAGTGTGGAAAACCATATATATACAACCTGAAGGATAAAGTCCTGGTAGGAAAATAATATCATACGTTAACTCTATCCTCTATCTTCTTCTAACAATTGTATATAACGTAATTAAGGAATTAAGTGTAGGTTAATTTCTTTCGTTGACTAGTTTAATCCATTTAGTAACTAGGTCTATTTTTATATTAAAATTAGACTGTCTCTTTTAATAATTTTTGTTAAGTGTAACTATATAAGCATGGCAGGCGTATTATAATAAGTGCTTGTTTGCTACCAAGGATGTATTGAGGTGTTGTGAATGATAGGTCACATATCCGAATCTCCTCTTCCCTTCTTTATACTTGTTTTGTTATAAATTGGAGGTTAATCTTATATACTTCTAACATATTTACCGATTTTTTCAACACTTTCTTACATTAATTCACTATAATAAAATTACCCCTTATACCATATTAAACTTTGTCTCATAAAATCATCTTTTACAATTTACAGTTGCTCAATTGTTACATCTACTGCTTTTAACATAATTTCCTTTTTTTCATACCTTACATGCTACCATTAGTTCCACGTAAAATTTAATATGGATAAGGTCCGTATAAATGTTTTGTGCAAGTAGAGTGATATTGAAGATCTTTTTGTAGGAGAGGAGACTCGAACTGCTCGAACAATAGAAGTTTATGGAAAATGAAAAATAGTAAGATTGTTGATTGACATAAAAGTCATAACATTTTTACATTTAGGTTCATTTGATTCAACTTATCTAAACGCATCTTATCTAAAAATATCTTATCTGAATTTATCTTATTCGATTTTTTCTAAAATGAGTAAAGATAACTTGAACGGTTATCTTATCTAAACTTATCTATTCTTAAGTGAATTTATCTTATTTGATCTTAATAAGTTAAAATAAATTAACACAACAGATACTAAATTTTAAAAAGTAACTTATCTGCCGACTTCAACTCAACGAAAAAAACTTTCCAGATTATAAAAATTACTTTTTTTTAAAGAGAAATTTCATTAATTGAAGGCCAAACGGCATAAAAAAAAAAAAATTACTTTACTTAAACATTGAAAGTTCCTTAAAAATTGGAGCACAACAACAATAAAAGTAACAAACAACGCAAATTTTATAAACGAGTACATAAAAATTTTACAACTAAGGGTATGTTCTCCCCAGTTTATTTTTAGTTAAGTTCAATTCAGTTCAGATAAGTTTTCTGAACTGCTTAATTAAAGTGACAAAAGGGATATATTTTTCCTGTGGAGTGAGATCATAAAGGTCAATATTAGAGACTGGAAACTGATGAGTGATGACTCTAATCAGTCTTCTGTTGCTGAAACCTCAAAAATTACTATAGATAACGACTTGGAAGTTGGAAGTCTTCATCACATAAAAAAGAAGTGGCATAACTAAGAGCCTTGACCTTAAAGATGACTATGACCATGTTCTTTTTTTATTGATAAACATGTTACAAGTATTAAATCTGTTCAAAAAATATTTTTAAAATGTCACTTTTTTATTATAGTTTTATTCCTTTTTTTTAGTTTATCCATTTACTATACAAGAGCTCAAACTTATCAAATTTTGACCCTTTTCTCCAAATTTGTGTAAAGGAGGAAAAAAATATTGAGTTTGTCGAGAACATCTACTTTTAAATTAAAAGTAGATAATGCTAATCTCAAAATTAAAAAGAAATTTAGTGAAATAGTCACTAGTTTAATCCATCTAGTTCTTAGGTCTATTTTTATATTAAAATTAGACCGTCTCTTTTAATAATTTTTGAAAAATATCTGTAACATACTCCCTCTGTTTTTTTTATCTTTCTCACTTGCAATCTTGGCACTATTCATACTTGGAGAGAATCTTCTCAATTTTTTTCAATTTATAAGAAAAAATATAGTCATGTGGGGTCTTGTTTGATTCGTCTCAATTAGATATTTAAGTTCAAAGAAGTGCATTGGACATGTGCACAGAAAAGTGAGAATGATAAAAAAAACAGAGGGAGTACATCTCAATTATTATTATTATTATTATTATTATTATTATTATTATTATTATTATTATTATTATTATTAATTCTATATTATTAAAAAAAATTAGTGGTCAAATATATGTATTAGAGATCGTGTAAAATACAAATGAGTAAAAGTAGAAAAGAGATAAAAACATTTATAAATATTAATGTCAAAATTATTTTTAAAAACATGAATGATAAAAAGGATTGCGATGTTTGAAAATTCGAAGCAAGTGTTACTTGATCAGTTGGTTGTTTTATGTTTTCTAATAGCGTTGTTGGATTTTATGGTGATTTGGTTGTGGATAAGTAAAGCATACGAGTACTAGAATACAAATGTCAGAAAGTTGTTTGTTGGTTCAAGAGTATGATTTTTATAAAACTACTTCACTCACCATCTGATGTAATTTTTGGTTTCACTCAAAAGAAGGGTGCTCTAATTTTATTGATATTTTTTGCAAAATGATGTAATTTTATAAAAGGAGCAAAAATCTTCCCAAATTTTAAAATATGAAATTAAATTAGGTATGTAAATTTTATGGCGTTTTTCTTCGCAAATTTGTTGATGCACTCGAGACCACAGTGTGAACTGTGATCTTGGATTGAAACGCACGGATGAACAAACAAAACGCACTGACTTTAAATAATTATCAAAAAAAAAAAAATGGCATAAATCATTGAAATTGTGCAGAAATTGCGGCTAACTCCACCATTATCTCTATAATTAGTTTTTTAAAAAATAAATAAATATTACAATATTATCTTTTAGTTTTTATTTTTGGTAAATATTATTTTCTATTATTTTGATTAAACTCGCATGATTTAACTTTCAAAAAAAAGTTTAAACAAGAAACTGATTTAATAAGAAAAATAAAGTATGTTTTGTGAAAAAAAAAAATTAAAAAAATTAATCTCTATAAATCAAATAATATAAACTGATATTTTTTAAAAAATAATAAAATCCTATTATACAAGAAGTCAAACATATAAACTTTAGCATGTTCGTTATAAATTACTATCATATTATATTTCCATTGTCATATGTTCTTTTTTACATGTTCTTTGATTTTGAATTACATGTTCTTTTACATTTGGAGATAGTACATGTTCTTTGATTTTGAATTACATGTTCTTTTTACCTAAAAAGTATGTTCTTTCAATTTAAATTATATGTTCTTTTTACCTGAAAAGTATGTTCTTTCAATTTAAATTATATAGTATGTTTTTTCAATTTAAATTATATGTTCTTTTTAACTGAAAAGTATGTTCTTTCAATCTAAATTATATGTTCTTTTTACCTAAAAAGTATGTTCTTTAAATTATATGAAATTTTTTTTTGGAGAATGAGTTAATCCAGTAGTACTTCGTAAATTTAGTGTGAATAATAAGTCAAACTAAAATAGAATATATCAATGTTTGCAAAAATGAAAACTAATAAATAATGGTAGTTTTTTTTTGTTAAAAGAAAAATAAAGTTTACAGGATCATTCCACAAATCTTGCGTGGTTAATTATCAGTGCAAATTAACCATTTTCTTTTTCTTTTTTTTTATTTTTCTTTCTCCTTTTCCTATAAATTCCACGCCATCTAGCGCAATTTTTGGGAAATTTTTATCATTTTGTTTTTTTTAAAAAAATATTTCCTTTTCTGTTCTTTTTTTTAATTTATTTCTCTTCTTTCAAATTGCGTTTCATATTTAAGATAATGCGTTTTAGAGCAGGACCACATAGAGGAAGGTGGTCTCTAGTCCACCATCCACGCTTTGGTTTTTCTTTCCCCAAAGAAAGAAAAAGGGACATTCTCTCCCCTCCAAAAATAGAGAGAGAAACATAATCATTATTAACGGGATAAAAAATAAAAGGTGGATAATGGGGAAATGCTTATTATAGAAAGGATCATTGTCATAAATGAAACGTTATAAAAAAAATTGACTAAATTGAAAATATTTCCTCTACCTTATAAACACAAATTAATAAAAATAGGTAAGTTCTCCATTATGGCTAAAAATTAATGAATTCATAAGATCATCATCATACACTTAGGTTTGGGTGTATCATGTGAATGGATACACTCTAGATTAGTTTTCGCCCCTTTGTTATTTTTCATTCTAGTACATTTTGATCACTTGGATTATTTCAAATGAGTAATGAACAAAAGAAATAATCTTGGATATATCATGCTCACGGTATACCAGTGTGTAAAATTCGTAAAAATTAATCAAATAATCTTTCTTTCGAGAGAGATTAAATTAATTTCTTTCATAAGAGACTAAATTAATTTCAAAAGTGAAACAAAAGCCAATTTAATTAATACTATACACCCTTCATCTTTTAAAAAATTTCAAGTTTGTATATTTTTGCACAGGAATTACTTATTTACCCATTGAATCATTAGTTTATTCGTATCAAAAAACAAACATTTCTTGTAATTTAGGTTATTTAATGAATCAATATGCATGTGAAGACAAACAATAGGAAGATTTGATGAACATCAAACTCACCAATAGATAAACCGCCAGCCTTGGTGGCAAAAGTACCAACTATCAAACAGAAAAAATAACTTCAATGAAATTATCTTCTTCCTTCTTCTCCTTCCTTGTGTTTTCTTCTTCTCTTCTCTGCTTTACTTTTCTTTATATATATTTCTCCCCAAAATTTGTGTTTATTATTTGGGAGATGTTAATATTTTATTTTTCTTTTTCTAAGTGAAAGTTTGAAAGGAGCTTAATGCATATAAAAATGAAAAAGAGAGAGATGAGGTTAAAAACAAAGATGGGGTGTGAGTAAATATATTTATAGGCAATAGTGAAGTGTCAAAATCTATATTTTTAGAAAAAACTTGTGGTTATAATTTAATTTTATCCCATTGGTTTCCTTTTTGTACTCACTAACTGTTACTGTGTTTGGATCAAAAAAAAGAAAAAAAACTGTTATTGTGTTGGCTAATAACCCTAAAATTATGTGCACGTAAATTCAGCTAAATTAGACACACGGAAGAATAGTTTTGTCAATTTTTACTCTTAGTTGAATTTGGCAGAAATTATTGATTGCACTTTTCAAACATATTTCTCTCATCTAAACTTTAAATTTACTATTTTTTGAAATTTTATTGAAAGGATATTTCGTACTTTAGTAACTTTTTGATAGGCAATCTCTCCACCAGGTTTTTTATGTTAATTAATTAAAGTGGGAGAGTTCTAATTTAATTTTTATACTAGAAGAAAATGCTATATTCTCCCGTAAATAATAATAATAATAATAATAATAATAATAATAATAATAATAATAATTATTATTATTATTATTATTATTATTATTATTATTATTATTATTATTTATCCGTTATTCCTAAAAAAATCATGTCAACCTTCGGCTAGAATTTTTATGCGCGTAATTTTATATAGACAAATGCTAACAGGTGCCACATTCCCAATGCGATGGATAAAGAACCTAAATTTATATATTATTCTCTCAAAGTAATTTTTGTCTAGATGACTTTTATATGTGGATTGTTAAACGGCGCCCCAAGTCCACTTTTAATAGATCATTTCACGGTTTTCACCCCTCCTCTTTTACACACCACCCACCACCCCGACCACCACCTGCCACCACCCGCCATCACCTATCTCCCCATTGCCACCCACCACCTCCTCCACCGCCCACCATGGCCCGAACGTTTGGCATGGACGTTCAGGTCATGGGTGGAATGTCCAGCCCGGCATGGTCCCAAAAAAATTTCTGTGGCTTTGCGCAACCAAGCTAGAGGAAGAAGACTCTTTACTGTGGTGGAGTAGCTGCAAGGCAAAACAAATCCACACATTCAGGAGGCTTAAATGCAGGAACTGATGCAGACAAAGTCAAGGTACACATTCCCTGCCGAAGATAACAAAAGTATATCCAAAAAATTTAGGTGCTTTGATAATGAGGATGAAAGAGAAAGAATGAGGTACGAAGGGTCATTGATCAAGGGAAAACAGGAGGTGGAGGTGGGGGTGGGGGTAGGTGTTGGTGGGTGGTTGTGGCAATGAGGTGGTGGTGGCAGGAGATGGCTGGTGGTGGGGTGAGGTGGTTAGTTGTGGGTGGTTGTGGCAATGAGGTGGTGGTGGCCGGAGATGGCTGGTGGTGGGGTGAGGTGGTTAGTGGTGGGGGTGGTGGTTTAGGAAAAAAAGGAAGAAAATGTTAGAAATGTAATTTCAACTTTTTTGTGGGATATTTTAAGTAGTTTTAAGGTGATGAATAGAAGTTCAATTTTTCTATGAAAATAAATTTTTTATCTAGTGTTCTGAGGCGCCTCTTAGTAAAAGGTGTGATATTTGGTATCTTCATTTGAAAACTTAAATAATGCACTTTAATTTAGAGCCTGTTCTGTTCGGCATAAAACAAGTGAATTGAATTAAATTAAATTGTAACTAATAATAATGTTGTCAGGAAATAGGGTGTTGTAGTTTGACTTAATGCGGAACAAAATCAATGGAATAATAAATGTGAGAAAACAATAAAGATGAACAAACAAAGAACACAAGGATTTACGTGGTTTAGTCAAGTTTGACCTACGTCCGCAGAGGGAGGAATAGAAGCTTCTTCACTATAGTGGAGGAAAAACTAGAGAGAATAATACAAGGAGTCCTAAATTTACTAGAGGCTAAAAGTGTTCCTAAAGTTGTATATTAAATAATGAACACCAGGAGGCCCTTTTATAACATAAGGAACCCTGTACAAAACCCTAAAAGATAACTCAAAAACGAAAAATCGAAATCCGCGTAGCCGTCAAGCCGCCCGATCGAGCGGTCGATTTTTCCCAAATTGTAAACGCCTCGAGCCCGATCGGGCGACGTCCGCCCGATCGTAGTTCGCGACGAACGCCCGATCGAACGGGCCTGCGAAAACAACATCTGATGACGAATTTTCGTGGCACAAAACTTAACAAATGTTAATAAATAAATTAGTAACTAAATTGAATTGAATTGAACTGAACTGAAAATAAGATGAGAAGAATATGCCTTAATATATGCATTTTATGTCGCAATTTCTTTCCGAGTCTGAATTATATGATATTAATATATATAATATTTCAAGCGTCATAGAGTAATATTTTAAGCTCCTCCGAAAAGAAAGCACCTATTTCATTTTCTCGGAAAATTTGTTGACTTTGGCATTTCAAGATAACTCAACCCATAATATTTTGGCACCTTATCGTCACCTTATTGGTTAGTTGTTACTTAAGCACAAATTTTAATTGGTTTATGACTCATGAGATGCACATGATCTTTCATTCCCCTTTTTTAGCTTTTTTTTCCTAAAAAATAAAAAAAAAATAGTTGCGAAATTGTTAAGTGTGGGTTTCTCATTTGATCACGCGCAATTAGCCTGAATTCCTGAAGTATATAGTATGAGATTTTTTATTAGCCTATTTTGGTAAACTCTTAAGGAATAAGTAATAGGATTTTTTAACAAGAATAATATAAATTTTTGCCGTTCTCTCGCAATAATATAAACTTTTGATTATTTTTTAATAATACAAATTTTTGATCAAAGTTCTTCCAGTAATGCCGGTTGTTAACTTGTTGTAGGAGGCAACAAGTTGAGGTAGTTCAGGTGGGTGGAGGGTTGGGGGAGGAAGGAGAACGAAGAAATATCATTTTGTTTTACCGGTTACAACTCTTACAAGTCAACTTGACTTACTGGAGGAATTTTGATGTAAAATTTGTATTATTAAAAAATAATCAAAGTTTGTATTATTGCGAGAGAACGGGCAAAATTTTGTATTATTGTACTTAAAAAATCCTAAGTACTATATAAACCTCATATATCTTGAGATCAAAATTGTTTACGACAAAGTTCTACTCGGTTACTTTTTTTTTTTAGAAAAAAGAAAAGTTAGTATAGATTAATTAAGATAGTACACCATCCTGAGGCTCGTGATCCTCTCAGTCATTCGAGTCATACTTTTGAGCACGCACTAAAGGAGTGTCATGAAGCAAAATATTAATTCAAATCGGGGGTGGGGTACTAACTAAAAAATACACTTGGTCAATATAAATTGCCTCCTTCCTTGCCATCTTAGCTATGGCATCCACTAGTTGATTTTTCACCCCGCCCTTCATACTGCAGCACAACGTCTGAACCTTGTATGAGGTACTCCCTGCATTTCTCCATGAGAAAGGTAAGGTTGTTTTTTTTTTATTTTACTAGTTCCTTTTATTCCTGGCTTCCTGCTATAGCATTTGCACCATCAGTAGCTATAATATAGTTATCCTAGCCTTTACTTTTAATCCAAGAGAGTGCTTGCAATATCGCCTTTATCTCTGCTTCAAAGGGGTCTCGGGAGAAGGTTCTCGAATAAAAAAACCTCCACCCAATTTCCCCGTTGATCTCTACAAATACCTGCAGCAGTTGATAACATGGAACTCGGAATATACGACCCATCAGTCTTGAATTTTTTAAAAAATTGGGTGAGGGTTCCCAAGCTTGTTATTCTGGTTTGGGAGCTGTAACACCCCTCTGGGGACCACGAGCCCGCTAGTAGATATTGTCCTCTCTGGACCCTAGTCCGCAAGGTTTGTCTTTGGAGTGGGAACGACCCACCCAAAAGGCCTCTACTAGGTTGAGGTATCCACCTCTATATAAAGAAGGCTTTGTTCTCCTCAACTTCCGATGTGAGATGACTTTTACTCCCTTAGTAAAAGGTGGGTGGGGGAGGGTGGGGGTGTTGGTGGGTGGTTGTGGCAATGAGGTGGTGGTGGCAGGAGG